>NC_086454.1:279310280-279636392 GCF_028390025.1 Pseudophryne corroboree | reverse complement strand
ATCTATTCAGATGCTGACTCTGTCCCCCAGGACTCCCTCTCCACACATTGCAGTGCAAGACGGGTGGTGCGGGAAACGGTGATCAGAGCGCATGGGACGCACTCTCTCACTGCCTGCTGCTGTAAGTGTAATCTGCATAAAGAATACAAACAGACATTGGGGGGGTCACGAGGAAGTAAGTGGGTGGGGCTTCAGGCGGCCACTGACTGTGATAGGAAGAAGCTGCGGCTGGATATGGGGAGCTGGGAGCGGGCGGGCAGCTACAGCATCAGTGGCCGCGGCAATTGCAACTGTGCGCCCACAGTGCTTTTGCACTGTGTGCCAAGCACCACTGGCCCATAAGTAGTTACGGCCCTGAGTGGAATTATACTGTGATGCTAACAGTGGGGGTCATTCCGAGTTGTTCGCTCTGTATTTTTTTGTCGCAACGGAGCGATTAGTCGCTAATGCGTATGCGCAATGTCCGCAGTGCGACTGCGCCAAGTAAATTTGCTATGCAGTTAGGTATTTTACTCACGGCATTACGAGGTTTTTTCTTCGTTCTGGTGATCGTAATGTGATTGACAGGAAGTGGGTGTTTCTGGGCGGAAACAGGCCGTTTTATGGGTGTGTGCAAAAAAACGCTACCGTTTCTGGGAAAAACGCGGGAGTGGCTGGAGAAACGGAGGAGTGTCTGGGCGAACGCTGGGTGTGTTTGTGACGTCAAACCAGGAACGACAAGCACTGAACTGATCGCAGATGCCGAGTAAGTCTGGAGCTACTCAGAAACTGCTAAGAAGTGTCTATTCGCAATTCTGCTAATCTTTCGTTTGCAATTTTAATATGCTAAGATTCACTCCCAGTAGGCGGCGGCTTAGCGTGTGCAAAGCTGCTAAAAGCAGCTTGCGAGCGAACAACTCGGAATGACCCCCTGTGTACAAGGAGGCAAGAAAGTAGCAGTTTAGGAGTTTATTAGCACATGAAAAGCCAGCCAGCAAATCTTTTAAAGACATAGGGGGTCATTCCGAGTTGATCACTCGCTAGCTATATTTTTGCAGTGCTGGGAACAGATAGTAGCAGCCTATAGGGGAGTGTATTTTTGCTTTGCAAGCATGCGATCGCATGTGCAGCACTACAAAAAAGTTCTGTGCAGTTGCTTAGTAGCTCAGAACTTACTCAGCCGCTGTGATCACTTCAGCCTGTCGGGTCCCGGAATTGACATCAGACACCCGCCCTGCAAACGCTTGGACACGCCTGTGTTTTTCTAAACACTCCCAGAAAACAGTCAGTTGACACCCACAAACGCCCTCTTCCTGTCAATCTCCTTGCAATCAGCTGTGCGAATGGATTCTTCATTAAATCCTTTTGCTCAGCAACGATCCGCCTGCGCATTGCGGTGCATACGCATGCGCAGTTCTGACCTGATCGCAGCGCAGCAAAAAATCCTAGTGTGCGATCAGGTCAGAATGACCCCCATAGTGGACATTTTACAAAATAATTTAAGTCCTACACCATTAGTGATAGCTGAGAGATTTCTGTTTCACAGAAGAAACCAAGCTAAAAGTTAAAGTGTGATAGAATACATTGCTGAACTGAAAATGTTATCTGAACACTGTCAATTTGGAGCAGGGTTATCAGAAGCCTTAAGAGACAGTTTAGTTTGTGGGTTGACAAGTGAAAGTAGAGAAAAGAAATTGCTGGCTCAGGCTGAACAGATCAAGCACTGTCCATAGGGGGTAATTCCAAGTTGATCGCAGCAGGATTTTTGATAGCAATTGGGCAAAACCATGTGCACTGCAGGGGAGGCAGATATAACATGTGTAGAGAGAGTAAGATTTGGGTGGGTTATTTTGTTTCTGTGCAGGGTAAATACTGGCTGCTTTATTTTTACACTGCAAATTAGATTGCAGATTGAACACACCCCACCCAAATCTAACTCTCTCTGCACATGTTATATCTGCCCCCCCTGCAGTGCACATGGTTTTGCCCAATTGCTATCAAAAATCGTGTTGCGATCAACTTGGAATTACCCCCATAGTTATTTTAATGGAGACTTTCCCCAGGGATGTAACAGAATTGCAACAAAAGGGGCTACAATGCACTGCCCATCAAATCCAAAGGAATCAGAGAAAGTTCTGTTTCCACTGTAGGAAGTCCTCACATGTTGCCAATCAGTGCTGAAAGTTGTAGAAAATATTGCAAAAAATACCATATTGAAAGGGAGTGTCATCAGTGAATTCAATGGACTGCAGACAAGTGTCAAAAGTCCATGGGAGAACATTTACAATACCCCAGGTGCATCAGGTAGCCAACAATGGGGTAAATTTACTAAGGTGGGAGTTCTATTTAAGATGGGATGTTGCCCATAGCAACCAATCAGATTCTACTTCTCATTTATCTAGCACCTTCTAGAAGATAATACCTGGAATCTGATTGGTTGCTATGGGCAACATCCCATCTTAAATATAACTCCCATCTTAGTAAATTTACCCCAATGAGTCGGACTCTACTGATGGTAATGGGACAGAAAACGGTCAATGCTTCCCAGAAATGCCCACCATAATGGCACAAGAGCGCCACGTGACTTGGGTCATTATGGAAGTGGAAGGAATTACATTACAAATGGAGTTAAATATAGGCCCTGCTCTGTCAGTAATAAATGCAAGTGATTACAAATGCCTGTGGGGGTAATTCCAAGTTGATCGCAGCAGGAATTTTGTTAGCAGTTGGGCAAAACCATGTGTACTGCAGGGGAGGCAGATATAACATGTGCAGAAAGACTTAGATTTGGGTGAGTTATTTTATTTCTGTGCAGGGTAAATACTGGCTTCTTTATTTTTACACTGCAAATTAGATTGCAGATTGAACACACCACACCCAAATCTAATTCTCTCTGCACAAGTTAAATCTGCCTCCCCTGCAGTGCACATGGTTTTGCCCAACTGCTAACAAAATTCCTGCTGCGATCAACTTGGAATTACCCCCTGTGTGCAAAGATTCCAGTAAAGAAAATGTTGGTAATGCTCTGCACATATACTGGCAAAACAGTGTCCCCACTGGAAAAATCAAAGTGTTGGTAAAATACAAAGGCAATACACATAAACTGTACTTATATTTATATGTATTTATACGTTCTTCCACATGGGCAACAACCACTATTGGGTCGCGAATGGATAAGGTAAATACAACTTGATTGTCAGTCCATACATCTTACCCAGACCTCAGTCCAGCCCATAACCTGATTCCTGATCCACAGACAAATCAGTTTGTGACACTTACCCATTTTTATGGAAAAATGCCCATGAGACTAGCATGTGATGCATCACCATATGACATTGGAGTAGAGTTGTCACATCAAATGAGAGACTGAAGCAAGAAACCAATATCGTTTGAATCCTGGGCCTAATTCAGACCTGATCGTAGCAGCAATTTTGTTAGCAGATGGGCAAAAACCATGGGGGTAATTCCAAGTTGATCGCAGCAGGAAATTTTTTAGCAGTTGGGCAAAACCATGTGCACTGCAGGGGGGGGGGGGGGGGAGGGCAGATATAACATGTGCAGAGAGTTAGATTTGGGTGGGGTGTGTTCAAACTGAAATCTAAATTGCAGTGTAAAAATAAAGCAGCCAGTATTTACCCTGCACAGAAACACAATAACCCACCCAAATCTAACTCTCTCTGCAAATGTTATATCTGCCCCCCCTGCAGTGCACATGGTTTTGCCCAACTGCTAAAAATTTTCCTGCTGCGATCAACTTGGAATTACCCCCAATGTGCAGTGTGGAACGTCTATTTGTGTGGAACGTGCAAAGGAGTGTAATTACTGATATACATTGTTTCCTAAGAGGACACTTTAGTATTTATCTAATTATAACACAGCTTTTAAAATAGAGTTGGTATAACAGCCAACCATGCATTTTTGGAATACATTAACTAAATTGATGCTTTCTTAAAACTATATTTATGTTTATTTTATTCTCCACATGGTGGATGATTTGGTATAAATAAAATGTACTTTTCTTTTTATTCATAAACAGTCTCCCAACCTCATTTCTGACTACTTCACAGCCTATTTTTCAAAACTAATTTTTATTGTTACATTGATAATTTACACTATACCTTTTAAAGCGCGATGTTTTATAGATCTTTTTTTGTTTAGTTTATGCTAGAGACTCTAACCAAGCCTCAAAACATACGCTGCTGTTTGCCTACACTGGTTGTATTCATATATAGAATAATTATTTTATATATATAAGCGCCGGGAGAGTGGGACTGGCATACCACTGGAGATCTGTCTCCTCTCTATATCCTAGTATTGGACAAGAAGTGCTTGGCCATGAATACAGAGAAGATACCTAGCAACCGGAAATAGCCTCTGCCAAATCAGGTCGTCTGTTGAACAGAAGGTGAATTGTGGTGACATCATGTTGACCATACAATAGAGGCTGGGGCACAAACGGATTGTAAGTTAACACCTGGACATAGCCAAGCAAGTGATTGGGGGCAGAGGGGGGGGGGGGGGGGGTTATTTATACCCATCTGGGTTTGCAACATAGTCTGTTCATGAGTCTGTTCTGGAGTCACCAGAGCATAATGTTACATTGGTGAGAACATCTGATTCTGAGACTTCTAGTGTGATTTCAGCAGAGCAGACTTTTACTCTAGAAACAGAGTTCTCAAGGCACCCCAAAGGCCTTTTGGGGTAACATATACATAGTATTGTGATAAAACTTTCTATGTCTGCATTTATCTATGATGGAAGGATTGTGGTGTATGTAGTTCCTGGTGTTGTGTGACTATTTTGTGGAAGGATACAACAAATCTCATTTTGTGCTGTATATAATTGGTGTATGGCTTTATCTTCTGAGTAATGTATATTCTGAAGTTCTATGGTAAAGAATCATGCAAACAAACACTGTGTCATGGTTACTAAGGACCTCATTGACATATAAGTCCCCATTAGAATCAGTGATAAACATAGTTTAATACACTCTATTGTCAATTATATTTCATCTGCATTTGTCTTGTGCTGAGGTGTACCAGGATTTATGCACCACTCGGGAAAGTTTATCTTCTTGTATTATTTGAAAAGACTATACCTGATAACATTTCACCATGGGAAGCTAATGTGGACTCTATGCAAGATCTGCTAAGTATAAATATACAGTTACAGCATATCATTTGTGCATTTGGAAAAGAACTGTGTGGCATTTAACCTTAGTCTGGAGTATTCTGAAGATCAACTTAATTGTTGTTGTATACATTACTCATACTATTTGAAATATTAAGCAGTATTTCTCCACAAAAGATAGTCATTTATGCATGCAGAAATCTTGTCTATGTATCTATTCATATCTTTACTGTGAAAAATATTTGTGCTATCGGAGATAACAGCGCAACACCTATACAAAATACATTTACCTATACATGCAAGAGACTTATTATTTAAGAGAATTGTTTTATTGCAACATTGATACAAAAGACATTTACGTATACATGCAAGAGCTCTGTTACTTTTATCAATTCTCTGTTGTGGAAAATACTTAAATTATTTGGGAGAATTGTTTCGGGAAATTATTTGTTTGAGCTATTGGAAGACTGGCATGCACTCTTCAGTGAAGATTGCCCATGCTATCCTGAAGATCTGGCATGCTGCTTTCCATATAGTTTTAGTAGTCCATGCTTTGTTCTCTAAATATATGTGACTGTGATAGTAAGCCTGCACTACTTAGAGTTGAAGTCTTGGCAGCCGCCGAGTACCAGTGAACTATGATAGTTCCAGGAAAGAAGGGCTATTATAGACGAAGCACTTGGCCATGAGTTCTGCAAGCTCAGTATCACAGCAATGCCTACAGTACTTTGAGTGCCTTTAGACACAACCACCAGATACGCAAGTGAAACTTGCACCAACCTCATGGTACAAATGTGTTCTGCTACATATTTGCTGCATATTGTAGCATTCATAGCGGGACCGTAATGCATACAGGTTGCGGTATGCCACTGTATATGCATCGCTAGCTGGCTCCCATTAGAATTAATGGCCGGCAGGAACGTGCATATGCACGTGACTACTGGCTCCCATTCAAAAGCCTGCATAGTGTATTTTATGCCCCACTATGCCAGGAGTTGTGAGCTGCGATGCCACAACATAGCAGGACACATCTATAGTTGCAGAATCTTGTCAGAGTATGGCCTCCAATGTAAGTTCACAACAAGTTCACAACCTCGACAATCCCATTAAATGCCCATAAGATGGTATATCTCTGTGCCCGAATAGTCACCACTCATGAATGCCCACTACATTTTACACACCATGCATCTCAATCTTTACTGCAACTCTGGGTCTATTTCAGACCTGATCTCAACAGCAACATTTTTCTCTAATGGGCAAAAACATGTGCAGTGCAGGTGGGGCAGATATAACAAGTGCAGAGAGAGTTAGACTTGGGTGGGGTGTGTTCAAACTGAAATCTAAATTGCAGTGTCAAAATAAAGCAGTCAGTATTTACCTTGCACAGAAACAATATTACCCACCCAATTCTAACTCTCCCTGCACATGTTACATCTGGCCCACCTGCAGTGCACATGGTTTTGCCCATTAGAGAAACATTTTTGCTTCTGCGATCAGGTCTGAATTAGGCCCTCTGTGCGTACCACATGCAACATATAACTTTTTATTGATTAATAAGTATAATAATAATAATAATAATAATAATGGTACTGATTAGTAAAGGGTACATCTCCACCTTCATTTCCCTATAACACTGTTGTGCAATCCCTATAATTGTGCATAAGAGCACAATTATAGGGATTTCACAGTAGTGATGATCAGGGGCAGAAACTAGAGGTTATTATTAATGGAGGAGATGGGATAGAAACTAGTGGTTATTAATGGAGGAGATGGGATAGAAACTAGTGGTTATTAATGGAGGAGATGGGATAGAAACTAGAGGTTATTAATGGTGGAGATGGGATAGGGAATTAAATGATGGGATCTATGTAATAGTATTGGGGTGTTGAAAGGAAAGTATTACAGGCACAGAGTGATGCACATGTGCAGTAGCAAAAAAATTGATTAACTCTTTGAACATCAGCATTGTGTGTGACACAGAATCAGACCCTAAGTGTTTGGTGGCTTGTCCATAGATGATATGGGCACAAAATATGTAGGAAGACCTGGCTCTTATTATACAAAGAGGCACAGGGTCCCCTACAATACTAAGTTGTAATCTCAGTTACAGTCTACACTTTCCCCAACTTCATCTGGCCACTTGCAATAACCACTCAACAAATTACTCACTGAGACACCGAAGTCATGGATAGCAGTCCCCTGAATCACTGGCCCATGGCATTTTTGAACTTAGAGGGTGATTCAGACCTGATTGCTGGGCTGCTAATTTTGCTGTCCTGCGTTCAGATAGTCGCCGCCTCCAGGGGGAGTGTGTATTCACTTTACAAGTGTGCAATCCACTTTGTGCAGTCTCTGCGCTGCCCACCTTCAGTGCGATCACAACAGGCTGATCGGGGCCAGAGCTGACGTCAGACACCCTCCTTGAAACCGCTTGGACACGCCTGTGTTTTTCCGGACACTCCCAGTAAATGGTCAGTCACCACCCACAACAGCTTACTCCTGTCAATCACATTGTGAACACCGTGCGTTCAGATTTTTTGCACCATCCCGTCGCACAGCAGCAATCAGGTCTGAATCACCCCCTTAGTATACTAATGACACCCTACCTCTAGTCACATTAAGATACTGTATCTACATTCTATCATCACTATTCTCCTCTGTGCCTGTAATACTTTCCTTTCAACACTCCCATACTATTACACAGATTCCATCATGTAATTCCCTATCCCATCTCCTCCATTAATAACCTCTAGTTCCTACCCCTGATCAACACTATTGTGCAATCCCTATAACTGTGTTCTTATGCACAATTATTGGGATTGCACAATAGTGTTAAAGGGAAATGAAGGTGGAGATGTACCCTTTATCAATCAGTACCATTATTATTATACTATAGTACAAATGGAAAAATATTTTCTTTAAATAACAACATCATTTGTATCTGTGTTTAGTAGGAAATAAGCAGCAATATGAGAACGTTAGCTATAAAATATGTAGCTTTATGTATATCATGTGTCCCACTACAGTATAAAATACATCTTCTGTGTCCTACATTCACCCTCCTATAGTATGTAGAGCAGTCCTCCTGCAAGACCCGTGCCCAGAACAGTCCTTCTGCATGACCACTGAAGTAGCATCCAATCCTCTGCAATAAAACTCACAGTACGCATTTCTTGTACTTAGGGGCTAATTCAGGTTGGATCGCAAATCGCGTTCGCAATTTTTGCTTGTTGAATGGGTGGAGGCGCCGGTCAGCATGCTGGTGGCCTTACCCAGAGATGGGCAGCCCACAGCATGCAATCCAAAGGATTGCAAATTCTGCTAATTATCAGAATTTGCAATCCTTACTGAATTAGTGTCACGATCCTGACTGTAGTTCTCGTATTCGGTGACGTTCCCCTGCCATCTGTCCTGGATCCTGTGCCTTTTTGCTCACTGAGATAAACAGCATGCCAATACCATGAGTTTCCTGAGTTCTCTGCCTGGAAGGTAATAGTTAACGAGCTCCACCTGTGGTGATCTTCTGTGTGAGTCTGAATTCAGCAATCTGAAGTTTAGGCCTAAAAGGCCAGCATCCTGTGTTTGCAGAAGTTCAGGCTTCACTGTTCTCTCGGCCTGCTAGGCCTCCCTCCACTTCACAGCCTAGTCTAGAGTACTCACATGACAGTGACTGTTTCACCTGACCCAGAGCTGTCCAATCATGGGCCAGCCTGAGTCTCTCTGAATCACCTGACACTGCCCACCAATCACCAAGGACCAGGAAGTATAAGTCTGAAGGCTGGAGTTGGAAACGCTGCCAGTTCCTCGTGTCACACACAGCTCTGTGTGAGCTTTGAAGCTGAGCTCCCTAAAAGTAACCCTTGTACTTCAGTTCCTGTAAAAACTCTGTACCTTTGTTACCCAGTTTGGATTACATTTGTGTTACCATTGATATCCAGTATTTCCACAAGTCTCAACTTAAAGGCACCGTTGCAGTGTTTCATCTTCAAGGCACAGTACAGTATTCCTCAGTCTCAACTTAAAGGCACAGTTGCAGTGTTTCATCTTAAAGGCACAGTCACAGTATTCCACAATCTCAACTTAAAGGCACAGTTGCAGTGTTTTATCTTAAAGGCACAGTACAGTATTCCACAGTCTCAACTTAAAGGTACAGTCACAGTATTCCACAGTCTCAACTTAAAGGCACAGTTGCAGTGTTTCGTATTAAAGGCACAGTCGCAGTATTCCACAGTCTCAACTGAAAACCACAGCTGCAGTATTCTACCGTCACAGCCGCAGGGTTCTTCAGCCTCATACTAGAGTTACAGCCACAGTCATCGTTCTACTTTCAGTTGCATTTCCAGTTATATCCGGTACCAGCCCGCATTACAGTTGCATCCCAGTCTCACCGGTAACCAGCCCAGTTATCCGTCTCACCAGTAACCAGTCCGTCTTACTATCTTGCCAGTAACCTTGAGTACATAAGCACCTACTCCTGTGACACTATATCCAGTACAGTCTCACCTATACATTTATCATCCTGCTATCCAAGTCCCTGGTGATCCAGTGGTCAGGATACGGCTTCCTCTGCCGAGGCCCGGGTTTGATCCCCGGTCAGGGATTGCTCCTTCTTCTCACTGATTCCTACAGACTAGCCTAATATTCACATAGTCCTCCAGTTGCCCGCACAGACTTTACTAACACCTGGTTCACAAAACCACAGTCATGACAATTAGGCATATAGTGCTATCTGTCTGCGATTGGAGGAGGCTCTGCAGCACGTTGTTTGTCCACGTTGTTTATGTGCTTCTCCAATACTCTTATCTCCCATAGTGTTATTTTCTCTCTCTTTGTTTGTATCCCTTTGCCTTTGTGTGCAGAAGCTGTCTCTTAAGGGGGGTACTCACGGAGCGATATTCTAAGCAATCTGACTAGAGTGCTTAGAATATAAGCTTGATCGCTCCGTGTGTAGCCCTTACAGCGATAGCGATACGCAGCCCCGCGCATCGCTAGCGCTGCTGCTAGATTGGCCTGCCATGCAGGCCAATCTAGCGGGTCGCTCACTTCACCCGCTGGGTGAAGTGAGCGGCCCCCCCATCTCCCCCCGCACGCTCAGCACACATAGCGCTGTGCTGAGCGGCAAGAGAGACATGTGCTGAGCGGTTCGCTCAGCACACATCTCTCCCTGCATCGGCCCGTCTATATGGGCCTTTACATTTGCATCTGGTATGGACTGCTTAGCGCTGCATGAAATTATGACACAGTTCTACTATGTGCACTTGAAAAATTTCCTATGCACCTTGAGTGCTAAAGAGTCTCCAAAGAATGAGCCTAATTCAGACCTGATCGCAGCAGCAAAATCTTTCTCCAATGGGCAAAACCATGTGCACTGCAGGGGGGGGGGGGCAGATATAACATGTGCGGAGAAATTTAATTTGGATTTGGGTGGGTTATTTTGTTTCTGTACAGGGTAAATCCTGGCTGCTTTATTTTTACACTGCAATTTAGATTTCTGTTTGAACACACCCCAACCAAATCAAACTCTCTCTGCACATGTTATATCTGCCCCACCTGCACTGCAACGTGGTTTTGCCCATTAGAGAACATTTTTGCTGCTTTGATCAGGTCTGAATTTGGCACAATGGGAGTCATTCCGAGTTGATAGCTCGCTAGCTATTTTTAGCAGACGTGCAAATGCATAGTAACTGGCCACGGGGGAGTATATTTTCACTTTGCAAGTGTGTGAATGCCTTTGCAGCCGAGCGCAGCAAAAACATTTTTGTGCAGTTTCAGAGAAGCTCTGGACTTACTCAGCCCTTGCGATCACTTCAGTCTTTTTGGTGCCGGAATTGACGTCAGACACCCGCCCTGCAAACGCCTGGACACGCCTGCGTTTTTCCAAACACTCCCAGAAAACGGTTAGTTGACACCAATAAACGCCCTTTTCCTGTCAATCACCTTGCGTTCGGCTGTGCGAATGGAATCTTCGCTAAATCCATCGCCCAGCACCGATCCTCTTTGTACCCATACGACGCGCCTGTGCATTCCAGTGCATACGCATGCGCAGTTTTGCCATTTTTTTATCCTGATCGCTGCGCGGCGAAAAACGGCAGCGAGCGATCAACTCGGAATGACCCCCAATGTACATGTGAAGTGACTGTTGCTGTTCAACCTGATTTGTAAAATACACACTGTATAGTACAATGCACATACCATGGCCTCAATGGATCCAGAGATAACTGTTGAAAGTGTGATATTTTTGGATGCCTATCACGAAACCATTAATTCAGTTATGTAGAAAGTTTGCAATGACACAAATTTAAATAAAAAAAAAATATATATTTACTATTTGTAAATAGTGTGTTTCTTTGTGTGTGTGTATGTATAGCAGACTAGCGGTATATATTTCTTTTTATTCCCCTCATTTCACTTTTCAATTTTTGAACAGATTTTGGTATTTACTCTCAACGGGATGCAACAAAATGGAATAGAGGATCTCAGTCAGAGCTGGCTTATCTCAGCTCAGTATCTCATAATATGCTTTCTCTTTTTTCCTTACTCCTCTGGAGAGAACCAGCTTAAGAAGTGAATCTTCTGCATAGTGCTCAAAGATTCATCAGCCAACACAGGCACTCTTAAAACCACATCACACATCAAAAAAGCCCAACATATTTCAAGCACCCATTACGGACAAAGCAACCACTTAGAGATTCCTTAAATGATTGATATTCAGGGGTGTGTCCCGTTAACGGTAAAACATATTAAAACCAATTCTGATGTAGTTTGAAAATATAAAAAATACAACTGCCCTTTTTTTTTAATATGATAATCAGAAATTAGATTTTAAAAATACGATCTGCATTATTCATAGGAATATAGATCTCATTAATAATGCAGGACTTTATGTGATGGCTACCTGCAAAACGGTGTAATATAATAAAGTACATGCTGTAACGGGAAATAAAAATGTGATGCTCCCTCCATCTGTCTGTGATTTCAGACTAAATTTATTGTGGATAGATTTTAACTGCTCCATTGCCAGCACCGCTGCAGCCAGCAACAGGTATGCCATCAGAAATTATGGGGCCTAGGACTGTCAAAATAGCCAGGGCCCCACCCTCCAAAAAAAAAAAAAGATTCTGCCACATTGCTCTACCCCTATGTGATGTCATACATTGTGACGTTACATATAGGTGGACTGTTACGGACCTACAGAAATGGTTTACAGAGAGCTGATGCGCACATAAGGCTTGTTTTAAGAAGTCTTCCTTGCGCATCAGACTGCTGTTGATTCATAAACTGGTTCAGCTCTACAGGTATCGGCGGTAGGAGCAAGGGGTAGGCCCCCCTCTATGTAAGGGCCTGGGACACCAGTCACCACAGTCTCCCCCTGATGGCTGCCCTGGCCACCAATTACTGTATAAAATAAAGTTGTTATTTTTTTTTCTGTTTGTTCTGGCATAACGCCAAAATGAGTGGATGAATTTGGATGGCGATTTCGCTATTGGATAACTTTTGTGACCAGGAAAGAGGTATGTATTATCTCAATGTGACATCAGGAAGATGAGTAATAAAGGAAAAACCAGACGCTTGACAATCAGCGCATGCAGTGTGCAGGATCCTCAAGTCCAAAATATCTATATGTATATACTTCTAGGCACTGTTTATGAACTATGGAGTTAATTTTTTTTTTTTTTAAGATATCCTTGCGAAGGCGCAGGTGACTTATCTAGTACCTCAGTTAGTTTGATTATACCATTGGTGTAAAAGCAGGGGTTTCCCTAAAACCTGGACTGTTGCCGGATTTGGAAACCACTGCACTAACCAATGAAATAACAGAAGGCTTAAGATTAAGAATTGTTAATTGCTAAAAGCCGTAAATGGTTACAAAAGTATATCTAAAGGCCTTTGTGTTCATCAGTCAAAACTGTTGCCACTCTCCATAGAATTGTCAGCTATAGACATATAGAAATCTCTACAACTTGCAAACAGATTCATTCGTCTACAATTAGTCAAACATTGAGCATGAATTTGTTCATGGAAGGACCGCATAGAAGGAGCTACTGCTGTCCAAAAACAATATTACTGTATGTCTGAAGTTCACTAAAGAACACCTTGCCTGGTTGTTCCACAGTGCTGCTGGCATAAATATCCTATTTACAGATGAACCAAAAGTTAAGTTGTTTGGATGGAATACACTGTACAACACTATGAAGAACCTCATCCCAAAAACCTCAAACCCTCATCCTAACTGTAAAGTATTGTAGAGGTAAAATTCTGAGTTGGTTGTCATACATCAGGATCCAAATACCCATTACTGGGTCTGGCAGTCTCATTTTATGGTCTTCCAAGTCCGTCCTGATGGCCTGTGACATTCCTGGGGAATGTGATTGGCCATCTGCATGTGAGGTTGGCATTTTACCTCAGGCAGGTACGGCTACTGCGGTATTTTGGCGATGCCATCTTGGTTGTGATCACATGACTGGATCTTCCAACTAAATTCCTGTAATCCTTTTTAGATGTCCTGCTTAGCCTAGCAGCGCTAACCGCACCTTATTTAATCCTGGTCCTCAGCTATGTTCCTGGCCAGAACTTCTGTCATATAAGTACCCTGGCTCCTGTATCTGTTTGCATTCTGCACTTGATCCAGCCATCAATCTCCAGCTTTTATAAAAAGAATTTTGCATCCGATTCAGTCATCAAACCCCCCTCCAAAACTATGTGCACGCATGGACGTGGAACACCAGAAAATGGCGTGGCCACATGCCAGAAGAGGTGCAACCACAGAAATTGGGGGGCTGTCAACATGACACACCTCACATTTCATGTCACTCTGGGAACATTACATTCTATTCCATTTGCACCTTACTTATATGATGGTTTCTCACCATCGGAAACCTCTGAAAAAATGTGTTCTCTTTGGGAAGATGGCATCTTCAGTCGGTATTCACTATTTATGTCGGATATAACATTGTCTGGAAGATACAGATAAAAAAAAAAGATACCACGCCACCAGCGCTCAGATTAATTGCTTATGGTGACTCCACTCCTCATAGGTTAGCTACCCCTTCTCAGGCTTACTGGTTTACGATGATGTCATAGAACTCCTTATGGAAATCATTGACAAACATATCTGTGGATGTGGCTGCTGCTGGAGTCCTCAAAACTGGCACTAAACCTCTGTTTCACCGCCATCACGGGGGTGGGTACACATTGTGTCAGGGAGCAGCGGCCTCTGTGATTGGACGGCGGTGGAACAGAGGTTTAGCGCCAGTTTCGAGGACTCCAGTAGCAGCCACAGCCGCAGATATGTTTGTCAATGATTTCCGTAAGGAGTTCTACGACATCATCATAAACCAGTAAGCCTGAGAAGGGGTGGCTAACCTATGAGTGGAGTCACCATAAGCAATTCATCTTAGCGCTAGTGGAGTGGTATCTTGTCTTTTTTATCTGTGCATTATATGTGGTGGAGGTGGGAAGAACCTCCTATTAGATAACTATATCACTAGCTGCTGTGCGCACTGCACGTGTATTCTAGTCCCTGGTTGCCATTATTGTCTGGAAGATGTCTGTTTGTATAGTGTGAAAAGGATCACATATGCTGGATTAAAAAGTTCAGCAATTCCTTTATTCTTGGGCATGAAACAGCATCAGGTTAGCTCCAGACAGCATACAGTTCACAGTTCACAAGCAAGTTTGTAACTCACCCATATGACTCCGTAACGTAACCCTACACCCCAAGCCTATCGTCTTGGTAACTGGTACACCATCGGAAGCCCTGTAGATCTGCACTGACACAACGTTAAAGGCAGATGTCAGGTGCCGCTAATTAGCCTTGTTCATGGCTCACCACTGACCCATGGAAAACCCGGACTGGGTCTCATTATACCATGCTGTTTATTGCTCCATCTCTGCACAAACCTGCTGCCCCACATAAACCTAATTTGAAAGCATGCTGTCCCTGCCACACTCCTTCGACCTTAGTTTCAACCACTCTGGTGAAGCTAAGAATTCACCCAGGCAGTTCTCTGCCTTAACCATACCTATTTGTGCCATCCATCCAGGAACACAAACCTCTATACTTTTCCAAAGTTTGCATTCCTCCCTTGCTTCCTCCTTCTTTACTAGCTTTACCATAAGGTTGCTTGGAAGATCGGGATCCACAAACCTTCTGAAAAAAGCATCAGCATTGAGGTGCTGTCTCCCAGATGATGCTGCACCTCAAATTTGAATGGCTGTAAAGCCAAAAATCATCAGGTCTCCCAAGCAATTACCTCTTTGTTTGTGTGCATCCACTTTAAGGGTGCATGATCTGTGACCAACCGGAATTCACAATCCAATAAATAATATCTTAATGACTCTATGGCTCAGTTAATCACCAGCCACTCCTGTTCTATAGTAGAGTACCTGTGTTCTCTGGGCAGCAATTACTGGCTAAGGTAGAGGATGGGTTTTTCCTCTCCATCTACCTCTTGGGAAATGACTGACCCCAATGCTATCACTGAGGCATCAGTTTGTAATATAAACTGCTTCTTAGGAGCTTGCAACATAGGCTGTTACACAAAGCTCTTCTTAAATCCTTCCAAGCAGTCTCTGCTGGCCTAGATAACACTGTGTGATCTGGGGATTGTTTTTTAAGGAACTTAGATAGTGGAACCGCTCTGGTGGCAAAATCACATATAAAACTGAGGTAATAACCTACCAGACCAAGGAATGTTCTGAGCTGGGATTTACATTTGGGTTTAGGCCATGTGAGTACTGCCTCCACCTTACTGGGCTGAGGTTTAACCTGTCCTCTGCCTACAATATATCCCAAGTACTTTGCCTCCATCATTCCAATGGCACATTTCTCATTATTAACAGTAATCTTATGTGCCCCATAAAGACTGTAACACTGCCTATACCCTTGAAAGGTGTGACTCCAAGTTAGAAGTAAGATGATGATGTCCCCTAAATAGGCAGCTGCATACTCCTTATGAGTCCTAAGGAACTTGTTTATAACCCTGTGGAAAGTTGCTGTGGTACTATGTAAACCAAAAGGCAGCATTTTGTACTGAAACAAGTCCTCCGTGGTAGAGAAAGCTGTTTTGGCCTTAGCAGCTTCAGTCAAAGGAATCTGCCAATAGCCTTTTGTTAAATCAAGAGGGTTGAGATACTGGCTTTTTGCTAGATTTGGCACCAGCTTGTCAACCCGGGTCATAGGGTAGGAATCAAACTGACAAACCTTATTCAACATGTGAAATTAATGATAGAATCTTAAAGCCCCCGAAGGCTTAGGTACATAAACAATGGAATTATTCCATTCACTGATTGATTCCTCTATGACCCTTAGGTGCAGCATCACCTCCACCTCTCATTTCACGGCTGCCCGTTTTGCCTCAGGTATGTGGTAAGGTCTCTTCTTTATTATCACCCTGAGGGGGAGTAACAATATCATGCTGTATGATTTGAGAACACATCTTGATCTCAGGCTACTAAACTCAGCACTTCCTGCTATTGGTTAGGACTAAGGGGGACTTCAATGGGTACCTGACAGTCAGAGGTTTTCTTTGTCATTAAAGATGTCTGGCTGGCACTTTCCTTCCAGGGTTTGAATCGGTTTATGTGGTAGATATGTGTCTCCTTCCTCCTACCCTCTTGTTGAACCCTTTAGTTTACAAGTTCCACTGCCTCTATGATCTCATAAGCGCTTCACCACTGAGCATACAATTTGCTTTCAGTAGTAGGCACAAGAACCAGTACTTTATCACCCAGTTTAAAGGAACGGTTGACTATGGTAATGTTGTAGTTACACTTCTGGCATTGTTGAGCCCTGTCCATATGTTCGTTCAGAAGTTGCGAAATCTGTCTTAACCGGCCATACAATTGGGTCACAAACTGAACAGTATTAGGATCTTGTCGTGACTGTTGCTCCCACCCTTCATTAAACACATCTAAAATCCCTCTAGGTTGCTTCTCATAGAGGAGTTTTAAAGGACTGTATCCTCGTGGAGGATTGGGGCACCATTCAAACTGCGAACTTTAAATGAGGTAGGAGTAAATCCCAATCTCACTTTTCTTGTGACACCGCCCTTTTTAGCATCCGTTTGAGGGTCTGATTACAGAATTTTACTGTCTATTTGCAGGTGATAAACTGATGTAGTAATCCTATCTACCTTTAACTGTCGGTACAAATCTTTCATTAATTTGGATACATCTGTAAGGACCTCTTATGGTATATAGCACAGGTTCTCAAACTTGGTCCTCAGGACCCCACACAGTGCATGTTTTGCAGGTAACCCAATAGGTGCATAGGTGTATTAATTATAGAGATGTGCGGCGGGCACTTTTCGTGTCTTGTGTTTTGGTTTTGGTTCTAGTTCCATGCTCGTGTTTTGGATCTGGATTGGTTTTGCCAAAACCACCCTTTCGGGTTTTGGTTTTGAATCGGGATGATTTTTGAAAAAGACATAAAAACAGCTAAAATCACAGAATTGTGGGGTAATTTTGATCCTACGGTATTAGTAACCTCAATAACATTCATTTCCACTAATTTCCAGTCTTTTCTGAACACCTCACACTTCAAAATACTGTTTTTAGGTCAAAAGGTTGCACCGAGGTGGCTGGATGACTAAGCTAAGTGACAAAAGTGGGCAGCACAAACGCCTGGCCCATCTAGGAGTGGCACTGCAATGGCAGATTTAAAAAATAGGCCCCAAACAACACATGATGCAAAGAAGAAAAAGAGGTGCAATGAGGTAGCTGAATTGTCCTTGGGCACTCCCAACCACCTTTATGTTGTATAAACAGGACATGCAAACTTTAACAAACCAATCATTTCAGCGACAGGGTCTGCTACACGACTGTGGCTGAAATGACTGTTTTGTTTGGGCCCCCACCAAAAAAGAAGCAATCAATCTCTCCTTGCACAAACTAGCTCTACAGAGGCAAGATGTCCACCTAATCCTCATCCTCCGATTCTACACCCCTTTCAGTGTGTACATCCTCCTCCTCACAGAGTATTAACTCGTCCCCATTGGAATCCACCATCACAGGTCCCTGTGTACTTTCTGGAGGCAATAGCTGGTAAAGGTCTTCCTGGAGGAATTAATAATTCATTTTAATGAACATCATCTTCTCCACATTTTGTGGAAGTAACATCCTACGCCGATCGCTGACAAGGTTACTGACTGCCCTAAACACTCTTTCGGAGTACACACTGGAGTGGGGGCAACTTAGGTAAAATAAAGCCAGTTTGTGCAAGGGCCTCCAAATTGTCTCTTTTTCCTGCCAGTATACGTACGGACTGTCTAACATGCCTACTTGGATGCTGTCACTCATATAATCATCAACCATTCTTTCAATGGTGACAGAATCATATGCAGTGACAGTAGACATGTCAGTAATTGTTGGCAGCTCCTTCAGTCCGGACCAGATGTCAATGCTTGCTCCTGACTACCCTGCATCACCGCCACTGGTCCCGGTTGTGGGAGAAAATGAAAGAGTTACTGTTGACGGGTCACGTTCCGCTTGAGTTGACAATTTTCTCACCAGCAGGTCTTTGCACCTCTGCAGACTTGTGTTTTCCAGAAAGAGATATAAAATGCAGGCTTTAAACCTATGATTGGGCACAGTGGCCAAAATGTCGTGCTCTGATTTCAACAGATTGACCACCCTTGAATTCTGGCAAAGCGAATGAAGGGCTCCATCCACAAGTCCCACATACTTATGGAATCGCTCCGTATTAGCTCCTCCTTCAATTTCTCCAGCTGCTTCTGCAAAAGCCTGATGAGGGGAATGATCTGACTCAAGCTGGCAGTGTCTGAACTGACTTCATGTGTGGCATGTTTGAAGGGTTGGAGAACCTTGCACAACACAGAAATCATTCTCCACTGCGCTTCAATCAGGTGCATTCCCCCTCCTTTGCCTATATATAGGCTTGAATGGCCTTTTGCTGCTCCTCCATCCTCTGAAGCATATAGACGTGTTACTACCTCTTGTTTAAGGTTATGGCATGGCAGGTTAAGGAGTATTTGCTGGCGCTGTATTTGGCACGCATTCGCTGATTGTCAAAAGTTGCCCGCAATGTTTTTGGCCACTGACAGCATCTTCTGCACGCCCCTGTCATTTTTAAAAAGATTCTGCACCACCAAATTAATTGTATGTGCAAAACATGCTGGAATTTGCCCAGATGTAATGCACGCACAATATTGGTGGCATTGTCAGATATCACAAATCCCCAGGAGAGTCTAAGTGGAGTAAGCCATTGTGCGATGATGTCCCCCAGTTTCTGTAAAAGGGTTGTCAGCGGTGTGCCTCTTATGGATACCGGTGATACACAGCGTAGCCTGCCTAGGAACGAGTTGGCATTTGTGAGATACTGCTCTTGGTGCCGCTGCTGTTGTTGTTTCGGGAGGCAATACATCTACCCTGTGTGGTGTCCGACTGGTGTACGTTGGATACATTTTCGGGCTATGGTACCCATTACTTGCGAATGGGGGCAGTTACGCATGCTGCGGCGGCGGTTTCTTCAGCAGAAGCGATTCAGGTGCGGGGCCGCTGAGTGTGTGCGTAGTATTGCGGTCTGGCGTCAGGTCGCTACCAGCCTGCGGTCAAGGGTGTGCATAAGTGGTCATTGTGGGGCACCCCCTTTTGGTAGGTCAGCGAGCGTCCTCTCCCTGCGGGTGGACTACGGACGTTATCGTGCTGTTTCGTCCATTGCTCTGCTGGAGTAAGTGGTGGTGAGTCCTGCACAATGCGGATTATGCTTTCGGAGGGGTGGGGAGTCCCCTCCTAGGTTATTCAGTTTTCTGCTAGTGGACTGATGCTGGTGGGTTGGTAGCGCTCCTTTTTCTGATGGCGTGTGGATGGGCTTCAGGGCAATTGTACCAATTCCTTGTGGATTGGGGCAGCTGCGCGGACTGCGGCAGCTGCAATTCGGGTGCTGGGCCGCTGGGCCTCTGCGTTGTTTAAGTTTGGTGTATATTTGTATTGTCTCTGTTGCGCCTGTTGCGCAAACCCAAAAACTGTGTTTACTGGTCAGTTTTTGAACGGATAGCGTTCAGGAATTGAGGGTGTGAAGCAAATTTAAAAATTTTCCTCCAAGGGGGCCTAATTACAATTGGCTTATCACAGGTGCACGGGAGATTTTTTGAGTTTTCTGCTTCACTTGGGTTTTGTTTTGCTACTGTTTATCGTGTAATATTATTGTCTGTTTTAGCACCGGTGTTAGGGATCTTTTCTTTTCAGATGCTATCGACACGCAGGAGCGTGTGCCTGTTGGGCCAATTTTTTACCGAATATGGATTTTTGGCCGGCTTTCGAATCCTATGGCAAGAGGAATGGCTGTGGTTTTGGTCACGTGGTGGTCCCTGGGTACGGAGCTCGTGGCTTGCCTGGGGGTCATTTGGTTGGGTTTTCTTTTCTACCGGGTAGGTAGGTGGTGTCGCCCGTTTAGGTGTCCTGACCTTAGTCGGTACTGTGTTTGGGTCGTGTTCATAGGTTTCTGCCTCATATTTGCTATCAGGTTCCCTTTTGTTGCTCCATGCACTCACTGGCAGTTCAGCGGCGTTCTGCTGTCATTGGCCGGGAAGGATTATGCTTAGTTGTTATTGTAGGGGTGCATCGTGTTTCTCTGCTGTCTGTTCGGGCCCGGGAGATGGTGGCTCTGCGGGTTTGTTTTGTAGCTTTTGGTGGTTTGGTAGGGCGGTCTTTCTTTTGCTGGTCCTCCGGGCCCACAGTATTTTGCAATGTTAAGCATGTTAGTCTCTTCCTCGAGGGGTCGGTGGTTTTCTTGATAGGATGTTTGGATTTTGCCTTAGCTTACATGGTTGTTTTTATGTTTTTTCTGGGGATGGCGGTCGTGGTTTGGTAAACCTTGTTGTGGCGGGAAAGTCGATACCAGCCAGCGGTCATATAGGCCTAAGTGGTCATTGTGGGGCACCCTCTTTCGGAATGGACGGCGAGTGTGTCCTTACCCTGCGGTTGGACAATCGGACGCTCCCCTAGGGGAGCATCCATATTTGCCAGAGGAAAGAGTGGTGGGTCCTGCACAATGCGGGTTAGGCATGTAGGAGGTGGTTGTTGTAGTAGTCCCCTCCTCAGTTTCGGTGGTATAATCAGATGACTGGAGCTGGCGTTGGTAGCGCCTTTATCTTTGCCATCCTCCAACATAAAATCTAGTTTAAAGTTCCGGTCAGTCATCAATAAATACCGTCTGACCTTTTAAATCTAGCTATTGGTGTCCGTGTCTTTATTTATAGTGCTAAGCTAGCTTAAAGTTAAAGTGTAAGTGATCACAATAAAATGATGGGCGCCTTAGGAAATTGAAGTATATATATCATAGATAGAGTATATATGTTATAGTTAACTGCAATATGCACTGTAGGGATGCTTAAAAATTGAAGTGTGAGGTGGCAACAGAATATTAAACTGTTCACATATAATTTGATTAATGCAGTAAAGATTTATGCAAAGTTATTTGAGGAGGAAAACATTTCTCTAAATAGACCTGTAATGTAAAACTGCCATGAGATCATGAAATAAATTGATTACGTGTTGCCAAAAAAATATATCTTGGGACAATTGAAAGAAAATTCCACACTCTTAATAAAATGCATCATAATAAATCACTATATGAAAAAAATATATATACGTAATAATATGATGGGCAACGGCACTGGCCAACCAAACAGCCAGATTAAGTACATTGCTATCATAAAATGAATATGATTAGTTGAAGAAGGTGGATGCTGATTGGTGGATGTAGACTTGTTACTTAAGCTTTAAAAGCACAGTGTGATGTCAGTTATGTCAGTTTTAATAAAATAATTATAGAGCATCACACTCTTTTTAGAGCCACTTTAGTTGTCATATTAGGCTTAGAGGTAACTAGGTTAAAGAACATACTGCATACTGTATATCAAGCTCTGAAACAATTTTGCGTGAACTCGCCAAGTAAAGTACTAAACTATCATAGGATATCTATCACAGCAAAACTGTAATCCCTAATTCTGTGAGTCTAATTCTCTAGTGGGCAAAACCAATTGCACTGCAGAGGGAGGGGGGGGGGGGGGGATATAGCATGTGCAAAGAGATTTAGATCTGGGCGTGTTATTTTGTTTCTGTGCAGGATAAATACTGGCTGCTTTATTTTTATATAGATTTCAGTTGGAACACACCCCACCCGAATCTAACTTTTTCTGCAAATGTTATATCTGCCCCACCTGCACTGCACATGGTTTTGCCCATTGGAGAACAATTTTACTGCTGCGATCAGGTCTGAATTAGGCCCTGTGTCTGTAAGAGTCTGAATGGGGAAGTGAATCCTGCCTTCCCTGTGCTGTGTAAACCAAATCCCCCTTTTACACCTGCAGTTTGTGAGATGTCACACTCTTGTCTGTGGTCAGTCATCCTTCATTCTTTTTAACTGGCCCCCACCCCTGCATTCATCACTATTGGGCTGCATCTATGTCAGTATGCTGAAACTGGTGACTGTGTATTTCAATATCCTTTACTACATCTGCAGTTTCAACTCCAATCCATACTTGCCTACATTCGAAAAAGCATTTCAGGGAGATTGTGAAAGTAAAACCTATCAGCATGAAAATGTTCTGCTACATATGAGAGGTGTGTCATGAAAATGACTTACATGCAAACGTAAATGAGCCCCAAAGTTAGTATACTGTATACACATATACTGCAAGTGGCCATCAGAAATCTTATTAAAAATGCATGTAGCCATAGGGATCATTGTGCCTTATAACCAATGCAGGTAAATGGAAATGATGATCCCATTTGAATGGATATATCTCTAATTTATTTTTTCCCAAGAATGTAACAGCTATATAATAGGGGTAAGGTACAATCAGGGAGATTGCTGGTCTATTCAGGGAGTCAGGGAGATTGCTGCTATTTCAGGGAGTCTCCTGCAGAATGAGGGAGGGTAAGCAACTGTGTTCCAATATTATCATCTACTGTTGTTTGTAAACAGTCAGAGCAAACATATTGACTTGGCGTCCCAACATGAAAATGTTTTTCCTGTCTGTATTCCAAACTTTGCATTTCCCTCTTTAATAGCAACTCTGTCATTTGTTTCAATTCAAATATGATATTATTAACTTCTGTGTGATTTTGAAGCATAATTAAAGACATCCATTGCATTTAATTTAAAGACTTCAGTTATGATGTCAATTGACACTTTAACTCAGCTGCAGTTTAGTCTAGTGTTAACCAAACTAACCCACTGTTGTTAAGTGAGTTGCACAAAAGGGCCCTCGTACATTTATCAGTTGTTTCTACGCCACAACCAGTCAATAGATTTATCATTCCAATCTGACCAGCTACCCTGTTAGACATATTTTCACAAGTTATCACTTTTGCTAAACAATTCAATTAATCCCTTTACATACACTGTTGCAGATTGTAAAACATATACCAATGATTTACCAAAATAAATATCAACACTGCACCAAAATGATCAAAATGTCATCCTGCCAGCTACATCAATTATAATTAGAGATGAGCGGGTTCGGTTCCTCGGAATCCGAACCCCCCCGAACTTCACCCATTTTACACGGGTCCGAGGCATACTCGGATTCTCCCGTATGGCTCGGTTAACCCGAGCGCGCCCGAACGTCATCATCCCGCTGTCGGATTCTCACGAGATGCGGATTCTATATAAGGAGCCGCTCGGCGCCGCCATTTTTCACTTGTTCATTGGAAATAATAGTGAGAGGACGTGGCTGGCGTCCTCTCACTTTGTTTCAGGGAGCTGCATATCTTTATTCTGGGGACCAGCAGTATTATAGGAGGAGTACAGTGCAGAGTTTTGCTGACCAGTGACCACCAGTATTATACGTTGTCTGCCTGAAAAATGCTCCATATCTGTGCTCAGTGTGCTGCATATATCTGTGCTCACACTGCTTTATTGTGGGGACTGGGGACCAGCAGTATTATATAGGAGGAGTACAGTGCAGAGTTTTGCTGACCAGTGACCACCAGTATACGTTGTCTGCCTGAAAAACGCTCCATATCTGTGCTCAGTGTGCTGTATATATCTATGCTCACACTGCTTTATTGTGGGGACTGGGGACCAGCAGTATCATATAGGAGGAGTACAGTGCAGAGTTTTGCTGACCAGTGACCACCAGTATTATACGTTCTCTGCCTGAAAAACGCTCCATATCTGTGCTCAGTGTGCTGCATATATCTGTGCTCACACTGCTTTATTGTGGGGACTGGGGACCAGCAGTATTATATAGGAGGAGTACAGTGCAGAGTTTTGCTGACCAGTGACCACAAGTATTATACGTTCTCTGCCTGAAAAACGCTCCATATCTGTGCTGCATTGTAGTATATAGTAGGAGTACAGTGCATAATTTTGATGACCACTAGTATATAATATATAGGAGTACGGTACAGAAGGCCACTGCTCTACCTACCTCTGTGTCGTCAAGTATACTATCCATCCATACCTGTGGTGCATTTCAGTTGTGTGCAGTATATATAGTAGTAGGCCATTGCTATTGATACTGGCATATAATTCCACACATTAAAAAATGGAGAACAAAAATGTGGAGGTTAAAATAGGGAATGATCAAGATCCACTTCCACCTCGTGCTGAAGCTGCTGCCACTAGTCATGGCCGAGACGATGAAATGCCATCAACGTCGTCTGCCAAGGCCGATGCCCAATGTCATAGTAGAAAGCATGTAAAATCCAAAACACAAAAGTTCAGTAAAATGACCCAAAAATCAAAATTGAAAGCGTCTGATGAGAAGCATAAACTTGCCAATATGCCATTTACGACACGGAGTGGCAAGGAACGGCTGAGGCCCTGGCCTATGTTCATGGCTAGTGGTTGAGATTCACATGAGGATGGAAGCACTCATCCTCTCGCTAGAAAAATGAAAAGACTTAAGCTGGCAAAAGCACAGCAAAGAACTGTGCGTTCTTCTAAATCACAAATCCCCAAGGAGAGTCCAATTGTGTCGGTTGCGATGCCTGACCTTCCCAACACTGGACAGGAAGAGCTTGCGCCTTCCACCATTTGCACGCCCCCTGCAAGTGCTGGAAGGAGCACCCGCAGTCCAGTTCCTGATAGTCAAATTGAAGATGTCACTGTTGAAGTACACCAGGATGAGGATATGGGTGTTGCTGGCGCTGGGGAGGAAATTGACAAGGAGGATTCTGATGGTGAGGTGGTTTGTTTAAGTCAGGCACCCGGGGAGACACCTGTTGTCCGTGGGACGAATATGGCCATTGACATGCCGGGTCAAAATACAAAAAAAATCACCTCTTCGGTGTGGATTATTTCAACACAAATGCGGACAACAGGTGTCAAGCCGTGTTTTGCCTTTGTCAAGCTGTAATAAGTAGGGGTAAGGACGTTAACCACCTAGGAACATCCTCCCTTATACGTCACCGAGTCTGCATTCATCAGAAGTCAGTGACAAGTTCAAAAACTTTGGATGACAGCGGAAGCAGTCCACTGACCACTAAATCCCTTCCTCTTGTAACCAAGCTCCTGCAAACCACACCACCAACTCCCTCAGTGTCAATTTCCACCTTACACAGGAAAGCCAATAGTCCTGCAGGCCATGTCACTGGCAAGTCTTACGAGTCCTCTCCTGCCTTGGATTCCTCCGATGCATCCTTGAGTGTAACGCCTGCTGCTGCTGGCGCTGCTGTTGTTGCTGCTGGGAGTCGATCGTCATCCCAGAGGGGAAGTCGATAGACCACTTGTACTACTTCCAGTAAGCAATTGATTGTCCAACAGTCCTTTGCGAGGAAGATGAAATATCACAGCAGTCATCCTGCTGCAAAGCGGATAACTCAGGTCTTGTCAGCCTGGGTGGTGAGAAACGTGGTTCCGGTATCCACCGTTAATTCAGAGGCAACTAGATACTTGATTGTGGTACTGTGTCCCCAGTACCAAATACCATCTAGGTTCCATTTCTCTAGGCAGGCGATACCGGAAATGTACACAGACCTCAGAAAAAGAGTCACCAGTGTCCTAAAAAATGCAGTTGTACCCAATGTCCACTTAACCACGGACATGTGGACAAGTGGAGAAGGGCAGACTCAGGACTATATGACTGTGACAGCCCACTGGGTAGATGTATTGCCTCCCGCAGCAAGAACAGCAGCAGCGGCACCAGTAGCAGCATCTCGCAAACGCCAACTCGTTCCTAGGCAGGCTACGCTTTGTATCACCGCTTCCCATAAGAGGCACACAGCTGACAACCTCTTACGGAAACTGAGGAACATCATCGCAGAATGGCTTACCCCAATTGGACTCTCCTGGGGATTTGTGACATCGGACAACGCCAGCAATATTGTGCGTGCATTACATCTGGGCAAATTCCAGCACGTCCCATGTTTTGCACATACATTGAATTTGGTGGTGCAGAATTTTTAAAAAAACGACAGGGGCGTGCAAGAGATGCTGTCGGTGGCCTGAAGAATTGCGGGCCACTTTCGGCATTCAGCGACCGCGTGCCGAAGACTGGAGCACCACCAAACAGTCCTGAACCTGCCCTGCCATCATCTGAAGCAAGAGGTGGTAACGAGGTGGAATTCAACCCTCTATATGCTTCAGAGGATGGAGGAGCAGCAAAAGGCCATTCAAGCCTATACATCTGCCTCCAATATAGGCAAAGGAGGGGGAATGCACCTGACTCAAGCGCAGTGGAGAATGATTTCAACGTTGTGCAAAGTTCTGCAACCCTTTAAACTTGCCACACGTGAAGTCAGTTCAGACATTGTCCAGCCTGAGTCAGGTCATTCCCCTCATCAGGCTTTTGCAGAAGAAGCTGGAGACATTGAAGGAGGAGCTAAAACAGAGCGATTCCGCTAGGCATGTGGGACTTGTGGATGGAGCCCTTAATTCGCTTAACCAGGATTCACGGGTGGTCAATCTGTTGAAATCAGAGCACTACATTTTGGCCACCGTGCTCGATCCTAGATTGTATCTCTCTTTCCGGCAGACACAAGTCTGCAGAGGTTCAAAGACCTGCTGGTGAGAAAATTGTCAAGTCATGCGGAACGTGACCCGTCAACAGCTCCTCCTTCACATTCTCCCGCAACTGGGGGTGCGAGGAAAAGGCTAAGAATTCCGAGCCCACCCGCTGGCGGTGATGCAGGGCAGTCTGGAGCGAGTGCTGACATCTGGTCCGGACTGAAGGACCTGCCAACGATTACTGACATGTCGTCTACTGTCACTGCGTATGATTCTCTCACCATTGAAAGAATGGTGGAGGATTATATGAGTGACCGCATCCAAGTAGGCACGTCAGACAGTCCGTATGTATACTGGCAGGAAAAAGAGGCAATTTGGAGGCCCTTGCACAAACTGGCTGTATTTTACCTAAGTTGCCCACCCTCCAGTGTGTACTCCGAAAGAGTGTTTAGTGCAGCCGTTCACCTTGTCAGCAATCGGCGTACGAGGTTACTTCCAGAAAATGTGGAGAAGATGATGTTCATCAAAATGAATTATAATCAATTCCTCCATGGAGACATTCACCAGTAATTACCTCCAGAAAGTACACAGGGACCTGAGATGGTGGATTCCAGTGGGGACGAATTAATAATCTGTGAGGAGAGGGATGTACACAGTGAAAGGGGTGAGGAATCGGAGGATGATGATGAGGTGGACATCTTGCCTCTGTAGAGCCAGTTTGTGCAAGGAGAGAGTGATTGCTTCTTTTTTGGTGGGGGCCCAAACCAACCAGTCATTTCAGTCACAGTCATGTGGCAGACCCTGTCGCTGAAATGATGGGTTCGTTAAAGTGTGCATGTCCTGTTTATACAACATAAGGGTGGGTGGGAGGGCCCAAGGACAATTCCATCTTGCACCTCTTTTTTCTTTCATTTTTCTTTGCATCATGTGCTGTTTGGGGACAATTTTTTTGAAGTGCCATCCTGTCTGACACTGCAGTGCCACTCCTAGATGGGCCAGGTGTTTGTGTCGGCCACTTGTGTCGCTTATCTTAGTCACACAGCGACCTTGGTGCGCCTCTTTTTTTTTTTGCATCATGTGCTGTTTGGGGACAATTTTTTTGAAGTGCCATCCTGCCTGACACTGCAGTGCCACTCCTAGATGGGCCAGGTGTTTGTGTCGGCCACTTGTGTCGCTTAGCTTAGTCCCACAGCGACCTTGGTGCGCCTCTTTTTTTCTTTGCATCATGTGCTGTTTGGGGACAATTTTTTTGAAGTGCCATCCTGCCTGACACTGCAGTGCCACTCCTAGATGGGCCAGGTGTTTGTGTCGGCCACTTGTGTCGCTAAGCTTAGTCTCACAGCGACCTTGGTGCGCCTCTTTTTTTCTTTGCATCATGTGCTGTTTTGGGGACAATTTTTTTGAAGTGCCATCCTGCCTGACACTGCAGTGCCACTCCTAGATGGGCCAGGTGTTTGTGTCGGCCACTTGTGTCGCTTAGCTTAGTCACACAGCGACCTTGGTTCGCCTCTTTTTTCTTTGCATCATGTGCTGTTTGGGGACTATTTTTTTGAAGTACCATCCTGCCTGACACTGCAGTGCCACTCCTAGATGGGCCAGGTGTTTGTGTCGGCCACTTGTGTCGCTTAGCTTAGTCACACAGCGACCTTGGTGCCCCTCTTTTTTTCTTTGCATCATGTGCTGTTTGGGGACTATTTTTTTGAAGTGCCATCCTGTCTGACACTGCAGTGCCACTCCTAGATTGGCCTGGTGTTTGTGTTGGCCACTTGTGTCGCTTAGCTTAGCCATCCAGCGACCTTGGTGCACCTCTTTTGTTCTTTGCGTCATGTGCTGTTTGGGGACTATTTTTTGAAGTGCCATCCTGTCTGACACTGCAGTGCCACTCCTAGATGGGCCAGGTGTTTGTGTCGGCCACTTGTGTCGCTTAGCTTAGCCATCCAGCGACCTCGGTGCAAATTTTAGGACTAAAAATAATATTGTGAGGTGTGAGGTGTTCAGAATAGACTGAAAATGAGTGGAAATTATGGTTATTGAGGTTAATAATACTATGGGATCAAAATGACCCCCAAATTCTATGATTTAAGCTGTTTTTGAGGTTTTTGTAAAAAAAACACCCGAATCCAAAACACACTCGAATCCGTCAAAAAAATTTCAGGGAGGTTTTGCCAAAACGCGTCTGAATCCAAAACACGGCCGCGGAACCGAATCCAAAACCAAAACACAAAACCCGAAAAATTTCCGATGCACATCACTAATTTTTACAGCTTTAACCTACAGTATATCCCAAGATTATTTACAAATGTAAACACACACAGAATTTCCGAGAGTGTATTGATCGACAACAAGGTAAGTGGGTACTACTCGTAGGTTTACAACCTAAAGGACAATAAGAGTTTGATACATTAGATTACTTACCACAGATTGAATATTGATACAGCCAGCTTTATAGGGGAAGAAATATATAAGGGGGGATATGTCATGCAGTCACAGAGCAATGTAATGGTGTGTACACACAGTGCGATATGCACTGAACCTTTCTTACGATTTTGACTATATAGTCAAAATAGTAAGGAAAATTAGTGCATATTGCACAGTGTGTACACAGCTTGCGATGCCGATGTGCGGTCCTGCGGGATCGGCATCGCAAGTAAAAATAGACTGTGCAGGCAAGTCAATTTTGACTATCTTGTGTAAAAGATAGTCAAAATTGTCACTTAGCCAAAATCGGTCACCTGTGCTTGCGATACCGACCACAGTCCATGTCGCATAGTGAGAATTGGGCATAGGCCCTCATTCCGAGTTGTTCGCTCGCTAGCTACTTTTAGCAGCATTGCACACGCTAGGCCGCCGCCCTCTGGGAGTGTATCTTAGCATAGCAGAATTGCTAACGAAAGATTAGCAATTCACTATTAAGTATTTCCTTGCAGTTTCTGAGTAGCTCCAGACCTACTCCTAGATTGCTATCACCTCAGTCCGTTTCGTTCCTGGTTTGACGTCACAAACACGCCCTGCGTCCAGCCAGCCACTCCTGCGTTTTTACCTGGCTCGCCTGCGTTTTTTAGCACACTCCATGAAAACGCTCAGTTACCTCCCAGAAACACCCACTTCCTGTCAATCACACTACGATCAGCAGAGCGATTGAAAAGCTTTGTTCGCCCGTGAGTAAAATAGCATAGTTTTGTGTAAAATTGCTTAGCGTGTGCGCCCTGCTGTGCATACGCATGCGCAGAACAGCCGGATTTTAGCCTGTTAGCAATTCTGCTAAAAATAGCAGCGAGCGAACAACTCGGAATGACCACCATAGCCCGAATCTCACCGTGTGTATGGACCTTAAGTTCTACATTTACATATTTTATATAAAAATAATTACTTATTGAATACAATGTCAATCGTAAGAAATATCCTCTGTGACCCAGGCCTGTAGTTATTGGTATTCCATTAGATTGTAAGCTTGCAAGCAGGGCCCTCTTGGGTTGTCTGTATTACCCAGTATTGACATATGAATGTTTTGTTCCCAATTGTAAAGCGCAACAAAATATATTGGTGCTATGTTAATAATAAGAACAAGAATTGGAGAACTGCCAGGAAAAGAGAGCACTTCTGTAATATATGCAGAATATTCAATACTTTAGGAATCAACATTTATCCAGTATTATTTTACTGATTTCTACATATGACATTCATTTAAATGTATTAATGTGTGTAGTATATGTCATGTGATAGTTTTTAGCAGGACAATGATCTTTAAATAGATCTCTAAAGTAATTAGCAAAATATATATATATATATTATGTGTGTATATATATATATATATATATATATATATATAATATCATTTTAAAATAAACACAAAAATGTCAGCACGCAAAACATAATTAGGGGAGGGGGTCAAAGGGCACACCTGTACTGGGCCCCAAGGATCAGTTGGGCCCCAAGGATATGCTGCTTAGTGCCCAGCAGGGTTCTGAGCTGTCTTGTCCAAATAGGGCAGCGAGCTGTTGGCGGTGTGGACACAGACTCACAGTGACAGGAGCCTCTCACACACAGTGACTGTGCAGGGCGAGTGTACGCCCGCCCTTCCAGAACCAGCTCTGTTGCAGGAAGTTACGGGACATGGCAGCAGCTTCGCTGTGCAGGATTCCTGTGCCCTGCGCTGGCCTCTTCTAGTGGGGTCTGCTGTGCTGTGTTTGGGTCTGGGTACTGAGGAGTGCACTGCAGGTGAGGGGATACAGGGCTTTGGGATGGGCAGGGGGAGCTGGGAATGCAGCATGAAGTCATTGGGGAGAGATAGACTGTGGGGTGTGTGTGGGAGGAAGGAGAGAGGGACACAGACTGGTGTATGTGGGGGAGTAAGGAGACATATACATATTAATATATGTGTATAGATAAATAAATATATATATATATACATATATATTTATTAACAGTTTCTTATATAGCACAGCAAATTCTGTTGTGCTTTAATACATATATATATATATAAAAATTATGAGGGGTCCCCATAGATATCAAGGTACCGGGCCTCAAGATTTCTGTTGCCAGTCCTGACCATAATGACTACACATATGTACAAGTCGATTATGTGTAGTTTGTGTGATTCATTATTTTTATGTGCTCATCCACACGTATGTAATGTAACCTTTTCCTTACCATCAGATATAATTGTTACTCTGCTGTTTTATTTATCAGTTGTTCCCACGTCTCTTACTATATGTGGGCCATACATCAGTGCCACGTTTCCACAAGACCAGTTTGGTAGACATCGATGTTCAGTGATCCATCATTGAATCCCGATCATTTTACGGCCATTTACTGTGAATTGGGGATTCCAACAAGTTGGATTTCCCTCATGCCCCGACCTTGGTGTCAGCAGGAAGGGAATTGAGACAATCCATCACAGATTAGATTGTAAGACCATTTGACCACAGTCTGATGTCATTGTATGTTATTTATATGTACTATACTCCTATCAATGTGCTTTGCTGTGTATTATGTTACCACTTTATAAACAGAGGCTAATGATCATAATAATACATAACTGTGTTCATTTACAAATCTATTTCTTAGTAAGTCTTAAAGCTTTTCAACAGGGACCTTCTGCTGATGTTGTTGAAGAATAGCGTTTGAATACAAAAGTCCTGAAAATACATAGCATTCCATTTAAGAAGAGTGTTACAATGACTGTTACAAACTGTAGTTTTGTCTACTACTGTGTGTCTACTCAGTATGTTATAATTCTTTAACAAACTGACATGCAACTCTTGCACAAAAACTCTCAAGTACGATGTGGTGACATTGAAGGTTTAGTATTCTGTGTTTACAAACCAGAGATACCTTTATTAAAGTAGGAGATATAAAGTATGTTTAGCCTTGTTCTACAAAATGTGCATAAAATGGAACACCATTGACTTCTCATTCAGTAACATATCATAGCAATGGAGTAAAACACAATGGCTGTTTATGTAAGCTAACTGCTATATGGATATGTATCATTAGGCCTGGAAATGTCATAAGATACTCGTTTCCTTGTTATTGACTTAATGATTTAAAATGATCACAGAGATATTTGACAATGAAAAGGGATATTATAAGAACCAAGAGAAAACAATCGGTAAGCACATTAACAAATAAATCTGCCACGTAAAGGGTAACTCAGATTCTAACGATAAATTGCTCCATTGCACAGAGAGGCCATCAAATTCTCTCCAATAAATCTCATTGACTTGTTTTTAATGTTACTGTATATAAAAATATAGATCATCAGTCATTGTTTTATCATGTACCATTACATTTGTTTAAATCTAATATGAGTTCTTCTTACACTTAAAAAAATAAATAAATCCACATTTACTTTTTGATTATATCTGTGCTCACTGGAATTAAACGGAAAAATGACAAATTAAAATAGCAAATATAAGTCAAAATACCTTCATTTTTGAACAGATCCATTTGGTGTATATTTTTAGGTAGCCAGATTTAATAATGTTAGGGAATATTTCAAGTGTAAGTGAAATACATGTAGCACTTTACAGAATAATATAACAGGCAAATAAATAAATGGGACAAAATAAAAAGAACAAGTAATATAATATAATAATAGGGAAACATTTCTCAAAGAATGGAAAAAGGCGTAATAGCATTTAATACTGTTAAAAATACATAAAGAATATATAAGCACCCTGTGGGTTTCTTGTCATGCTAATGACAATGTGCCATAGTGATATAGGAGGAAAAAATAATAATCACTAAATGTTAATAACTTACCGCACAAGAAAAGAGCCGCTGGCGTTTCCACATGGATTGTTACCACTCTGCACCATAATCATACAATAAACTTGCTTGAAATCTCCAATTAACAAAGAGATTAATATATTTAGTTTCACATCTAGACAGCCATTGTAAATGAGTGATGCAAATTAAGAAATAAGCACACATAATTATACAAAAGACTCAAGATTAAAATGTCTTTTATTACTGTTAAAGAAAAAAACAGCAATTAAATTATGAATTACATTAAATTACGCTCATGAGGGTTTTAACTTGCTACATACAGTGACAATGCCGGTACAGTCAGGGCCGGATTAAGGGCCACATGGGCCTGGAGCTGAAAATTTCCAAGGGCCTATACTGAGAAGGGGAGGAGCTGTGACAAGTGCTGTGTGGGTGTGGCCAGAGCCATATGGGTGTGTACACCCTATACACTATGAGCCCTAATGACTTCCTAAATACATAAACATAAAAAATATGCATAATTTTGTGAGAAAAAAAACTATTTTAATACTTATGATTTATGATTGTTTGCCAGCTGTGTGCCTGGTCATCATCCTGCTGCTAGCATGATGGGCCTATATTTATCTGGAGGCCTGGAGCTGGAGCTTCATCCGCCGCATTGTTAATCTGACCCTGGGTACAGTGAGGAGCTGAGTGCACCGTATGAGAGGGCAGAGGCCACATACAATGAAGGCGTCTTTAATGGCAAGTGGGTCTTTCAGGTACAAGAGACAGGGCAGTAGAGAGCCTGAGTGGGCCCAGGTTTAGGGTGTGTGGCCAAACCACAGGAGGCGTGGCAATGCACCCTTAGACATTTGTTTTAAAAAAAATTGTACATTAAGTGCCTCTCTGGCAACACTGCAACCCAGCACACAGCAACATGTGCTGGATTGAGGAGAAAAGCTTCAGCTGCCAGGTAAGGAGGGGGAGACCTGGTAATGGGTAATTAGCAACACTGACAAGAAAAGCAGAATAAATAGGAATCCTATCATTTATCAAGTGGAAAACTGTAATATCTATGAAACATGAATTTTGTTCCATCCATGGGGTATATTTACAAAGATTCGTGTTTTTGCCGTTTTTAAGGGTGTTTGAACTTGAATGGTATCGGGTGCATTTTACTGCAACTTTTTGAATCCTGATACAATCATTCACTAAGCTGCCGATTTTTCCAAATTCGTATTTTTCGATGTGATTCGTAATGTCAGGCAGTGTTTTACGGGAGTGATGAGTAAAACACTGCCTGACAAAACACAAGGAATCCCGGCTGGTTCTGTGAGATCCGTGCAGGGCTTCATTGTGTACCTTAAGAAGGTGTTTAAAGTGTTAAAAATTCAGAAAAAAATTGCGTGGGGTCCCCCCTCCTAAGCACAACCAGCCTCGGGCTCTTTGAGCCGGTCCTGGTTGACAAAATATGGGGGAAAAAATGACAGGGGTTCCCCCATATTTCATCAACCAGCACCGGGCTCTGCGCCTGGTCCTGGTTCAAAAAATATGGGGGACAAAAAGCGTAGGGGTCCCCCGTATTTCTTAAACTAGCACCGGGCTCCACTAGCCAGGTACATAATGCCACAACCGGGGGACACTTTTATTGTGGTCCCGGCGGCCCTGGCATTACATACCCAACTAGTCACCACTGGCAGGGGTACCCTGGAGGAGTGGGAACCCCTTAAATCAAGGGGTCCCCCCCTCCAGCCACCCAAGGACCAGGGGTGAAGCCCGAGGCTGCCCCCCCATTCAAGGGCGGCGGATGGGGGGCTGATAGCCAAGTGTAAAAAATCAGAATATTGTTTTTAGTAGCAGTACTACAAGTCCCAGCAAGCCTCCCCTGCAAGCTGGTACTTGGAGAACCACAAGTACCAGCATGTGGTGGAAAACCGGGCCCGCTGGTACCTGTAGTACTACTACTAAAAAATACCCAACAAAAAACAGGACACACACACCGTGACAGTATAAGTTTACTACATACATGCACACCTCCAAACATACATACTAACCTATGTTCACACGAGGCTCGGTCCTCTTCTCCATGTAGAATCCTCGGGGTACCTGTGAAAAAAATTATACTCACATAATCCAGTGTTGCTTGTCTTCTTTGTATAATCCACTTACTTGGCAAAACAAAAAAACGGAAACCCAACCATGCACTGAAAGGGGTCCCATGTTTACACATGGGACCCCTTTCCCCGACTGCCAGGACCCCCCTGACTCCTGTCAAAGAGGGTCCCTTCAGCCAATCAGGGAGCGCCACGTCGTGGCACTCTCCCCATTGGATGTGTGCTCCTGTAGTGTCTGTGAGGCTGCACACGGCAGAGATACAATGTAGCGCCTATGCGCTTCATTGTATCCAATGGTGGGAACTTTGCGGTCAGCGGTTGACCGAAAGTAACCTCACCGCTGACCGCAAAGTTCCCACCATTGGATACAATGGAGCGCATAGGCGCAACATTGTATCTCTGCCGTGTGCAGCCTCACAGACACTACAGGAGCACACAGCCAATCAGGAGAGTGCCACAACGTGGCGCTCCCTGATTGGCTGAAGGGACCCTCTTTGACAGGAGTCAGGGGGGGTCCTGGCAGTCGGGGGAAAGGGGTCCCATGTGTAAACATGGGACCCCTTTCAGTGCGTGGTCGGGTTTTTTGTTTTGCCAAGTACGTGGATTATACAAAGAATACAAGCAACACTGGATTATGTGAGTATAATTTTTTTCACAGGTACCCCGAGGATTCTACATGGAGAAGAGGACCGAGCATCGTGTGAACATAGGTAAGTATGTATGTTTGGAGGTGTGCATGCATGTAATAAACTTATACTATCACGGTGTGTGTATGTCCTGTTTTTTAGTAGTAGTACTACTACAGGTACCAGCGGGCCAGGTTTTACACTGCATGCTGGTACTTGTGGTTCTCCAAGTACCAGCTTGCGGGGGAGGCTTGCTGGGACTTGTAGTACTGCTACTAAAAACAATATTCAGATTTTTTACACTTGGCTATCAGCCCCCCATCCGCCGCCCTTGGATGGGGGGGACAGCCTCTGGCTTCACCCCTGGCCCTTGGGTGTCTGGAGGGGGTGGAACCCTTGATTTAAGGGGTTCCCACTCCTCCAGGGTACCCCGGCCAGTGGTGACTAGTTGGGTATGTAATGCCAGGGCCGCCGGGACCACAATAAAAGTGTCCCCCGGCTGTGGCATTATGTACCTGGCTAGTGGAGCCCGGTGCTGGTTTAAAAAATACGAGTGACCCCTACGCTTTTTGTCCCCCGTATTTTTTGAACCAGGACCAGGTGCAGAGCCCGGTACTGGTTGATGAAATATGGGGGAACCCCTGTCATTTTCCCCCCCATATTTTTTCAACCAGGACCGGCTCAAAGAGCCCGAGGCTGGTTATGCTTAGGAGGGGGGACCCCACGCATTTTTTTTCTGTTTTTACACTAAACACACCCTTTCCCATAGATAACCATGCACAGATCTCACTGATCCGTGCATGGTTATCCAAACTCGACTGGAAAAAGCAGGTCTATTTTTTTGCTGCTTTTTTTAACGATTCGCAAAAAAATAGACCCGCACTTGAGCACTCAGAGACTAACACCCAAATACGAATGACTAGTGAATACCCGTATTGTATGAAATAACAGCCGCGTTTGACCGATGGTCTATTCATTTGTATTTCAGAACTTTGCCGTTAAATCCATTACGAATAGACCAGACACTGTCGAGATTTGTGCTTAGTGGATTCCCGGATTGGGACTTTGAAAAAAAAACACAAAATCGGACAAACTCGATTTTTTTGTAAATATTGGCCCATGTTTCTTCTTTTCAGCAGACTTGCAAGGGAAACAACAATCCAAAATAATTTTTTTCAGCACTTCTCGGGGCTGCTTTAGCAACAAGTGTAATTCTAGTTATCATTCGTTATGAATCTTAAATGGTGCTCCAGCCAATCAGCTCCTGTCATTTGTTTAAAAAATTACAGGAGCTGATTGGTTGGAGCACCATTTAAGATTTGTAACGAGTGATAACAAAAATATCCTTTGTTGTTAAATCTGCCCCTATTTCTGTTGATGGCTATACCATTGATGGCAGTATGGCTGGTGTAATGGTTAGCATTACTCCCTCACAGCACTGAGATCATGGGTTTGATTCCCACGATGGCCCTAACTGTGTACGGCACTGCGAAACACTTGTGGCGCCTTATAAATAACATTTAATAATAATATTAATAATGTCTCTGTGGAGTTGTATATTCTCCCTGTATTTGTGTGGGATTCCTCCAGGTATTCCGGTTTCCTTCCACAAAAACGTTAATTTGCTCCCAACAAAATTAACCCTAGCGTGAATGTGTGTGTGCGTGTGTGTAAATGTGTTAGTGAATATAGATTGTAAACTCCACTGGGGCAGTGACTGATCGGAATGGTAATCTGTGCCGAGCAAAGCGAGGCACCTTGCCCAAAGCTCACGAGCCATGCGAGGGGACACGGTGCACTAATTGGGCTTCCCGGCCACTGTACGGAGAAAACTACACCAAAAATACATGAAAAAGTCATGTCAACCTTTTGATCTGTCGACCTAGCACGTAGACCTAGAAACCCTGTCGACCTTCAGACCCTGTCGACCTAGACACTGTCGATCTAATGATCCACACCCACAAATAACATAGAATTGATGGCAGAAACAGTAAATCAACAACACTGCATCTCCTGAACACAAATACAGTAAGGTGCATTTGCTGTGTAGCTATGATTTATACCTTGGCTTCCTACTTTGAGTGTCTTATACCTTAAGTAATGTGTTCTTATATCATTATCAGCAGTTGCAGCTGCTAACCTTTATCGTCCAAGGTAAATTATGTCTATTGTTCTCCTTTCTTCTAATTACATTACAGTCAGCTTAACACTGCTTTCGAAGTTGTGTGTGAGGGAGAGGAGGAGGGTGAGCAAAGATTCGGAGTGGCGGTGGAATAATACCAAGGGTGCCCAAGGGCTAGCCTTGCACCACACCTGGGCTTTTTCTATGTACTGTATGTATTACTCAGTCAAAGCTATTGGTAACTCCTAGTGCTATTTTTTTTTAATGAAAAATAGGTTCAGGAACTCACATGGGTGGACAGTGGTGGGCGGGCCTGTGGGCAATGTGGGAGGAGCTACAATGGGTGGGGGCACCTTTGTAAATATACAGACTTTCCCTATGTAAGAAAACATAATTTACGTGCATCCCAAAAAGGATGTATGGCCTCACTGTAAGGGTTGTGGCCTTGCTGCAACAGGCATGGCCTTGCAGGAAAAGACTACCTTATACCCTAGTTTTGCAACCTGCATGCCCAGACATCAGTGACCACAGGGAAAAAAACAATGATTCATGCCCCTTACATTATTTGTATTTTTTCCTCCTTATAGTAATTCCTCTTACACAGTATGACACACCATAAGGCCCATTACACAATATGAAGCACACCATAATACCCATTACACATTATGCCACACACCATAATGCCCATTACACAATGATGCACCATAATGCCCATTACACAATATGCCCATTACACAATATGCCCCACACCTCATTACCTATTACACAATAAGCCACACATAGTACTGCCCATTACACATTATGCCACACACCATAATGCCTATTACATAATATTCCACACAGTTATGCCCTACACACAATAATGCCACTTGTAAATCAAGCCACACAGTAAGGCGTCTAATTACTTGCTTGGTGTCAGGGGCCTTGTGCTTGTTGCCAAGGGTTCCTAACTCATTCCCAGGGGTTTCATGCTCTGGGTTCTATGCTTGTTGCCAGGGGTTTCCCTGGTCGTAGCCTGGGGTCTCATGCTCCATGTCAAGGGGTTTCCGGTTCGTTGCCAAGGGGTCTTATGCTTATTGCCAAGGGGTTTCCTGCTTGATGCCAAGGGTTTCATGCTCATTGCATAGGGGTTTTCCTGCTCACTGCGGGGGGTCTCATGCTTTTTGCCAAGAGGGTTCCTGCTCATTGCATTTACAGAGTCTGCCATTATTACCTTCTCCAGCAGGGAGTTCCAAATCTTTACTGTCCTTACCATGAAGAACCCTTTCCTACGTTGTGTACGGAATTTTCTCTCCTCAAGCCTCAGCGAGTGCCCACGTGCCCTATACTGATTTCTTTTAATAAACAAATCCCCTGCAAATTCCTTGTAATGAACCTTTACATATTTGAAGATATTAATAATGACACCTCTTTTCTAGTGTGTACATATTTAACCTAGTAAGACTTTCCTCGTACTCCAGTGTCTCTAACCCTTTAATCAACAAAAGGGGTTTTCCTGCTCACTGTGAGGGGTCTCATGCTCTTTGCCAAGAGGGTTCCTTCTCATTGCCAAGGGTTTCATACTCATTGCCAAGGGGTTACATATAGTTACATAGTTAGTGAGGTTGAAAAGAGGCAAAATGCCCATCGGGTTCAACCTGTATTCTGTGTTAAGCTGTTCCTATTATAATGCACCTGCTAAAGTAATGGTTTAGTAACAATTGGCAACTATGATTCTTACCACTCCCAGATATTAATGACACTTTGTTAAATGCTAAAACCCTGGATACTTTTTCCAGTTAGAAATTTATCCAATCCAATTTTAAATGCATTTGCCGAGTCTGCCATTATTACCTTCTCTGGCAGGGAGTTCCAAATCTTTATTATCCTTACCATGAAGAACCCTTTCCTACATTGTGTATGGAATTTTCTCTCCTCTAGCCTCAGCGAATGGCCAGGTGTCCTATACTGAGTTCTTTTAATAACCAAATCCCCTGCTAATTCCTTTTAATGGCCCTTTACGTATTTGAGGATATTAATGAAGCCTCTTTTCTAGTGTATACATATTTAACCTAGTAAGACTTTCCTTGTACTCCAGTGTCTCTAACCCTTTAATTAATTTAGTGCTTGCCTCTGAACGCTTTCTAGTTCATCGATATCTTTTTTATAATATGGTGCCCAAAATTTAACACAATGTTCCAGGTGCAGACGTACCAATGATTTGTACAGTGGCAGGATGACATCCTCGTCTCTTGTCTCAATGCCCCGTTTTATGCACGCAAGCACTTTACTTGCCTTTTTTGCTGTATTGTGACATTTTATACTGTTATTAAGCCTATTATCTATGAGCACCCCCAAATCTTTTTCCACTAGTTACACCTATATTTTAGCCACTTAGAGTGTAGAATGCACGTGTGTTTGATGTCCCAAAATAAATAACTTTGCATTTTTCTATATTGAACCTCATTCCCCATTTAGACGCCCAGGTTTCAAGCTTAAATAAGTCATTCTGTAGAGACTCCACATCGCTTTCTGAATTAATTACCTTACACAGTTTAGTATCATCTGCAAAGATTGACACTGTGCTTTCCAGGTCTATTCCTAGGTCATTGATAAATATATTGTAGTGGGCCAAGTATGGACCCTTGTGGTATTCTGTTGATTACTGGTGCCCATCTGGAGAACATCCCGTTGACCACTACTCATTGTACTCTGTTATCCAGCTAATTACCTATCCATGTGAAAATAGTATATCCTATGCCAAGTTCCCTTAACTTGATGATCAGTCTCCTGTGAGGCACTGTATCGAAAGCTTTTGCAAAATCTAAATACACCACATCCACTGCTTTTCCCTGGTCAAGATTCTTGCTCACTTCCTTAAAGAAGTTAATTAAGTTAGTTTAACATTATCTGTCACTAACAAACCCATGCTGACATTTGCTAATAATCTTATTAACCTACAGATAATCCTCTATGCTATCCTTCAAAATACCTTCCAATATTTTACCCACTATAGAGGTTAAACTAACTGGTCTATAGTTACCAGGGTTACTTTTAGTTCCCTTTTTAAATAAAGGCACTACCTCAACTGCACGCCAATCCTATGGTATCATGCCTGATCTAATTGCACTATGAAAAATCGTATATAGGGGTTTTGCAAGCTGTGCCTTAAGCTCCATAATAACCCTCGGATGAAAACCATCTGGGCCTGGTGATTTATTAATCTTTATGTTGCTTAGTCTCTCTTGGACTACTTCCTCACTTAAACAAGCATCAATTCCAAGAGTCATTACCTTCACTATCATTATGTATTACTCTCAACATCTGATCCTCCCTGGTGAATACTGAGGAAAAAAAAACTGTTCAGTATTTCCGCTTTTATTTTATCATCATTTATCAAAGCTCCCAGTTTGTCTTTTAATGGGCCTACATTCTCCTTCTTTTCGCTTTTACTGTTTATGTATTTCTAAAACTTTTTAGGATTGGTTTTACTCTCTATAACAATTTCCTTTTCGTTTTTGATCTTAGCTGCCGTTATTACTTTTTTGCATTCTTTATTGCATTCCTTATAATACTGGAATGAAGCCTCCCCTCCATAGATTTAAATGTTTTTAAAGCAAGCCTCTTATTAGCCATAGCTTGTTTGACCTCCGTATTAAGCCACATTGGTTTGTGCTCAGTACTTATGCGTTTACTGTTCATGGGAATGAATTTGTGAATATTGCTATCAAGCAACCCTTTTAAAGCATCCCACATTTTCGTTGTGTCTTTACCATGAAACAAAACTTCCCAATGTTGTTTAGTGCCTGTCTCAACTTATTGAAGTTAGCTTTTCTAAAGTTAAATGTTTCAGTTGCTCCCTTATAGCTTATTTCTTGAAACTGATGTCGAATGTGACCATATAGTGGTCACTGTTTCCCAAGGTTTCCCCAACTTTAGTGTTTGATATAATGTCCACATTATTGGTAATAACTAGGTCCAGAATAATTTTACCCATAGTTGGGTCCTCGACTAATTGAGTCAAGTATTGATCTTTTAATGTATTTAAGAACCTGCTGCTTCTAGTTTTTACACGTGAATCGCTACTTCAATTTATATCAGGATAGTTAAAATCCCCAAACACTATGATGTCCCTCATTCCCTCAACTTTTTTCAATTTGCTGCAGGAGTTGTTCCTCATCATGTACGCTAATATCCAGTTGCTTGTAGCATGTGCCAAAGACTAGTTTCTTTGCTTCAATGCCCCCACTTGTGATCTCAACCCATAGTGACTCCACTTTATCTCCAATCCCCTCGTAAATACCATCTATTAAGTTTGGTTTTAGAGATGGTTTAACAAAGAGATATACCCCTCCTCCCCTTTTGGTAGCCCTATCCCTCCTGAAAAGAGAATATCCCTCCAAATTCTCAACCCAGTCGTGAAAGGCGTTTCACCATGTTTCCATAATATCTATAATATCATACTGGGATACAAGCCATTCCAATTCCCCCATTTTACCTGATAGGCTTCTTTTGTTCATAAGCATACATTTTATCTTAGCCTCTCCCTTACCCGTTTGTTTTAATGGTATCTTATCTATATTTACAAGTGCCTTTCTAGAATTACCCTTACCGACTGTTATTCTCCTCCTCCCTCCCTTTCCACTCCCATCATACTTTATACAGCCTTCCTCACCAGTATCTCTATTTGACCTATTAATACTTTCTAACTCCCTCCCCTTCTGATGTTCATATCTTCCCTTAGGCTATGGACATAATTTTTTATATACCGTATTGTTGAGCCATGTTCATAATGGTAATAAATTGGGATTATCCGATTTAGGCAATACTTGTGTCCATATTTCTGGTGCCAATACCCATGCAAATTCCCTTACCCTTGCCGGCTGATCTTTCACTCCCCCATTCTACACCGCCAATTTGTTCACTACCCCCATCCTTACTGTTCTCACTGCTTGACCCTTAGCTTCTAGCTAAACCCTTCCCCCAGGCTCCTAGTTTAAAAGTTCCTCCAACCTTCTAACCATCCTGCCACCAGCACCGCAGTCCCCTCCTCTTTCAGGTGCAATCCATTGTGACAAAATAGATGGCGCCTGACCGAAAAGTCCGCCCAGTGTTCCAAGAACACAAACCCCTCCTTCCTACACCAGTCTCTAAGCCACGCATTTACCTCCCTAATCTCCCTCTGCCTCCCTGGGCTAGCGCGTGGCACTGGTAATATTTCAGAGAATAGTACCCTAGATGTCCTTGCCTTAAGTTTCTTGCCTAATTCCCTATAGTCTTTCTTACGGACATCCCACCTACCACTAACTTCGTCATTGATGCCAACATGCACCAAGACCGCCGGATCTTTACCAGCCTCTTCCTACAATCTTCCCGGTCCGTGATGTACCGTACCTGAGCACCCAGAAGACAACAGACTGTACAGCGATCACGGTCCTGGTAGCAGATTGCTCTGTCTGTCCTCCTGATAATAGAATCCCCTACCACCACAATCTGACTAGGTACCTCACTAACTTTTTTCCCCAGATATACCGGGGGGATCGCTCCTCTGGTTGCTAGAGGGGGCTGTCTCCTACTGTCCCATCATTTCCTCACTGGCATCTTCAGAATCTTCATCCAGTCAGGCAAATTTGTTGGGATTTGGCAGTTCGGAGATGTCCTGTCTCCCCCTCCCCCTCTTCTTCCTTCTAACTGTGATCCAGCTATCTACCTGATCATCCTTGTCTACCAGTGTTCCCCCCTGCAACTCCTCCACCGTTCTATCTAAACTTTGCTAGAGATTGTGAATACTCCTCAGTCGCGTAACGGTCCACTCTAGATCAGTCACCTGGGCTTCCAAGGTGGCCATTCTCTCACATCATGTACAGATGTATCAACACTCAGACTGTTGTGCCAGCTGCGCACACATCATACACGATACGAGATTCTCAATCTCGTCCCCACCCATTTTTAATTAGTGGTTATTCCCTGTTACCTTCAGAAAATCAAGAAGTCAAAAAGAGGGTGACAATCTATATATAAGGACAATATATAAGGTATTATAGCCTAGCTGTGAAGAGAGACAATATTCAACAACAGACAGTAATTGATAATACAATCAAAGAAAAAAAAAGGAGAAAAAAAATGTTTAAGAGGTGTGACACTTGCATGTCCGTCCCGCATCTGGCCTGCCCTCAGTGGTGTTCTTCAGCTTCGCTGTCCAGCTTCCCTGCAGCAACCATGCACTCACGCATGCTCAGTGACTCCCCAGCACACACACTCCAGTGGCTCTGACTTTTTTTTTAAAATATACAGCCCTTTTTACTATCAAGACCTCACACACACATAGAACAGAGTAGTTGCTCTCTAAATACATATCACACTTTCACCTGCAGCCTATTCGGTCCCTGGCTCACACACACACACACACACGGAGTAGCAGCCCTCTCTCCTGCTGCCTGCTTCGCTTGGTCCCCCTCTCACACACCTGCATGCATACACAAGATCCCCGCTCCCAGAATCTCCGGTATAGCCCCGCTGGTTTCAGCCCCTGTGCCCTTCCGAGTGGCGCTCCATGCAGCGGAATGAGCGCGTCCTGCTCGTGCTACTGGCGCCCGGCAACCAGCACTCGTCACTTCTGGTTCCGGGTCTCACATCGTGTTTCCCTACTCACTGCAAGGGGTCTCATGCTCGTTGCCAAGGGGTTTAACTGGTCACTGCAATGGGTTTCCTGCTCATTGCCAAAGGGGTTTCTGCTCTTTGCCAAGGGTTTCCTACTGATTGGCAAGGGTTTCATGCTCATTGCCACGGGGTTTTCCTGCTCGCTGCCAGGGGTCTCATGCTCATTGCCAGTGGGATTCCCTGCTCGCTGCCAGGAGTCTCATGCGAATTGCCAAGGGGTTTCCTGCTCCTTGCCAATGGGTTTCAATTCCTGACCTCAGTGACACAGAGCACCGGAGTCTGTAGGGTAGTCCGCCGTGTTAAAAATGCCCACCCAAAATGGCCACCTTGCAGCAGGAGACAGATGCTAGAAGTTCTAATTGACCTCTAGCATATGTCTCCCGCTTTGCGGTAACCATTTTGGGTGGGCTTTTTTAACACAGCAGGCCCCCTCACAGCCCCCGGTGCTCAAAAGCCATTACGGGGGCTTTGGGCAACAAGTAAGGGACAAGAGGAGGGAAAAAACTTCTGCACTAGTCAAAAGGTCAATAAATGTTCTTTCTGATATAACATAAACCCCATTAATACATATATTATAATGTTTATTCACTTTCATATGTTGGGGGTGCCGCCATAGACAATAAATTGAGGAAACAAAAAGGATAGAGAAGATTGTCTCTTGGTTGGCGCACAAAAGGAAGAAAAAATTAATCAATCTAAAATATAACTTTTAATGATAGTCAATTAAAATTGATGTGAAATATACATGGATACATTTTTAATAATAAAAGATCCTGTATCGATTAAAAATTTATATTCACTGTGTGTCATTTATTGTGTTTCCATTTATGGTAGTATTGTTATTTAAAGGATCCGGACCACTCGTAATAGTCTGAACATTTCCAATATAATTATGTAGATAGGGATCCAACAAATTGCTGCACTTTCTTGCAATTTTTGTACCTCTAAGATAAGACTGCTGGATCAACAATCTCTGTGTTTGAAATAGTCAGCTGACTATTTCAAACACAGAGATTGTTGATCCAGCAGTATTTAAAACGATTTGAAAAACCTTCTTATAATAAATGATATGATGTTTGGTATGATAATGTGATGACAATCAATTTGTGATTCATAACATATTTCAGTGGCTTCTCGCTAAAGATCGATATAGCGGGATTAAATCATAAAGTTAATTTGAATGGTAGCATGCCAATATAAGCATGCATTATTAGTGATACGCTCGAGTAGTTGAATGAGAGCACACCATACATACTAATCTGTCCCAGTTTACTTATGAATCTCTCTATAACAGATGAGGACTAACTATATTAAACAGTTACAGAGCTGCGGCAGTGGAAAAGAGAACCGCAACATTATATGGTCCAACATGTTACAGTTTGTTTTCTTTCAATAAATCAGCCTGGTAATATTAACAGGAGACTTTGAAAGGACTAACCCTATATGAGAAATCACAGGGCGGTGGTATTAGATAATAGCACTGCACCAAAAGTGTAGCTTAATATATCACAGGGTGCTTTTTCTGTAACAAATTAATTATAAAAATGTGGATAGGGGATTTGAATGGATCAATTTACTGCGTTGATAAATATCTTACCCTATTATAAATGATGGATAGGCTATCAATTTAGTACTGCCTAATGTCAGTTCGGCCAGCATCATACTTAGTTAATTAAATTAGGGTTAGATAGGAATACAGGGAATCTCTCATCCCATATAAGCTTCAACTCAGGTTCTTATCTTAGAGGTACAAAAATTGCAAGAAAGCGCAGCAATTTGTTGGATCCCTATCTACATAATTATATTGGAAATGTTCAGACTATTACGAGTGGTCCGGATCCTTTACATAACAATACTACCATAAATGGAAACACAATAAATGACACACAGTGAATATAAATTTTTAATAGATACAGTATCTATTATTAAAAATTTCTCCATGTATATTTCACATCAATTTTAAAAGTTATATTTTAGATTGATTAATTTTTTCTTCCTTTTGTGCGCCAACCAAGAGACAATCTTCTCTATCCTTTTCGGGGGCTTTGGGCAGTATGGGGGATACTGTTATGCAACATCGCCCACCTACATTAAAAAACAAAACATTGTTGTCTCCAGTGGCTGGGACATTCCAGGACACTGTTCCTGGGGCCTACTTCAGACCTTTTCGCTAGCAATTAATTTTTGCACTGCTGCGATCAGATAGTCGCCGCCCACAGGGGAGTGTATTTTAGCTGTGCAGGTGTGCGAACACATGTGTAGCAGAGCTGTACAAACAGATTTTCTGCAGTCTTTGAGTAGCCCAGGACTTACTCAGCCACTGCGTTCACATCAGCCTGTCTGGGACCGGAATTGACATCAGGAAACCTCCCTGAAAAGTTGTGCAAATGCTTGTACATGCCTGCATTTTTCCAAACACTCCCAGAAAACCACAAATGCCTTCTTCCTGTCACTCTCTTTGCGAACTCCCGTGCAAATGGATCCTTCACACAAACCCATCGCTGAGCAGTGATCCGCTTTGTACCCGTGCGATGCACCTGTGCATTGCGGTGCATACGCATGCACAGTTTAGACCTGATTGCCAGCTGTACAAAAATGCAGCCTGGCGATCAGGTCTGAATTATCCCCCTGGTGATGTCATTTTCCACAAGACCTTCAGGAACGAGGTCTCAGAATGTACCGGCCGAACAATAGCCCTGGTGACTATTACACTAAAGTCTAGCAAAATACTTTCCTAGGTGGCATGTTGGCTTATATAACACATGATTAATTTCATGTCCACTACTGCAGTGAATAAGAGAAGAAATTAAGCTGCTACCAAATCAATATAACAAAGGCTGAGGACATTTGGCATTGAAGACCTGCGGAAATTTACTAACAATTAGAGATTTGCAGTTCTGTTTTCCCACCAAGTTTGGATTCCATAACATCATAGTTTGGCGCCAAACATGATTTTTATCCATGGAAGATGACATTTTGACTCCAAAAGATGATGTTTTGGAATCCGAATTTGGCAGGAAAATCCGAGCCAAATTCGAACCGCACATCTATACTAACAATCGTTTTGTGATGTGACCCATGAGAGTATTTATAAAACTGGATTTACCGTAGCTATAATGTGAAATTGAACAAAACTGTCATCCTATATAAAGAAAACAGATAAACCTACTTTCTACAGAGATGTAAGATAACACTATTGATACATTATGCCCGTAATTATACTGTAGGCATAATGTAAGGGGTTAGTAAATTGGGATCATGGCCAGGGGTGCCGATAGCTCTGACAGGCCTTGGTAATGGGAGGGTGCATGGTCAATGGGGAAATATGGCCAGGTCCCGTCTTTACAAAATAAGAGATAATGGGGGTAATTCTGAGTTGATCGCAGCAGCAAATATGTTAGCAAATGGGCAAAACCATGTGCACTGCAGGGGAGGCAGATATAACATGTGCAGAGAGAGTTAGATTTGGGTGTGGTGTGTTCAATCTGCAATCTAAATTGCAGTGTAAAAATAAAGCAACCAGTATTTACCTTGCACAGAAACAATATAACCCACCCAAATCTAACTCTGCACATGTTATACCTGCCTCCCCTGCAGTGCACATGGGCCCTCATTCCGAGTTGTTCGCTCGCAAGGCGATTTTAGCAGTATTGCACACGCTAAGCCGCCGCCTACTGGGAGTGAATCTTAGCTTCTTAAAATTGCGAACGAAAGATTCGCAATATTGCGATTACACATCTCGTAGCAGTTTTAGAGTAGCTTCAGACTTACTCGGCATCTGCGATCAGTTCATTGCTTATCGTTCCTGGTTTGACGTCACAAACACACCCAGCGTTCGCCCAGACACTCCTCCGTTTCTCCAGCCACTCCCGCGTTTTTTCCGGAAACGGTAGCGTTTTTTCCCACACGCCTATAAAACGGCCTGTTTCCGCCCAGTAAAACCCATTTCCTGTCAATCACACTACGATCGCCTGAGCGAAGAAAAAGCCGTGAGTAAAAATCCAAACTTCATAGCAAATTTACTTGGCGCAGTCGCAGTGCGGACATTGCGCATGCGCACTAAGCGGAAAAACGCTGCGATGCGAAGAAATTTTCCGAGCGAACGACTCGGAATGACCTCCATGGTTTTGCCCAACTGCTAACAAATTTCCTGCTGCGATCAACTTGGAATTACCCACAATATTTTTTATGTGTGGGAGTGCCACTGCTCATGGTGGTATGGAGGGGATGGATTGGGTCATTGTACCAACTGAGATTTGAGTGGCAAAACAATTTGTCCTACTACAGATGAAAATGGTGCACTGAGTGACCAATATTTTAGGTCCCGTACCACAATTTAATAGACCGCTGGACAAGACAGATGTACATTGTGTAAGCGTATTATAAGATGACTTGGAACAATGCATTCATTTTACACTATTTGTTCTTTTTATAGAAATAAGTAATCCTTAAAAAGATCTGTTACGCTAAATTACTATTGCTTTTTCTTCTCCCTAAGGGTGATTTATTATACTGAGCACTGAATGAAAAATTCAGTGCATTTTACTTAATCTTATCTAATTTTAAGATAATTTTCTTTGACAATCTATTTGTCATAATTATTAATACTTGTCGAGGTTAATGCAATCACAAACTATATAAAGAAACTTCTATATTTTATTTCTCGCTTGTTTCCTCTTTCATACCAATGTACTAAGCAATAGTTTAGTTTCAGGGTTGGTTTAAGAGGGGAGAGGCCCATGTGCAAGCTCCATACAAGTCTCTTTCTCTCTGGCAGTACAGTAGGCTCTGGGTTTGTGCTAGAGTCTACTGTGCATGTGCAGGTCTTCGGAGATGTGGCGTCCACACTATGGGGGATATTCAAATGTTTGAAAAGTGGATTGGGTGTCTGTTTTTTCCTGTCTATTAGATAGGAAAAACTATACACCCAACTGACTTTTCAAACATTTGAATCTCCCCCAATGTTTGCTTAGACTTCTGTACTGCTTATGCGCTAAACTCCACGAAAATGGCTTCTGCTTCAGTTGCCTAGTGATTCCAGAGAGATGGGTGACTCCAGATAGGTAAGTATAATTATATTGTGCAGGGTGTGCAATGTGATGTTTAGATTATTGGGTTCAAGTCAAAAATTTCAGCATTCAGAGGGCCTAATTCATTAAGGATTTCAAACGCAATGGTGATTGCAGCATCTTTGCTTTTGTAATACTTGCTTAGCACCTGCATCCTGCATTTGTGATTAGAGATGAGCGGGTTCGGTTCCTCGGAATCCGAACCCCCCCCGAACTTCAGCCTTTTTTTACACGGGTCCGAGGCAGACTCGGATCTTCCCGCCTTGCTCGGCTAACCCGAGCGCGCCCGAACGTCATCATCCCGCTGTCGGATTCTCGCGAGGCTCGTATTCTATCGCGAGACTCGGATTCTATATAAGGAGCAGCGCGTTGCCGCCATTTTCACACGTGCATTGAGATTGATAGGGAGAGGACGTGGCTGGCGTCCTCTCCGTTAGAATAGATAGAGACACTTGAGTTGATTATTTAGTAATTTTGGGGAGCATTAGGAGTACTCAGAGTGCAGAGTTTTGCTGATAGTTACTAGTGACTGACCACCACCAGTTTTATTTATTATTTAATATAATCCGTTCTCTGCCTGAAAAAAAAACGATACACAGTCACATACCATATCTGTGCTCAGCCTCAGTGTGCTGCATGATAATATCATCTATATGTATATCTGACTGTACTGAGTGCTCACTGCTCACACAGCTGAATTGTGGGGGAGACTGGGGTGCAGTTATAGCAGGAGTACAGTGCACACTTTTGCTGCCAGTGTGACTGACCAGTGACCACCAGTATATTGTCTGCCTGAAAAAGTTAAACACACCTGTGGTGTTTTTTTTTATTATTCTATAAACGCATTCTGCTGACAGTGTCCAGCAGGTCCGTCATTCATTATATTATATAAATATTTACCTGCAGTAGTGTTATATTTTTTTTGTTCATCTCTATCATCTTTATCATCTCTATATTAGCAGACGCAGTACGGTAGTCCACGGCTGTGGCTTCCTCTGTGTCGTCAGTGCTCGTCCATAATTGTATACCTACCTGTGGTGGGGGTTTTTTTTTCTATCTTCTTCATACTAGTAGTTTAGGAGTCTGCTGACAGTGTCCAGCAGGTCCGTCATTATATTATATATACCTGCAGTAGTGATATATATATATATATTTTTATATCATTATCATCTCTATACTAGCAGACGCAGTACGGTAGTCCACGGCTGTAGCTACCACTGTGTCGTCAGTGCTCGTCCATAATTGTATACCTACCTGTGGTGGGTTTTTTTTTTCTATCTTCTTCATACTAGTAGTTTAGGAGTCTGCTGACAGTGTCCAGCAGGTCCGTCATTATATTATATATACCTGCAGTAGTGATATATATATATATATTTTATATCATTATCATCTCTATACTAGCAGACGCAGTACGGTAGTCCACGGCTGTAGCTACCACTGTGTCGTCAGTGCTCGTCCATAATTGTATACCTACCTGTGGTGGGTTTTTTTTTTCTATCTTCTTCATACTAGTAGTTTAGGAGTCTGCTGACAGTGTCCAGCAGGTCAGTCATTATATTATATATACCTGCAGTAGTGATATATATATATTTTTTATATCATTATCATCTCTATACTAGCAGACGCAGTACGGTAGTCCACGGCTGTAGCTACCTCTGTGTCGTCAGTGCTCGTCCATAATTGTATACCTACCTGTGGTGGGTTTTTTTTTTCTATCTTCTTCATACTAGTAGTTTAGGAGTCTGCTGACAGTGTCCAGCAGGTCCGTCATTATATTATATATACCTGTAGTAGTGATATATATATATATTTTTTATATCATTATCATCTCTATACTAGCAGACGCAGTACGGTAGTCCACGGCTGTAGCTACCTCTGTGTCGTCAGTCACTCGTCATACATAAGTATACTAGTATCCATCCATCTCCATTGTTTACCTGAGGTGCCTTTTAGTTGTGCCTATTAAAATATGGAGAACAAAAATGTTGAGGTTCCAAAAATAGGGAAAGATCAAGATCCACTTCCACCTCGTGCTGAAGCTGCTGCCACTAGTCATGGCCGAGACGATGAAATTCCATCAACGTCGTCTGCCAAGGCCGATGCCCAATGTCATAGTACAGAGCATGTAAAATCCAAAACACAAAATATCAGTAAAAAAAGGACTCAAAAATCTAAAATAAAATCGTCGGAGGAGAAGCGTAAACTTGCCAATATGCCATTTACCACACGAAGTGTCAAGGAACGGCTGAGGCCCTGGCCTATGTTCATGGCTAGTGGTTCAGCTTCACATGAGGATGGAAGCACTCAGCCTCTCGCTAGAAAAATGAAAAGACTTAAGCTGGCAAAAGCACAGCAATGAACTGTGCGTTCTTCGAAATCACAAATTCACAAGGAGAGTCCAATTGTGTCGGTTGCGATGCCTGACCTTCCCAACACTGGACGTGAAGAGCATGCGCCTTCCACCATTTGCACGCCCCCTGCAAGTGCTGGAAGGAGCACCCGCAGTCCAGTTCCTGATAGTCAGATTGAAGATGTCAGTGTTGAAGTACACCAGGATGAGGAGGATATGGGTGTTGCTGGCGCTGGGGAGGAAATTGACAAGGAGGATTCTGATGGTGAGGTGGTTTGTTTAAGTTAGGCACCCGGGGAGACACCTGTTGTCCGTGGGAGGAATATGGCCATTGACATGCCTGGTGAAAATACCAAAAAAAAAAAAATCAGCTTTTCGGTGTGGAAGTATTTCAACAGAAATGCGGACAACAGGTGTCAAGCCGTGTGTTGCCTTTGTCAAGCTGTAATAAGTAGGGGTAAGGACGTTAACCACCTCGGAACATCCTCCCTTATACGTCACCTGCAGCGCATTCATCATAAGTCAGTGACAAGTTCAAAAACTTTGGGTGACAGCGGAAGCAGTCCACTGACCAGTAAATCCCTTCCTCTTGTAACCAAGCTCACGCAAACCACCCCACCAACTCCCTCAGTGTCAATTTCCTCCTTCCCCAGGAATGCCAATAGTCCTGCAAGCCATGTCACTGGCAATTCTGACGAGTCCTCTCCTGCCTGGGATTCCTCCGATGCATCCTTGCGTGTAACGCCTACTGCTGCTGGCGCTGCTGTTGTTGCTGCTGGGAGTCGATGGTCATCCCAGAGGGGAAGTCGTAAGACGACTTTTACTACTTCCACCAAGCAATTGACTGTCCAACAGTCCTTTGCGAGGAAGATTAAATATCACAGCAGTCATCCTGCTGCAAAGCGGATAACTGAGGCCTTGGCATCCTGGGCGGTGAGAAACGTGGTTCCGGTATCCATCATTACTGCAGAGCCAACTATAGACTTGTTTGAGGTACTGTGTCCCCGGTACCAAATACCATCTAGGTTCCATTTCTCTAGGCAGGCGATACCGAAAATGTACACAGACCTCAGAAAAAGACTCACCAGTGTCCTAAAAAATGCAGTTGTACCCAATGTCCACTTAACCACGGACAAGTGGAGCAGGGCAGACTCAGGACTATATGACTGTGACAGCCCACTGGGTAGATGTATTGACTCCCGCCGCAAGAACAGCAGCGGCGGCACCAGTAGCATCATCTCGCAAACGCCAACTCTTTCCTAGGCAGGCTACGCTTTGTATCACCGCTTTCCAGAATACGCACACAGCTGAAAACCTCTTACGGCAACTGAGGAAGATCATTGCAGAATGGCTTACCCCAATTGAACTCTCCTGTGGATTTGTGGCATCGGACAACGCCAGCAATATTGTGTGTGCATTAAATATGGGCAAATTCCAGCACGTCCCATGTTTTGCACATACCTTGAATTTGGTGGTGCAGAATTATTTAAAAAACGAGAGGGGCGTGCAAGAGATGCTGTCGGTGGCCAGAAGAATTGCGGGACACTTTCGGCGTACAGGCACCACGTACAGAAGACTGGAGCAACACCAAAAACGCCTGAACCTGCCCTGCCATCATCTGAAGCAAGAAGTGGTAACGAGGTGGAATTCAACCCTCTATATGCTTCAGAGGTTGGAGGAGCAGCAAAAGGCCATTCAAGCCTATACAACTGAGCACGATATAGGAGGTGGAATGCACCTGTCTCAAGCGCAGTGGAGAATGATTTCAACGTTGTGCAAGGTTCTGCAACCTTTTGAACTTGCCACACGTGAAGTCAGTTCAGACACTGCCAGCCTGAGTCAGGTCATTCCCCTCATCAGGCTTTAGCAGAAGAAGCTGGAGACATTGAAGGAGGAGCTAACACTGAGCGATTCCGCTAGGCATGTGGGACTTGTGGATGGAGCCCTTAATTCGCTTAACAAGGATTCACGGGTGGTCAATCTGTTGAAATCAGAGCACTACATTTTGGCCACCGTGCTCGATCCTAGATTTAAAACCTTCCTTGGATATCTCTTTCCGGCAGACACAAGTCTGCAGGGGTTCAAAGAACTGCTGGTGAGAAAATTGTCAAGTCAAGCGGAACGCGACCTGTCAACATCTCCTCCTTCACATTCTCCCGCAACTGGGGGTGCGAGGAAAAGGCTCAGAATTCCGAGCCCACCCGCTGGCGGTGATGCAGGGCAGTCTGGAGCGACTGCTGATGCCGACATCTGGTCCGGACCGAAGGACCTGACAACGATTACGGACATGTCGTCTACTGTCACTGCATATGATTCTCTCACCATTGAAAGAATGGTGGAGGATTATATGAGTGACCGCATCCAAGTAGGCACGTCAGACAGTCCGTACGTATACTGGCAGGAAAAAGAGGCAATTTGGAGGCCCTTGCACAAACTGGCTTTATTCTACCTAAGTTGCCCTCCCACAAGTGTGTACTCCAAAAGAGTGTTTAGTGCCGCCGCTCACCTTGTCAGCAATCGGCGTACGAGGTTACTTCCAGAAAATGTGGAGAAGATGATGTTCATTAAAATGAATTATAATCAATTCCTCCATGGAGACATTCACCAGCAGCAATTGCCTCCACAAAGTACACAGGGAGCTGTGATGGTGGATTCCAGTGGGGACGAATTGATAATCTGTGAGGAGGGGGATGTACACGGTGATGAATCGGAGGATGATGATGATGATGAGGTGGACATCTTGCCTCTGTAGAGCCAGTTTGTGCAAGGAGAGATTAATTGCTTCTTTTTTGGTGGGGGTCCAAACCAACCCGTCATTTCAGTCACAGTCGTGTGGCAGACCCTGTCACTGAAATGATGGGTTGGTTAAAGTGTGCATGTCCTGTTTATACAACATAAGGGTGGGTTGGAGGGCCCAAGGACAATTCCATCTTGCACCTCTTTTTTCTTTCATTTTTCTTTGCGTCATGTGCTGTTTGGGGAGTGTTTTTTGGAAGGGCCATCCTGCGTGACACTGCAGTGCCACTCCTAGATGGGCCAGGTGTTTGTGTCGGCCACTAGGGTCACTTATCTTAGTCACACAGCTACCTCATTGCGCCTCTTTTTTTTCTTTGCGTCATGTGCTGTTTGGGGAGTGTTTTATGGAAGGGCCATCCTGCGTGACACTGCAGTGCCACTCCTAGATGGGCCAGGTGTTTGTGTCGGCCACTTGGGTCGTTGAGCTTAGTCATCCAGCGACCTCAGTGCAAATTTTAGGACTAAAAATAATATTGTGAGGTGTGAGGTGTTCAGAATAGACTGAAAATGAGTGGAAATTATGGTTATTGAGGTTAATAATACTTTGGGATCAAAATGACCCCCAAATTCTATGATTTAAGCTGTTTTTTAGGGTTTTTTGAAAAAAACACCCGAATCCAAAACACACCCGAATCCGACAAAAAAAAATTTGGTGAGGTTTTGCCAAAACGCGTCCGAATCCAAAACACGACCGCGGAACCGAACCCAAAACCCAAAAAATTTCCGGTGCACATCTCTATTTGTGATGCGATCGCATCTGAGATAAACATCGCGACCATCGGTCGCAATATTCATCTACAATGGCAGGCTAAGTAAGCCTGAACTTACTCTAGCTTGCTGTCAGAGGAGGCCTTTGGAGGCCAAGAAATCTGTGTCCACAAAGCAGTCCATGGCCACACCACTCAGGGAAAACAGCGGGGGGAAAACCACACCCATTCCTCCCTCCAAACGCCTCTGCATGTCAGTCAGGCAGAGGCGTTCGCATACCTGCAATCGCATAGCAGTTCACGTTCTGCACATATGCAGGAAGAGTCCGGCGCCTGTGCAGTTTCCCCACCATCAGGAAACTGCACAGCGGATCGCTTATGCGATTCTTTGTGAATCACCCCCAGAATACGGACAATTCATATGTGGACAACGAAATGTTGACATGTTGATTGCCGACTTTCAGGATGTTGATATGATTAAAATGTTGGCAGATGATGCCGACAGTCACAATGTCAACATGTACATTGCATGTTCAAGATGTCACCATATGGAATTAGGGTTAGGCTTGGGCAACAATTAGAGTTAGGCTGCAAGAAGGGTTCAGGTTGGGATTAGCTGTAAGGCAAAATACTACTGTCGGCATTCATCATTTCGACATTTTGTCAGTGTCGACAATGACAATTAAATTACAACAATGTCAACAATGACAATTAAGTTACAACACAGAATGGAATAGGAAAGAACACGTAAAAAAACAATGCTTGCTAAAAAATTAGAGATCCTGTACTGTAGTAATGTTAGAAAAAAATATACAGTGCTAACATGGGTAAAAAGGATGTATACAGTTTGGTGTCACAGAAAGCTGGCGTCATGTGCCCACATTGTGCACCTTCTTACTCTAGTATACTGTTGTGCCCTTATGTGGCCGTGTGCTACAGACAATGTTACTGGGGGTGCTCTTGTGTTATGGGACTAGTGGGCTCTTTTATTATTAGTCCTCTTTTGTTGGTCAGTATTCTGGTGTGGTATCTGCAGTGCCTGCCTGTTGATACTGAGACACTGGCGTTTCTATAATGGGTGCAGTGTGTGCGGTGCACACGGGCCCATGAGTCCAGAGGGGGCCCCCAACGCACATGCTGCACCCACTTTTAAAATACTCACCCCTCCGGAGTCCAGCGCTGACATCACAGCTCAGCAGCCATTTTCACAGTTTTGAGCATGAGCAGTAATCTCAGGGAAAATGGCTGCCGCGCCATTTTCCCGTAGATCTGCACATGCGCAGTAGAGTCTGAGCCCTCTAGAGCTCAGATTCTACAGTGCTCCAGGCAGAGAGGAGGGGGCCCGAACGGAGGAGGCTGAACACGGGCCTCCTCCTCTCTTAAAGCGCCCCTGTACTGAGACATCTTCTGTTTGCTGTGTGTTTATCACACCACATATAGAGAATAATATTACATTACAACCATTCACTCTAGCATGGATATATCCCTATGTTGTATATTACTCACAAAATGGCTGCCCACAACTTGTGCAAGCTAAATATTCTCAATCTAAAAAATAAAAATTATAAAAAATAAAAAATGCTTGTTTTAGCTATTATTAGAAATCATTTGTACATACGCTTTGTAGCAGCATTTCTTCTATATTGTATGCTACTCGGCACTGTAGTTATGATGAATAGCAAACACTATAAGAGTATATTTTTATTTGAAGGTATAAAATATGTAATGTGACATATAGAATAATGTTATCATGCATGAGCACATAATTATGGCAAATGGACATACTCTAGCTTGGACTTTGTACTTGATATTTATTAAAGATGTGCACCGACTGTTCTGGATTTGGGTCTGTATTAACTGCTTGTTTTGGTTTGCCCAAAACTGCCTTCAGGTGTTTTGGTTTTGGGTCTGAATTTGTTTTTTAAATTGATAACAGCTAAAATCACATATTTTGGGCCTTTTTTGTTTCTACAGTATTATTTATCTCAATAACATTAGTTTGCAGTCATTTCCAGTAAAATTTGACCACCTCACCATTCATAATATTGTTCAACAACATAGATCAAAGCCTGGCTGGCTAAACTAAGGAACCAGAGGCGGAACTACCACCAGTGCAACCAGTGCGTTGCACTGGGGCCCGCTTCTGTCCAGGGGCCCAAAGCATGTCATGAGTTAAACTGACTCATTACATGCCGCTGTGGGCAACCGCTGCCCGCAGCGCACAGCCACCCGGAGAGGAGCAGCGGTACGGGGGAAGGAGGAGGAGGGAGGCGGAGGAGGGCGCCGCAGCAGCGCTTTGTTACTGGTGGAGGAGCTGCTGCCCCTCTGCTTCACTATAGGCTGTCTTCTGAGAACAGCCTATAGTGAAGCAGAGAGGCAGCAGCAGCAGCGCCTCCACCAATAACACAGCGCTGCTGCGTCTCCCTGCTCCACCTCCCTCTTCCTCCTTCTCTACTGCCCGGGAATCGTCAAGCTGCACCGAGGAGCCTGAGCCAGCGGAGAGGGTAAGTATAATTCTTCTTTCTTTCTTTCTTTCTTTCTTGGGACTGCCTGCCGCAATGTGTAAAAAGGGGGAATCTGCCTGCCGTAATGTGTAAAAAGGGGGAATCTGCCTGCCGTAATGTGTAAAAAGGGGGACGCTGTCTGCCGTAATGTGTAAAAAGGGGGACGCTGTCTGCCGTAACGTGTAACAAGGGCACGCTGTCTGCCGTAACGTGTAACAAGGGCACGCTGTCTGCCGTAACGTGTAAAAAGTGTACGCTGTCTGCCGTAACGTGTAAAAAGTGTACGCTGTCTGCCGTAACGTGTAAAAAGTGTACGCTGTCTGCCGTAACGTGTAAAAAGGGGACGCTGTCTGCCGTTATGTGTAAAAAGGGGGACGCTGTCTGCCGTTATGTGTAAAAAGGGGGACGCTGTCTGCCGTAATGTGTAAAAAGGGGACGCTGTCTGCCGTAATGTGTAAAAAGAGGAATCTGTCCGCTGTAAGGTGTAAAAGGGTCTCTACCTGGTGTAGTGGTGCTACTGTGCAGCGTAATTTGAATAATGGAGACTACTGTGCACCGTTTTCTGAATTGGTATTATTTTGTGGCCACACCCCTTCCCCACGAAGCCACGCCACTATGTATTTTTGCGCGTGCCTACTGCCCGCACTGCCCCTGTTTTGCATGCAGGGGTGGGGCTCCGATGCCGTTTCTTGCACACAGTGCAAAAATGTCTAGTTACGGCACTGTTGAGCAGGTCCCCCTCACCAGATCCTCTCCAGGGGTGAGGGGGTGGACTTGGAGGGGGGGGCCCAAAGCATTTTGTCGCACCTGGGCCCACCGCTCGCTAGTTCCGCCACTGTAAGGAAAAGAGCAGCGGCACAAACACACGGCAGTTATTTCTGTTTAAAAATGTTTTGCAAATTATTAATATATTAACAATAACCAAGCAAACCAAGTTGCAAGCACTATCAATAGAAAACCATCCAATGCAGAAATTTACTAAGAATTGTGTGCGGAATATCATTGCCCTAAAGTAATAGTAGTTAACAAACAGTAGACAAAAAAACAACAACCTAAACCATGTTTAAAATAGCAACAGTAGACGTGGTTGTCCCATACACAAGTGCACATGTGTATTCTCAGTGCCCAATCTGTACCTACCTTCTCAGGTACCTGGACCACTTATTACTTGCGATCTGTGCCCATGTAAAGCTCCACAAAATTTCCCCAACGATAAAAACAGCTTTCCGTACCTGCAGGATATAGTGCTGGTTGGATGTAATGCAGGTCTGATACATTGAGGGTTGGATACAGTGCAGATTGTAGACAGTGCAGGCAGAGGTGTAGTTAGGCACCATTGTGCCCAGAGCAAGGATACGTTTTGGCACCCCCCTCCCCTGTACTGAATTGGGGCCTAGCCAACATGTGGTGGCATGTTACATTTGAAAAGAAACAATATTTAAAAATCCTACATTTGTGACAGTGCTGGTTCTTGACCTTGTGGAGCTCAGGGTGAAAGTTTATTTTGGGTGCCCCCCATGTTTAAAATACTGTAGGGTTAGTGCGTGCAGAATACAGTATGTGTGCTCTATATAAATAACTGTCAATAATAAATAAATAATAGCTTCATTGGGAAGGTGCGTGGCCACAGAATAGTACTAATTCACATTACACCGCACAGTAGTGTCCGTTATCCACATTACACACAGTATTTTTTATTTAACAGTTTCTTATATAGCGCAGCAAATTCCGTTGTGCTTTTCAATTAGAACAACAAAAATAGAGAAAAACTTGGTATAAACAGACAGAGGTAGGAAGGCCCTGCTCACAAGCTTACAATTTATAGGTACCCCATATACACGTAATGCCACAAAGCAGAGCCCCTTAAACATGTTACACTATGGTTGAGCCCCTTATACACATTACACCATGGTAGAGCCGCTATGGAAGTAGCTGAATGTAACTTTTTACTTGTTTAAATAAAAAAAATTAAAAACACTATATATATCCCAACTGACCTGACCTCACAACCCCACAAAGCCTTGATGAAAATAAAGCTCCAAATGTGACCCCCAACAGACCTGATAACCCCCAATCTCTGAATGAAAATAATGCCCCAAAACTGACCCCCCCAGATCTGATAATCTACCAATGCCTCAATGAAAATAATACCCCAAATGTGACCCCACCCACAGACCTGAAACCCCCCCAAACTCTCAATGAAAAAAATGCACAAAAATTGCCTACCTCCAATTTGATAATCCCCAATGCCTCAATGAAATTAATACTCTAGTACTGCCACCCAGACCTGATAATCCCACTATGCTTCAATGAAAATAATGTCCCAGAATTGCCTGAGGGGCAGAGAGAGCTGTGCCACAGCAGCCTGAGTGGCAGAAAGAGCTGCATTGCAGCAGTCTGAGGGGCAGGAAGAGATGTGCCACAGCAGCCTGAGGGGCAGAGAGAGCTGCTCCAGAGCAGCCTGGGGGGTAGAGAAAGCTGAACTGCAGCAGCCTGAGGGGCAGAGATATTGATTGATTTGATTGAGAGATGCAGGAGGGAGATGGTGTGACTGGAGATGATGGTGTGATTGAGAGATGCACGGGGGAGATGATGGTGTTGCTGAGAGACACAGGAGGAAGATGATGATGATGATGTGACCGAGAGATGCAAAGAGGAGATGATGGTATGGCTGAGAGGCACAGGGGGGAGATGGTGTAGTTGAGAGGCAACACAAGGAGGAGATGATGGTGTGGCTGATAGATGCAGGGGACATGAAATGACATGGGGCATGATTCTGGTTGAAACGCTGCTGTATGGTGATGACCTTGTTAATATTCCTACACAAACAGGCATTTTCCGGACAATGTGATATTCTACATGAATAGTGAATACCGACAGAAGATGGGGTCTCCCTGGGGAGCATACATTTCTTCTGAGGTTCCACTTTGTGTGAAACTATCATATAGGTACAGTCAGGGTCGGCTCCAGGCATGTTCCAATAGAGAGGCTGCGCAGGACAACACCCTTAAATAGCTCCACACTCTAGCGCCACCATATTGGAGCCAGGACAGGTCCTGCAGCACTGCAGTGGCTGTGTGTGCCAATGAGGGGGAGTGCTGTGGGCAGAACAAACTACTCTGTGTGCACTGTGCGGCGCTGGCGTCTGACATCAGACGCCACCGCCATACAGCACGCACAGAGTAGCTTTGTATTAGTCTGCCCACAGCACTCCCTCTCTTTGGCACACACAGCCACTGATAGGGGCAGGCCATGGGAAGGATGCTGCTGCAGACTCAGTGCAGCTGTCCCATGGCCAAACACACGCGGGGGCATGTGTATCTGGCACTCTGGGGGTAAGTGTATTTGGTACCCTTGGGGAAAGCATATTTGGCACTTTGGGGGCACGTGTATCTGGCACTCTGGGGACACGTGTATCTGGCACTCTGGGGACACGTGTATCTGGCACTCTGGGGACACGTGTATCTGGCACTCTGGGGACACGTGTATCTGGCACTCTGGGGACACGTGTATCTGGCACTCTGGGGACACGTGTATCTGGCACTCTGGGGGCACACGTATATGGCACTCTGGGGGCACACGTATCTGGCACTCTGGGGGCACACGTATCTGGCACTCTGGGGGCACACGTATCTGGCACTCTGGGGGCACACGTATCTGGCACTGTGGGGGCATATAAAGTGTATCTGACACTGCTGAGGGCATATACTGTGTATATGGCACTGCTGGGGACATATAAAGTGTATCTGGAACTGTTGAGGCATTTAATGTTTATCTGGTGCTGTGGGGGCATATAATGTGTATCTGGCACTGCACTACTGGGGGCAAATGTCTATCTGACACTTCTGGGGGCATATAATGTGTATCTGGCACTACTGGTGGCATATAATGTGTATCTGGAACTGTTGGGGCATATAAAGTGTATCTGGCACTGTGGGGGCATATAGTGTGTATCTGACACTGCTGGGGGCATATAATGTGTATCTGGAATTGCTGGGGGCATATACTGTGTATCTGGTACTGCTGGGGCATATAATGTGTATCTGGCACTGCAGGGGGCATATAATGTGTATCTGGCACTGCTGTGGGCATATAATGTGTATCTGGCACTGCACTACTGGGGTCATATTATGTGTTTCTAGCACTGCTGGGGGCATATAATGTGTGTCTGGCATTGTTGGGAGCAAATAATGTGTATCTGGCACTGCTGGGTGCATATATAGTGTATCTGGAACTGTTGAGGCATATAATGTGTATCTGGCACTGTGGGGGCATATAATGTGTATCTGGCACTGTGGGGGCATATAATGTGTACCTGGCACTATGGGGGCATATAATCTGTATCTGGCACTGTGGGGGCACATTATGTGTATCTGGTACCATAGTGCTGGGGACATATGTGTATCTGCCACTGGTGCGAGCATATAATGTGTATCTGGCACTACTGGGGGTGTATGTGTATTTGTCAACGCACACTATACTGGAGACATTATGTTTAAAGTACACTACTGTGGGCGTTATGTGTAAGGCTGCTAATTGTGTGTGTGTAGAGTAGTGTGAAAATATATTTATATTATGATAAAATAAAGTTGCGAAGCCATGCCCGCTTTTCCAGGAGCACGCGCATGGCGGGTGGGGCACTTTCACATTTTCTCGCTCAGGGTGCTAGTAGGCCTGGAGCCGACTCTGGGTAAGGTGCACATGGAATGTAAAGGAATGTTCTCAAAGTGATGAGAAATGGGTGGAATGTCATGTTGACACTCCCCATTTTCAGCATCCATGCCCCTCGGGCATGTGGCCACAGCCATTTTTGGGCATGGGGCCAAAGCACACGCACATAGTTTTCGGGGTGGTGGGGGCGCCGTACTTCATCTTGCCATGGGCACCGGAGACCTAAACAAATATATATATATATATATATATAAATATATATTTAGCAGTAGGCTGAAGAAATTGATAACTACTGTACCAAGATTTTTCTTATTTTCTACCACAGTGATTTATAAAAAAGAGTTTGCTGTATAAAATGTAAAAAAGTAAATGTTTTAAAGGGTCAATGACAAGACAAATATTATATATATATATATATATATATATATATATATATATATAATGTGCACCGGACATTTTTCGGGTTTTGGGTTTTGGTTTTGGATTCGGTTCCGTGGCCGTGTTTTGGATTTGCGTGCGTTTTGGCAAAACCTCCCTGAAAATTTTGTCGGATTCGGGTGTGTTTTGGATTCGGGTGTTTTTTTACAAAAAAACCTCAAAAACAGCTTAAAATCATAGAATTTGGGGGTCATTTTGATCCCATAGTATTATTAACCTCAATAACCATAATTTACACTAATTTTCAGTCTATTCTGAACACCTCACACCTCACAATATTATTTTTAGTCCTAAAATTTGCACCGAGGTCGCTGGATGGCTAAGCGACACAAGTGGCCGACACAGGCCCATCTAGGAGTGGCACTGCAGTGTCAGGCAGGATGGCACTTCAAAAAAATAGTCCCCAAACAGCACATGATGCAAAGAAAAAAAGAGGCACACCAAGGTCGCTGTGTGACTAAGCTAAGCGACGCAAGTGGCAGACACAAACACCTGGCCTATCTAGGAGTGGCACTGCAGTGTCAGGCAGGATGGCACTTCAAAAAAATTGTCCCCAAACAGCACATGATGCAAAGAAAAATGAAAGAAAAAAAGAGGTGCAAGATGGAATTGTCCTTGGGCCCTTCCACCCACCTTTATGTTGTATAAACAGGACATGCACACTTTAACGAACCCATCATTTCAGCGACAGGGTCTGCCACACGACTGTGACTGAAATGACTGGTTGGTTTGGGCCCCCACCAAAAAAAGAAGCAATCAATCTCTCCTTGCACAAACTCGCTCTACAGAGGCAAGATGTCCACCTCATCATCATCCTCCGATTCCTCACCCCTTTCACTGTGTACATCCCCCTCCTCACAGATTATTAATTCGTCCCCACTGGAATCCACCATCTCAGGTCCCTGTGTACTTTCTGGAGGCAATTGCTGCTGGTGAATGTCTCCACGGAGGAATTGATAATTCATTTTGATGAACATCATCTCCACTTTTTCTGGAAGTAACCTCGTACGCCGATTGCTGACAAGGTGAGCGGCTGCACTAAACACTCTTTCGGAGTACACACTGGAGGGAGGGCAACTTAGGTAGAATAAAGCCAGTTTGTGCAAGGGCCTCCAAATTGCCTCTTTTTCCTGCCAGTATACGTACGGACTGTCTGACGTGCCTACTTGGATGTGGTCACTCATATAATCCTCCACCATTCTTTCAATGGTGAGAGAATCATATGCAGTGACAGTAGACGACATGTCAGTAATCGTTGGCAGGTCCTTCAGTCCGGACCAGATGTCAGCACTCGCTCCAGACTGCCCTGCATCACCGCCCGCGGGTGGGCTCGAAATTCTTAGCCTTTTCCTCGCACCCCCAGTGGCGGGAGAATGTGAAGGAGGAGATGTTGATGGGTCATGTTCCGCTTGACTTATTTTCTCACCAGCAGATCTTTGAACCTCTGCAGACTTGTGTCTGCCGGAAAGAGAGATACAACGTAGGTTTTAAATCTAGGATCGAGCACGGTGGCCAAAATGTAGTGCTCTGATTTCAACAGATTGACCACCCGTGAATCCTGGTTAAGCGAATTAAGGGCTCCATCCACAAGTCCCACATGCCTAGCGGAATCGCTCTGTTTTAGCTCCTCCTTCAATGTCTCCAGCTTCTTCTGCAAAAGCCTGATGAGGGGAATGACCTGACTCAGGCTGGCAGTGTCTGAACTGACTTCACGTGTGGCAAGTTCAAAGGGTTGCAGAACCTTGCACAACGTTGAAATCATTCTCCACTGCGCTTGAGTCAGGTCCTCCTTTGCCTATATCGTGGGCAGATGTATAGGCTTGAATGGCCTTTTGCTGCTCCTCCAACCTCTGAAGCATATAGAGGGTTGAATTCCACCTCGTTACCACCTCTTGCTTCAGATGATGGCAGGGCAGGTTCAGGAATGTTTGGTGGTGCTCCAGTCTTCGGCGGTGGCTGAATGCCGAAAGTGGCCCGCAATTCTTCGGGCCACCGACAGCATCTCTTGCACGCCCCTGTCGTTTTTTAAATAATTCTGCACCACCAAATTCAATGTATGTGCAAAACATGGGACGTGTTGGAATTTGCCCAGATGTAATGCACGCACAATATTGGTGGCGTTGTCCGATGCCACAAATCCCCAGGAGAGTCCAATTGGGGTAAGTCATTCTGCGGATGATGTTCCTCAGTTTCCGTAAAAGGTTGTCAGCTGTGTGCCTCTTCTGGAAAGAGGTGATACAAAGCGTAGCCTGCCTAGGAACGAGTCGGCGTTTGCGAGATGCTGCTACTGGTGCCGCCGCTGCTGTTCTTGCTGCGGGAGGCAATACATCTACCCAGTGGGCTGTCACAGTCATATAGTCCTGAGTCTGCCCTGCTCCACATGTCCGTGGTTAAGTGGACATTGGGTACAACTGCCTTTTTTAGGACACTGTTGACTCTTTTTCTGAGGTCTGTGTACATTTTCGGTATCGCCTGCCTAGAGAAATGGAACCTAGATGGTATTTGGTACCGGAGACACAGTACCTCAATCAAGTCTCTAGTTGCCTCTGAATTAACGGTGGATACCGGAACCACGTTTCTCACCGCCCAGGCTGCCAAGGCCTGAGTTATCCGCTTTGCAGCAGGATGACTGCTGTGATATTTCATCTTCCTCGCAAAGGACTGTTGGACAGTCAATTGCTTACTGGAAGTAGTACAAGTGGTCTTCCGACTTCCCCTCTGGGATGACGATCGACTCCCAGCAGCAACAACAGCAGCAGTAGGCGTTACACTCAAGGATGCATCGGAGGAATCCCAGGCAGGAGAGGACTCGTCAGACTTGCCAGTGACATGGCCTGCAGGACTATTGGCTTTCCTGGGTAAGGAGGAAATTGACACTGAGGGAGTTGGTGGTGTGGTTTGCAGGAGCTTGGTTACAAGAGGAAGGGATTTAGTTGTCAGTGGACTCCTTCCGCTGTCACCCAAAGTTTTTGAACTTGTCACTGACTTCTAATGAATGCGGTCCAGGTGACGTATAAGGGAGGATGTTCCTAGGTGGTTAACGTCCTTACCCCTACTTATTACAGCTTGACAAAGGCAACACATGGCTTGACACCTGTTGTCCGCATTTGTGTTGAAATAATTCCACACCGAAGAGCTGATTTTTTTTGTATTTTGACCAGGCATGTCAATGGCCATATTCGTCCCACGGACAACAGGTGTCTCCCCGGGTGCCTGACTTAAACAAACCACCTCACCATCAGAATCCTCCTTGTCAATTTCCTCCCCAGCACCAGCAACACCCATATCCTCATCCTGGTGTACTTCAACAGTGACATCTTCAATTTGACTATCAGGAACTGGACTGCGGGTGCTCCTTCCAGCACTTGCAGGGGGCGTGCAAATGGTGGAAGGCGCAAGCTCTTCCCGTCCAGTGTTGGGAAGGTCAGGCATCGCAACCGACACAATTGGACTCTCCTTGGGGATTTGTGAATTAGAAGAACGCACAGTTCTTTGCTGTGCTTTTGCCAGCTTAAGTCTTTTCATTTTTCTAGCGAGAGGATGAGTGCTTCCATCCTCATGTGAATCTGAACCACTAGCCATGAACATAGGCCAGGGCCTCAGCCGTTCCTTGCCACTCCGTGTCGTAAATGCCATATTGGCAAGTTTACGCTTCTCATTAGACGCTTTCAATTTTGATTTTTGGGTCATTTTACTGAACTTTTGTTTTTTGGATTTTACATGCTCTCTACTATGACATTGGGCATCGGCCTTGGCAGACAACGTTGATGGCATTTCATCGTCTCGGCCATGACTAGTGGCAGCAGCTTCAGCACGAGGTGGAAGTGGATCTTGATCTTTCCCTATTTTAACCTCCACATTTTTGTTCTCCATTTTTTAATGTGTGGAATTATATGCCAGTATCAATAGCAATGGCCTACTACTATATATACTGCGCACAACTGAAATGCACCATAGGTATGGATGGATAGTATACTTGACGACACAGAGGTAGGTTGAGCAGTGGCCTACTGTACCGTACTACTATATACTGGTGATCAGCAAACTGTGCAAAACTGAAATGCACCACAGGTATGGATGGATAGCATACTTGACTACACAGAGGTAGGTACAGCAGTGGCCTACTGTACCGTACTGCTATATATTATATACTGGTGGTCAGCAAACTGTGCAAAACTGAAATGCACCACAGGTATGGATGGATAGTATACTTGACGACAGTGACAAAGCCTATATGTTTATCCTATTTAAAACACTTTAAAAGGATAAGAGACACAGTACGCAATTGGCGCAAAAGGTACCACAAGGGTACGCCCTTAGTGTAGCAGACGCTGTGCACAGGGTGTGAGCACAGTTGTCGCAGACACTTACAGAATTAAACTTTAATAACTATACCTTAAGGAATGTACTTATACTGTAAACATTTGTGCAGTGATAATGTGTAGATGTAATGCAGTGTAACCTTGTTAGCTTAAAAGCTGTATGAGCGTCTGTGACGCTCTGAGAACCCTTTAGCAATATAATAAACACTCAAATACCGGTCTAAGGTTCTAACACTTTTAAGGGAGAGAATGAACGTTCAATTGCAAAAGAATACACAATACAAGTTATACACTACCAAAATAACATAAAATACCTAACCGAATTACTACACATAAAATACTATAACGACACGGTTACATTTAAGGTGAAGGAGAGAGAGATGGCTTACAACATTAATAGGAGATAAATATGTCTGCAGAGAATGTACACATGTGGGAGCGATCGCTGCGCAGTTAGTCAATGTTGAGAACCCTTGTGTTGAGAAACTTGTGCTCACTCAGGCTGGCTGTCCCTATATACACAACACACAGCAACAACACAATGGTCCCTACAATAGCGCATGGGACAGAAGCTAGACTCCATTTTGGGAAAAACTCCTATGATTCCAAAGTCTGTAACATATGATTTAAAAGGGAATGCTAGCAGCCATTTTAGATTTGCAAGTCCAAACACATGGCATTCTTTGCTTTACCATAATCACATAGCAGAAGACATAAGACTCCACTATATTCCAAAATGTCTAAGCTTCAATATAATGCATATGTTCTGATTTTACAATTCCAAACCATCTAAATCACCTTTCACAATTTCAAGCCAACACAGTATCTCAATAACCAGAGCATATGAGCCATCACAAGACCAGATCACCAGGTACCCACAAGTATCTGCCTGCTATTGCTACAAGCACATGACTACAGTAACAAAAGGAAGTATGTTTTGACTTCTAACCTTCAGCAAGATGTATCATGTAAAACTACTATAATCTGTTATAAATCACCATCCATAAATGTATTCCAGAGATGCTATGCTACAGATTGTCTACTGTTCCAATTCATTACAGATTTCATAGAGTATCATCCCAAACACCCAACAATCACACAACTGCACAAGCATCATTAACCTTAAGCCATTTGTATCTCCAAACTAACTATTCTATGCCAATCATTTCACAACTACTTTACCACAAACACATATTTAAACTATTCTATGCCATTAAGCCATGTGAATTCAATACTTAGCCTTCGTAAGGAGGTCAGTCCTGGTGATGAGCCAGCCATGCTTCTGGGTGCTAGGTAGCTGTGTGAGTCAGTCTGCCCTGTGATTTCCAGTGGATATATCATACCTGCATTCCAGCTGTGGGGGTGTGTCAACCACAGGAAGTGTGTGTCTTTCACAGCATGTGGGCTAGCTGTATCAATGAGCTGAGCATGTGATCTTGGTTATGCAAAACGTTGGGTGATGACTAACACATTCCTGTCTTGTGGAAAGCTATTGTTTGGCGAATACAAAACAACCCCTGTCTCTGGGTTTTGTTCGGTATTCTCAATGTCCACTTTCAGTTGAGACAATGACATCTCAGCAATCATTCTTCTGGAGACAAAACCAGCCCCATTCGTAAACACAGGGGTTAGCCCTCTTCATTGAGTCTCAAAGCTTAGTGTAATTAAAGGCTATTGTATTCCGTCTGCGGGACAGAAACTGACTGGTCTTAGGTGTAATTTATTCGGAATACAATTAATCTTCAATTACTATTCCTGTGCTTAACTATGCATAAGAACATGTGAAGCCCTCCCAACATGAAAGCTATTGTTTGGGGAATCTCTAAGGTCAAAGAGCCATCTTGAGACCCACTGATACCTGTTGAACTCAGGGGAATATTAACTTATAAAATACATTATTTTGATTAAATATGCAGCATGCACACGCATGAAGTGCATATATGGCAACGTGCAGCGTGATATTTTTCTGACTTTGACAACAGAGAGGTAGGTACAGCAGTGGCCTACTGTACCGTACTGCTATATATTATATACTGGTGGTCAGCAAACTGTGCAAAACTGAAATGCACCACAGGGATGGATAGTATACTTGACGACACATAGGTAGGTACAGCAGTGGCCTTCTGTACCGTACTCCTATATATTGTAAACTGGTGGTCAGCAAAATAATGCACTGTACTCCTACTATATACTGTCTACAATGCAGCACAGATATGGAGTGTTTTTCAGGCAGACAACGTATGCTGGTGGTCACTGGTCAGCAAAACTCTGCACTGTACTCCTCCTATATAATATTATACTGGTGGTCCCCAGTCCCCACAATAAAGCAGCACACTGAGCACAGATATGGAGTGTTTTTCAGGCAGACAACGTATACTGGTGGTCACTGTCTGCAAAACTCTGCACTGTACTCCTGCTATATAATACAGCTGCTCCCCAGTCCCCACAATTAAGCAGTGTGAGCACAGATATATGCAGCACACTGAGCACAGATAAGGTGTGTTTTTTTCAGGCAGAGAACGGATAAAACTGGTGGTCACTGATCAGCAAAACTCTGCACTGTACTCCTCCTATATTAATATACAGCTGCTCCCCAGTTCCCACAATTAAGCAATAAGTAAAGCAAGCACAAATGTTTGCATAAACAATACACGGAGAGGACGCCAGCCACGTCCTCTCCCTAACATTTCCAATGCACGAGTGAAAATGGCGGCGACGCGCGGCTGCTTATATAGAATCCGAATCTCGTGAGAATCCGACAGCGGGATGATGACGTTCGGGCGCGCTCGGGTTAACCGAGCCATACGGGAGAATCTGAGTATGCCTCGGACCCGTGTAAAAAGTGTGAAGTTCGGGGGGGTTCGGTTTCCGAGGAACCGAACCCGCTCATCACTAATATATATATATATATATATACACACACACACACACACACACACATACATATACATATATATACATATACATATATATATACATATATATACACATATACATATATATATACATATATACATATACACACCCCTTCACAAATCACAGTACTGGAGACAGGTTTCAAATGCAATAAAAAAAGTTTGTAATTTAGGTAGACGCACGTTTCAGAGCTTCCGCTCCGTCCTCAGTACCATACAAGATAAACACAGCTTAACAATACACACATTTAAATACCTGTGTAGGTCCCGCCGAGCACCGCCGCCTTCCCCCTGGTTCCCGTTCACCGCCGCTGCTCTCACTTCCGCTTCCGCTCCCGACCTCATGTTGCCAGGCAACGCTGAGCTTGCTCGTCACCAGCCCCACAGTCTGTAGAGCGGGACGTCACTGATGTTGCAGCTCCGGAACTGGTTCCCCCGGGGTCTGCAGCACAAGCCTGACAGGGACCTATAACAAAGACAACACATAATACAGACACTAAAAGAGAAAAACATTACATTAAACATAACATTGAACATACATATCATACCCAGAAGCATCTTCCCACTACTAAATTCGGATCAGTACAAATGCATATACTTGTATATCCTATGGCTAGATACCACAGCTACTGGGGTATCAACTATAAAGAACAGCACTATTCCCCAATCGATCACCCCCACAAAGAACAATATAACCCCAGTGTGTCCTATACTAGGGGCATGTCATCCCTCAGTAATCCAGTACTATACTCACTGCCACCCCCTCTACATAACATTCCAGTTGATCTTGTCATTTAGACCAAAGGGAGTGAATGTGTTTAGCCTCATAATCCACCTTGATTCCTTTTCCAGCAAGCATTTAGCCCTGTCACCTCTCCGCAATGTGCGTGGAACATGATCAATGCCAAAGTAGCTCAGATCACTTAATTTATGGCCAGCTTGTGTAAAGTGGCGCGCAACCGGTTGGTCCACTATCTTACCCTCGAGCATCAACTTGATGGCTGACCGATGGGCTGCCATCCTTTCACTAAGCTTGCGTACCGTCTGGCCTATATAATAGAGGCCACAAGGACAGACTATGACATATACCACGAAAGAAGTGTTGCATGTAATTACATATCTAATGCCGTACTTTTTATCATTATTATGTGGGTGCTTAAAATCTTTGCACACCACCATATAATGGCATGTGGTGCATTTCGGGCATCTATAACAACCTGGAGCCTTGCGATAGACATTGGGTGCGTCTCCCTTGCCCATGCCTGTAATATCTGTACGCACCAGACGGTCCCTCAAGTTCCGACCTCTCCTAAACGCTGCAACAGGTCTGATCTCCCTGAGCCCAGGAAGTTCAGGATCTGATGCCACGATGGGCCAAAGAGCCTTAGAGGCCCTATGTATAATAGGACTAGCTACCGAGTAATCACTACTCCAAGGTAAAATGGTACTCTCTTTGTTCCTATTAGATGTAAGCAAGTCACCACGGGACATACCCAATACTTTCTGTTTTTGTGTCTGAAGGAGCTGCCTATCATACCCTCGGTGCTCAAATTTGGAAATCATTTCATCCAAAAGTTGAGGTACTTTAGTCTGATCGCTGGTAATGCGAGCAACTCGCATCATTTGTGATGTCGGTAAACCTCTCTTTAATGAGGGAGGGTGGTGGCTAGAAGCCATCAACAATGTGTTGCGATCTGTAGGTTTAGAGTATATTTCTGACTGTAAGACCCCATCCACTAACATCACTTTGACATCCAGAAAGTTAGCTACATTGTTGTCACATGAATATGTGAACTTAATCGGAGATGTTGAGTTGTTAATCTCCAACATTAGGGCCTCTAAGAATACAAACATCTTACAAGGTAAAATGGATAGTTATTTGAGTTATAATAAGCCATAAATGTTTAAGTTGGAAATGTCAACATCTCTTCGTAAAAAGGTGCTTTGTCTATAGGCTTGGAATTTATTTATCAAATCCTACAGCAAAATATATCTTTATTTATTAGTTTAAAAACAGTAAAAGCAATTATTTTGTCTCGGTTACTAAGATACAAGCCACTTAGCTTCTGCTGCTTTCCAAACAAAACTTACAAATAATTAAACTCAGAAAATGCCTATTATATTTTCTTTTAGCAAAATAATAAAACCAGTATCAGTAAGTTACAAATGCTTATACTGTACATGAGGCTCAATATTCTTTTACTAGGTGATTCATCGTGCCCTACGGGCGCTTTTCCCTCCGTCGGAAGGGGCTACACCCCCGTAACCCCTGCACGTCCTTTGGCTGCCAAATAATTGTATGATATGGAGTATTACCTTCAAGCCTAATGTTATTAGTGGTTACATATTTAAGGTGGAAAGGGTGTGCGATGGTTAAGGGTGCTAAGGCCCTTGCGACTGCGTGAAGAGTGGATGTAGGGGAGGATGAATGACCTAGAGTGTTAATATGTTATATGTGCATAATTTAGGAAGAATGACAATGTTTGGGCAATATTTATTTTTGGTTAAAGCAAGAGGTGGGAGGTTTGGGCGGCGGATGCTCTGAGCAAGGGTACAAACAGGAATATCTCTAGGCTGCCTTTCTTGCACAGGCGCGGGGTGACGGGAGGAAGAGGGAGGTGGGAAGAGCACAACAGCAATACCAGGCTCTGCGGCTGCGGTTTGCACACACGGGGGCGAAACGTACCAAGCAGCACCGAGAACGGAGGCAGGAGTAGGAGGGAGAGCACACAGCGATCACAGCAGGAGTGGGTGGGCTAGACACGGTAGATCTGTGACTTTGGCCAGCATTGTGTCTCTGGGCAGCATTTGAAAAGGAGTCACATAGTCACAGATCTTGCTAAATATATGGGGGATGGAGATTTAGCTGCATTTCTGGTTGTGTGAGTGGGTAAATAGTGCACGACAAAAGTGCGTTTGATGGTGAAGCGGGCGTAGGCCCTTAAGTGGGCGTGAACAGTGGCTGCAGGGCATGATGTACAGAATGTAGCGGGTGCAGGGGTGATCATGTATGGGGAAGGTGTCTGTAGATGTTGTATGTGGAGGGGGGGTGGATGCCGGGTGTGTGTGCAGATGTGAGAGGGGGTCGGGAGGTGGTGTGGGTGGGGGAGGGGCGGGGGAGTGGGGGTGGTGGATGGGGTCTGGATGTGCTGTGGGTGGGGTAGCATTGGAGGTGCTGGGGGTGGGGGAGGGGTCGGTGCATGGCTCTCGTGGATGTGGGAGGGGTTCTGGACACGTTGTGGGTGGGTAAGGGGTGGGTGTGCTTGCGGGTGGTGTTCGGGGTCTGGTGATGCCAGGGGCGGGTGAGGGGCTGGGGTTCATTTGGTGGGGGAGGTGTAGGTGCGGGATGCAGTGGATGGTGGAGGGGCATAGGACAGAATAGGAGAATACACTGGCCAAATATATAGGAGAAGCAAAGGAGAGAATAGGAGAACATACTGGCCAAATATATAAGAGAAGCATAGGAGAGAATAGGAGAACATACTGGCCAAATATATAGGAGAAGCATAGCAGTACATACATAGTGAGGGCAGGAGTGGCAGCAGGTTAAGGCTCCGTACAAGCACCGCCCCCAGGCACCAGCCATTGGACACATGGCTGAAGGGTCCGCTGTGATTGGCCGGCCGTGGGCGGCCGTGGGTGTGCTGTGGGTGGGATAAGATGGAGCTACTGTTGCTGTCTCCATGGTACAGAGCATCCCCAACTACGTCCATATAGCGGGGACGGGGGGTGAGGGCGGGTATGGAGAGGGACTCAGTGCCAGGGGACAGAGCGCACGGGCAACTTACCAGACTCTCCGGTGCCTGGCACCGTTGTGTCCGGCAACGTCTCCCTGTGTGAGCGGGTCCCAGGTGCTAGTTGCACTGTCGGCCAATCACAGCGCACCCTTAAGCCATGTGTCCAATGGCTGGCTGCTGGGGGTGGTGCTTGTATGGAGCTTTAACCTGCTGCCGCTGCTGGTGTCTCTCCTGTGCTCACTTGTATGTACTGTTATCGCTATGTACTGTTATGTGTTTTCCTATTCTCTCCTATGCTTCTATATATTTGGGCAGATCTGTGAATTGACTCCACCCAGCATTGTGACTCCGCCCAGCGTTTGCAAATGTGTCACAAAATCACAGATGTGGGCAAATATATAGGAGATATATTAGGATTGTGTCAAATAAATTAGGAAAACATGCAAAAGAAGAAAAAAATGATAACCTGAAAATGTTGATTGTATGTTATTTTTGCTTTATTCTATATTATGGCATCTTTTAATTACTGATGTGCACCGGACATTTTTCTGGTTTTGTGTTTTGGTTTTGGATTCGGTTCCGCAGCCGAGTTTTGGATTCGGACGCGTTTTGGCAAAACCTCCCTGAAAATGTTTTGTCGGAATCGGGTGTGTTTTGGATTCGGGTGTTTTTTTTTTACAAAAAACCCTAAAAAACAACTTAAATCATAGAATTTGAGGGTCATTTTGATCCCATAGTATTATTAACCTCAATAACCATAATTTTAACTCATTTCCTGTCTATTCTAAACACCTCACACCTCACAATATTATTTTTAGCCCTAAAATTTGCACCGAGGTCGCTGAATGACTAAGCTAAGCGACCCAAGTGGCCGACACAAACACCTGGCCCATCTAGGAGTGGCACTGCAGTGTCAGACAAGATGGCAGATTTAAAAAATAGTCCCCAAACAGGACATGATGCAAAGAAAAAAAGAGGTGCAATGAGGTAGCTATGTGGCTAAGCTAAGCGACCCAAGTGGCCGACACAAACACCTGGCCCATCTAGGAGTGGCACTGCAGTGTCAGACAGGATGGCAGATTTAAAAAATAGTCCCCAAACAGCACATGATACAAAGAAAAAAAGAGGTGCACCAAGGTCGCTGTGTGACTAAGCTAAGCGACCCAAGTGGCCTACACCAACACCTCGCCCATCTAGGAGTGGCACTGCAGTGTCAGACAGGATGGCAGATTTAAAAAATAGTCCCCAAACAGCACACGATGCAAAGAAAAAAAGAGGTGCAATGAGGTAGCTGTGTGGCTAAGCTAAGCGACCCAAGTGGCCGACACAAACACCTGGCCCATCTAGGAGTGGCACTGCAGTGTCAGACAGGATGGCAGATTTAAAAAATAGTCCCCAAACAGCACATGATGCAAAGAAAAAAAGAGGTGCAATGAGGTAGCTGTGTGGCTAAGCTAAGCGACCCAAGTGGCCGACACAAACACCTGGCCCTTCTAGGAGTGGCACTGCAGTGTCAGACAGGATGGCAGATTTAAAAAATAGACCCCAAACAGCACATGATGCAAAGAAAAAAAGAGGTGCACCAAGGTCGCTGGATGGATAGTATACTTGACGACACAGAGGTAGGTAGAGCAGTGGACTACTGTACCGTACTGCTATATATTATACACTGGTGGACAGCAAAATTATGCACTGTCCTCCTACTACTGCGCACAACAACTAAAATGCACCACAGGTATGGATGGATATAGTGTACTTGACGACACAGAGGTAGGAAGAGCAGTGGACTACTGTACCGTACTGCTATATATTATATACTGGTGGTCAGCAAAATTATGCACTGTCCTCCTACTATATATATACTGCGCAAAACTTAAATGCACCACAGGTATGGATGGATAGTATACTTGATGACGCAGAGGTAGGTAGAGCAGTGGACTACTGTACCGTACTGCTATATATTATATACTGGTGGTCAGCAAAATTATGCACTGTCCTCCTACTATATATATACTGCGCAAAACTTAAATGCACCACAGATATGGATGGATAGTATACTTGACGACACAGAGGTAGGTAGAGCAGTGGACTACTGTACCGTACTGATATAATACTGGTGGTCACTGGTCAGCAAAATTCTGCACTGTCCTCCTACTATATACTACAATGCAGCACAGATATGGAGCGTTTTTCAGGCAGAGAACGTATAATACTGGTGGTCACTGGTCAGCAAAACTCTGCACTGTCCTCCTACTATATAATACTGGTGGTCCCCAGTCCCCACAATAAAGCACACTGAGCACAGATATTTGTAGCACACTGAGCACACATATGGAGCGTTTTTCAGGCAGAGAACGTAGATATTTTAAGCACACTGAGCACAGATATTTGCAAGCACACTGAGCACAGATATTTTAAGCACACTAAGCACAGATATTTGCAAGCACACTGAGCACAGATATTTGCAGCACACTGAGCACAGATATTTGCAGCACACTGAACACAACTGAGAGAACGCTACACACGTCCTCTCCCTATCATCTCCAATGCACGAGTGAAAATGGCGGCGACGCGTGGCTCCTTATATAGAATACGAATCTCGTGAGAATACGACAGCGGGATGATGACGTTCGGGCGCGCTCGGGTTAACCGAGCAAGGCGGTAAGATTCGAGTCTGCCTCGGACCCGTGTAAAATGGGTGAAGTTCAGGGGGGTTCGGATTCCGAGGAACCGAATCCGCTCATCTCTACTTTTAATTTCGCATTTTGTCCTCTACTATGTGATTTTTCAGGTTTTTCCTTTATTCTTTATTTTTTTTTCTTTGTTACTCTGCAATATGTGTTTTTCAATTTAATGTTGAGTTTTGTGGTATTAAATTTTTCATACAGTAATTAGCTTGAACTTAGGGCCTAATTCCGAGTTGGTCGCAGCAGCAAATTTGTTAGCAGTTGGGCAAAACCATGTGCACTGCAGGGGGGACAGATATAACATTTAGAGAGAGAGTTAGATTTGGGTGGGGTGTATTCAAACTGAAATCTAAATTGCAGTGTAAAAATAAAGCAGCCAGTATTTACCCTGCAAAGAAACAAAATAACCCACCCAAATCTAACTCTCTCTCTCTGCAAATGTTATATCTGCCCCCCCCCCCCCCCCCCCTGCAGTGCACATGGTTTTGCCCAATTGCTAACAAACTGGTTGCTGCGATCAACTCAGAACTACCCCCTTAGGGGGTAATTCTGAGTTGATCGCAGCTGGAACTTTGTTAGCAGTTGGGCAAAACCATGTGCACTGCAGGGGAGGCAGATATAACATGTGCAGAGAGAGTTAGATTTGGGTGTGGTGTGTTCAATCTGCAATCTAAATTGCAGTGTAAAAATAAAGCAGCCAGTAATTACCCTGCACAGAAACAAAATAACCCACCCAAATCTAACTCTCTCTGCACATGTTATATCTGCCCCCCTGCAGTGCACATGGTTTTGCCCAACTGCTGCGATCAACTCAGAATTACCCCTTTAGGGGGTAATTCCAAGTTGATTGCAGCAGGAAATTTTTTAGCAGTTGGGCAAAACCATGTGCACTGCAGGGGGGGGGGGCAGATATAACATTTGCAGAGAGAATTAGATTTGGGTGGGTTATTTTGTTTCTGTGCAGGGTAAATACTGGCTGCTTTATTTTTACACTGCAATTTAGATTGCAGATTGAACTCACCACACCCAAATCTATCTCTCTCTGCACATGTTATATCTGCCTCCCCTGCAGTGCACATGGTTTTGCCCAACTGCTAAAAAATGTCCTGCTGCGATCAACTTGGAATTACCCCCTTAGTGCTGTACTATTCTAAGCATCTTTCCTTCAACAATGGTTAAAGAAAATAATTTCTGTCATTTTCTTTTACTACCGAGTTCTGACCTATACATTTTACTGTTATACTCAATGTTTTACCTGCTGCATCACATCCATCTTTGAAATTTTTTAAGATAAATATAGTATTTTTTGAAGATATATTTGAAGATATATTTTATATATATATATATATATATATATATGTGTGTGTGTATATATATATATATATACTGTGTATATATCCCTCAAATTAAATCATTGTGCCTCATTGACCTGTCCAGAAACATTCATGCTGTTTGAATCCACTCCAAGAAACAGGACGGCACTCAGGGTCTTGATGGAGATGAATGAATCTTGTATAATCTCTACATTGCTATGTCAACGTTTCGGTGCCAGTGACACCGTTATTGTGACAATTAAAAATACACTTTAAATAGTAGAAATAAACCTACAGCAAGAGATAAGTTGAACTTACCACCTTAAGTAGTGTACCAGATGGAAAAGACCACACCACTTATTGCCGCCTGGACAGCAGGGCACCCGCAATTGGCGTCATGCCATCCCCTGGATCTCTCAGTCGCTGCTGGCATCTGTTGCTAAGATATAACCCATGCTGCCTGTGTCCCAGGTGGTTAATGTTCTAGCAACTCAAATGTGAACAGAGGCAACAAAATAAAGAATCAGCCACACTCCACAAAAAGTACATGCGCCATGGAACGTGAAAGACAAAATAACAATAAACTTAGAGTAAGCGAAAAAGAAAGAAAAAGATAAAATCCAGATTAAAAGAGAATGATACAGTTAGGTTAGAAAACAGGAGAGTGCATGCAACGTGCGCACACCTGCGTAAGAGCGAAAATGACACCAATGAAGAAAAGTATAAGACAGTACATACTGTACTTATTATTATTTATTATTATTATTATTATTATTATTAATATTTAGATGTATTTATGTGTGGAATTACTATAGGGTGGAGGCATGCAATGTGTGGAATTACTGAGAGGGCATTGAGTGAAATTACTATGGGGGGCAGTGTGTGGAATTACTGTGGGATCAGTGTGTGGAATTACTGGAGGAAAGTGAGTGGCATTATTATAAATCTGTTTTATTACTGTGGGGGTGAAAGTATTTGTTTTATTACCGTGGGGCACAATGTATTTGCATTACTTTGGGGAACAATGTGTTTGTACTACTGTAGTGGCCAATGTGTTTTCATAACTGTGGGGGTGAATGTTTTTTTCTACGTGGGGAACTGATGGTGTGCTCTGGCAATTTTAAAGTATTTTTTGTGTGCCGCGAATTGAAAAGGGTTGAAAATCACTGGAATAGTGGATTGAGTTATCTCCTCTGCCCCCATACAGAGGCGTTCAAATGCAGTCAGTTGTCTGAGTTTGTTTGACTTGCTCAAAATTTGCATATTTCATATTGATATTTAGCCTCAATCTCATATTTTTTGCCTAAATCTGGGTAAATTTGGTAAGCAAAATCACCCAATATGTGTAGAAATTTAGTAATCCAAATCTTAACCGAAGGACAACTGTAAGTGCTCATATAACCCAGTGGGAAATGAGGATGGCGCCAGAGGGGATGGATAAGGTGCCAATTTCAAAGTGCTATTCAATCTGTTCCAAACATGGCTTTGACACAAAGAACTTCATGAACCAAGGCTGGCCTCAAGTGTGGGAGGAGTCATGGGAGAAAATCAACCAATTGGTGTCCAATCAGGTCACATTCAAGGGCCACCCAGTTTTTACATTCCTCAGTCATATACCACAACATGATGTGGCTTATTTGTGTAGCTTGGAAATATTGTTCAAAAATAGGGAGAACTAGACCTCCATTAACTACAGAATTAGCTATACAGGCTTGACAAAGTCTAGACTTTTTATTCAACCACACAAATGCACCTGTGGTGTTGCCATGAATTGCGGCAATTCCACAAAGTCACGTGTCATGCTGTACGCATTCTGTGTGCCCTGGGTAAATGCTGGGTAAATGGTGCTCAAGATCCAATGAGTACTAACACAGCCACTGGGATCCCGGCAGGGTTGGTAGACCGATGCCAGAATCCCAACAGCCAGCATCTCATAAGTATAGCAGGGGGGTTAGAGCTGAAGGGGGGGGTAGGATTTGGTTCCAACTGGATGGGGGGAATAAGGTTAGGTGGCTGGGGGGAGTTATGGTTCGGCTGTGAAGAGGAGGGTTAGGGTTATTCATCATGGGGGAGGTTAGGTTTAAGCACTAAGGGGGTGGGTTAGGGTTAGGGTGTTGAGAAGGGGGCATTAGGTTTAGACATCATTGTGTGGAGGCTAGGGTTAGGCTGCGGGATCAGAGAGATAGGGGCAGTGAAACATACTTACATCCCTCTGTCAAGATGTCAAATATTGGGATCCCGGCATCAGTATTGTGACCACCGGCATCTTGTCCACTGGGAAATCATGCTGAACCCCTGGCCATGACATTATGTGTATTATTATAGTGCTCCCAAAATGTATATTTCAATGTATGTTTAGTATGGAAATTACATTTTTAAAACGGTGTACCAGCCTGTAATTAACTAGCCAGGGTCACAAGCCACCAGCCATTTACTCTAAGGGGGTATGCATAAATGACACTTTCCTCATCACAAATCTCCATTCAAAGGACAGGATAAGTTCTTGTGAAGACAAGAGGATTTCTTGCTAGGGCTGGGCTGATCATATATCATCGTTAATTGGTATATCCCATATCTTAGGCTTCAAACAGGATAAAGCAAGTAATTAAATGCCCCTGCTGATCTGGCAGGAAAACCCCTTAGACATCTAAGTACAAACAATTAATTGTGATTTTGGAATGGTTAAAATCCACAAGGATGGGTGTGTGTCATGGGTAGTAATTAGGACAGATAAATATGCCTGTTTTAAAATAACCCAACATTCACTCTACAAGGGAGTAGCTTTGTGCTAGGAGTGGTCCCATCTCCTGCTCATGTTGTCTCCCCACTCAGTTCACCTAGAACCTCACTGTAAGATTATTTAGGTTTTCTGACTTTTTATTACTTTTTATTTACTTGACATCAATCTGTGCATCTCATAATTTTATGTCTTGCTTATTTACCTTTGTTATTCACTGTAACTTATCCCTGGAGTTAATTTGTCAACAAATCTTAAAAACATATCAGCGTTATCTATGTACTGTATGAATTCACTGTATGTATGAATGTTTTCACTGTATGAAATCCTGTATGAAAAGACCAAAAAGGTCTTCTTCTTATGGCTGTCGCGAAGTCCAATGAGGGTGTTAAGATTTGAAGACCCTCTGATCATTGTGAACTAAGAGGATGAGAATCCCAATTTGATGTGCCTATGAAAAGCTGATATCTGGTACACAGATTACCTATATGTGACACCATGCGTTAACTCTGAATTGGAAAAATACTACACTATCAGAGCACCTGTTCCATTGCTTTACAGATTTGTTTGGCCACATGACCAGGTAATTTATGACCCCTGTGACCGGAGTCTATTGGTGATGGAGAGGACAAGAATTGCTCTTTGATGTGCTTTTGAAAACCTAATATGTTGTACACAGAACACCTATATATGCTTTGCAAATACTGTGTTGTAAGAACTACTACACTGTCAGGGCACTTGTTCATTCTCTAATATATATATATATATATATTTTTTTTTATATATATATATATATATATATATATATATGTGTGTGTGTGTCTGTATTTTACCCACACTGTCAAGAAATATGCGGCATTAAGGTCAAGGGCTGTCTGAGGTATATTGCATGTATTAGGCTCATATCTCATCACCAATGCGGCTGTGGAATAACAAATGTTCTCTTTTACCGGTTATCTTCATGTTTATGTGCCAAAAGCTTTATGAGGTGTGAAAATTGAAATCTCAATTGCATTCTCTCCAGTACACTATAATCTGTAACGTAGTATCTTTCAGTAAGGAAAAATAATATTCTTTCCACCGCATTCTTTGGAATGTGCTAGTTTAACTTGTTAAGATAATTGTCTTGCAATGATTGATTTAGGCATGCCAGCGATAATAAGGTTTTTAGAGCCATGAGAAGCCAATAATGTAATTTTGGAAGGAATTTTGCTCTCTCTCCTTATTTGCTTTATGAGCTAATCTTGATGCTTTTATTTGAATTTGTGCTGTAAAATTCAATAAACATTTACGTGACAATTGGGGGAAAAAATAAAAATTACTACATTTTTTTCCTTGGTGTTAACATTTATTTAACATTTTATATTGGTACAGATATTTCAAATAATTTAGGCTTTTTGAATAAATATTTTTAGTACAGTTTACAGAAAATATAACCAGCTGAAAGTTTCTAGCTTGCATAAACCTCTGTATTTCAATCTCCATAACTGACTGTCTTGTTTGTGCTGTGGAAGCCAATGGAACCTTGCTCATAGTAAATATATTTTTAAATTACAGTTCATAAATGTTATTTTTCAAGAGTTATCACCTGTAAAAAACATATTTTAAAAATTACTACTTTAATGAAACAAATTAATTGTTATGGAATTTTCTTATCTACTTTGTAAATTCTGCTCACAGACTTCGAACCATCATTAATATTTATGCATTCATTTTTAAATTTTTCGGAGGCCTTTATTAATAGTTTACGGGTCAGGGTTCACATCTATAAGAATCCATATACTATATAAAGCAATAAAGTAATACCAGAATATCAATACGTTAGTGGACTAGACTTGCAAATGACAGATGGAGCTCATTATATATATTTGGATACACTGAATCCATATTTTAAGATATTGTCAAATACAAAATCCTTTTACTTATGATTTTACTTAATGTTGAGTTTAATTAAATATTTAAATGACCTGTGAACATGAAGAAAGAGGGACTTTAATGTTATCGTACTAGGAGCTGGTAGAAATGATAGCTCTGTCCTGCACACTAAATTTACAAGGAAATAAGAATTGTGATTTTGTTGTCAAATCCTTAGCATCCAGACTATCTTAAATATTGCTGAAGAAAACTGAATTCTAAGCAAAATCATGTATTTTCTGCATGCATAAATGTTATAAACTGAATTTTGGGGGGCTGGTCAACCATCACATGCAGTGCACATTCCCAATGTTATTGAGGACATCTGGAATTTTTATAGGACCACTCGCTACTTCCCAAAGGGGTGACCTGTAAATACATATGGATGGAGTACCACAGAAGTGTTATTTGAAAAGACAGCAGTCACAATAACATTATGGACATTGTGTGGACATTGTGTGGTCAGATGTGGTTCTCAGTATAAAGGTGGGGAATTAAAGAAGCCGAGTGATCCATTTTACTAGAACCCCCAGTAGCCTTTGCATGAGATTGGATATTAATGAACTATAGTACGTATATGGATGTTGATTACCAAACAAATGTATTTAAAAAAAAATCACTGAATGAAGCATTTTCTTTTTAATGAACTAATGCTTAAAATGTTTTAAATAAATGAAATCATTTTTTTTAACTATTTAGTGGAACTGATAAACCAAAGAAGTAATTTAATTAGCCACAAAAGTTACAATGCGGGTTTTCTGAGTTTGACAGCCTTGCTCATTTTTGATCCGAGCAGCAGTTTTCACTGCATGAGCACATCCGGGCCTTCTCCTTTATGCATTTGCACAATAGGATGGTCTTGCCAAATCCTAGCTCTTCTGCCTTCCTGATGTGTCTCCTGGTGAACTTCCTGTCTACTTGTTAGAACCCTTGGGAAGGGCCACATTATTTAGGACACAGTGGCCCAGAGATAGTCTACAGATTCTATATATGCAGTGTTTCCTATTGACAAAGTAATCCTGAGCTTGTGCCATGGATGTTGACATTGTTAGAAAATGCAGCTGATCGCGTTAGCCATGGGAGTGAGGCAGGTGAGTCAATAAAGCCTCATAGCCTGGTTTCACTTACTCTTATGTGCTGGTGATAGTCTGACTTTCCTTGTTATATAGATGCATCCTCATACATGTAGCCTAAATATGCCATGTAGCACAAGATGTACATGTGGGATGCATGTACGTCTGCAGCTCCAGTACTTTTGTTATGTCCTTGTCTACAGTCTGACTTAGTACCTTTATATGTCGTATTGATTACTTTATCTTGGCTTCAGTTATTCACAGATCTCTGTGTGTTAATCAGGATTTCCTGTCTGCTACGACTCATCTCTGCAAGTGAAAAGTTTCCCTCATCTTCAATCACAGAGCTCTGCATGTTTACTGAATTTCTTGTTTGCTACCATCATCTCTGCAAGTGAAAACAAGTTCCTTCATCTTCAATCACAGACCTCTGCATGATTGCCAGATATTCTTATCTAATACCACTTGTTTCTGCAAGTGAAAATAGTTCCCGTCATCTTCAACAACAGACTTTTACATGTTTTCCACATATTCTTGTCTACAACCTCTCATCTCTACAAGTGAAACAATTCTCTTCATATTCAATTACAGACTTCTGCATGTTTACTGAATATTTTTGTCAACTGCCAGACCTCACAGCAAGTTCAACAATTTGCCTCATTTTCAAAAACATATAAATACAGGTTGAGTATCCCATATCCAAATATTCCGAAATACGGAATATTCCTAAATACAGACTTTTTTTGAGTGAGACTGAGATAGTGAAACCTTTGTTTTTTGATGGCTCAATGTACACAAACTTTGTTTAATACTCAAAGTTCTTAAAAATATTGTATTAAATGACCTCCAGGCTGTGTGCATAAGGTGTATATGAAACATAAATGAATTGTGTGAATGTACACACACTTTGCTTAATGCACAAAGTTATAAAAAATATTGGCTAAAATTACCATCAGGCTGGGTGTATAAGGTGTATTTGTAACATAAATGCATTCTGTGCTTAGATTTAGGTTCCATCACCATGATATCTCATTATGGTATGCAATTATTCCAAAATATGGAAAAATCCGATATCCAAAATTCCTATTGTCCCAAGCATTTTGGATAAGGGATACTCAACCTGTATCTGCAAGTTAACAGGGTGCTCTTGTCTGTGTCCACTTAAATCTATAATAATGTATTGTGTCATCTTCCTGCTACTTACTCCTGCTTACAGATTGAACCTGTTAATACATTGCTGATCTTCTCCCTGCACTGCAAACTGGTGAGCTACTGTTTACTTACATTTCTTTTATGCTGATTGAATTCTGTTCATACTATAGTAAATAGAACCATTTCTAATAGGATTGCAATTCTAATATGTCCACTAAGACAGTTTGAATATTGTGGGATTATGTTTCATGTTTTCTTCGATTTGTTAGACCTGGTTCATAGCACTACTTTTGAATCCTCTACGTGACTTGAATGTCCTTTATTTCTTTCTACTGGTGAGTCTGTCATTGTTGTCACTACATTTCAAGGTTTTATATGTTTTATTTTATCTTCTGAGCTTTTCTTCCAATTGTCTTATAGCCAGTGCTTTATTTCTATGAAAAAAGTTACCTATATCGGTACTCACTTAATTTGTGGTAGGTGTTGTGGCCAAGTAATTGTCTCCCTGACCTATAAAGTAGCTGGAACTGAAGACTTTTATTATACATGTTCTAGTCAGTGGTGTTGAAATATACCACTGCTGAAGGTAGACAAACTTCCTTATCCCAGAAGGAAAGCCATCGTTATTGTGTAACATTGAGTACCATAAGAATTAAAGACTTCTTATTCCTGTGTCTTAACTATGTTCTACAGTATCTTCTCCATTTCAGCTGTTCAGTGTGGCTATGCCACTCCTTTACTTGTCTTCACTAACTCTTATATACTGAATACTGATGGATATGGCCTATTTATAGTTACCTATCTTCTCTAAATCTTCAATCTGTTTAAGAGTGTCATGTGTGTATACAGTATCACTTAAATATAAACCAAACATCAAAAAAGACTTGGAACCATAGATTTGGGGAGAAAAAACAAATTTATTTAAAATGTATTTAACATAAACTAGTATGGTGGTAAATAAAGGATGGCCAAACTCAGTATAGTCCATCAATGCACCAGAAACCGACAACATCATGCATTGCAGGATGCTCTAAAGACAAACCATAACACTAGCAAGGGGTATCCTAATCCACTCTCTAACTTGACTACCCACCTGGTAGGGTGGTGATGCTATTCTTGTTTGCATCAAACAGACAACTAACAAGATCACTGTAGGTGAGATCACCCAAAAATTCGACTATTGCCCCTGGTGATCTGCTATTCTCAGAAAGGTTTTGATTACAGAAATGCTACATGGCCACCCTACACAAATTACACATCCCTGAAAAATTACCTGAAACAGATTCTCAACAAACACTTGCCATCCTGGGTGTATCAGCCAGCAATGCATGCACCCAATATGGCTGCCTCACCTGGTAGGCTTATGAATGGGTGGAGAAATATATGAAGCTGATGCCTAAGTTATGACCCTACTCCAAGCGTTAGGGCACTGCATCCATGTCATTTTGTGTCATCTGACCTATGCCACCCAGGGTAATCCTACTTAGTGCACCCAACATTACTTCTTACCTGTCGTAGGTGGAATATACATTATTAACCAAAATGACTGCACCAACCATAGGCGGATCCGTTGGGGGGAGGGCACTAACTTCTTAATTTTTTTCAAAAGGAGAACAGCAGCAGCACTACTGCTATTTCCGTCAGTCAGATTTGCACACGTGCCTTAGGTGCATGTAAATATAACTGTTACCGTTCCCCTATCATGGTGCCCCTTCTTTCATTTCTTCTGGATCCGCCCCTGGCACCAACCCTACATTATGATCATCATGCTTTTTTTTGTGTGGTTTTCTACTTGATGTAATACTATTTATTATTATTATTATTATTATTATTATTATTATTATATTTGTTGTTGTGTTGTTGTTGTTGTTATTATTAATATTATTATTGTTAATAATAATAATAACAACAACAACAACAAATAGGAGTACTTTGTCAGCTAAATAAACACCATTCGACCTCTACAAATAATGGTGTCTGTCAGAGAACTCAGTTATTGCACAAGAATAGCAAGTTGCTCAAATCAATTTATTTGTCCATTACAGGTGCTAATATAGGCAAAAAAACACAGAATATCCCCAGCACACTATCATGAACCAGCAAATGAGATTTACATCCTACTGTATATGGGAGTAGAAATGCAGAAATCTAATTTAGTATTCCGCTTTCACATTGCAAACCCAGGTCGAATCTGGGTCAGACCCTTTCACACTGCACTTTCGACATGGGTTAGTCCCTGTTTGGCTTCTTTCACACTGAACCTAGGTCACCCATGTAAACACTTTGACTTTCTGGCTCACAAAGAATAGGTGTCAAAAGGAAGCAAAATGAGAAACATGAACATCCAATCCAGTGGCGCACCCAGGGGGGGTTTCCGAGCACCCAGAAACCCCCTCCACTAAAAAAAAACATATATATATATTTCTTTTTGCTTTTTTTTTTTTGCTGCATGAGTATTATTAATGGCTGTCTAGCGTCCTCTGCAGCCAGCTGTCTTCCTGGTGGCACTTGTAAGTGCAATAAAAGTTTACTTTATTTTTATTATAGTACATATATATCCATGTGCATATATATATATATATATATATATATATATACACATGTATATACATACATAAAAACACACACACACACATATGATATATATACATGTGTATATATACGTGTACTGTATGTGTGTGTATATATATATATATATATATATACATATATATGTATGCATGTTTAATATGCTATGTATATGTGTATATGTGTGTGTATATATATATATATATATATATTAGAGATGAGCGCCTGAAATTTTTCGGGTTTTGTGTTTTGGTTTTGGGTTCGGTTCCGCGGCCGTGTTTTGGGTTCGAACGCGTTTTGGCAAAACCTCACCGAATTTTTTTTGTCGGATTCGGGTGTGTTTTGGATTCGGGTGTTTTTTTCCAAAAACACTAAAAAACAGCTTAAATCATAGAATTTGGGGGTCATTTTGATCCCAAAGTATTATTAACCTCAAAAACCATAATTTACACTCATTTTCAGTCTATTCTGAATACCTCACACCTCACAATATTATTTTTAGTCCTAAAATTTGCACCGAGGTCGCTGTGTGAGTAAGATAAGCGACCCTAGTGGCCGACACAAACACCGGGCCCATCTAGGAGTGGCACTGCAGTGTCACGCAGGATGTCCCTTCCAAAAAACCCTCCCCAAACAGCACATGACGCAAAGAAAAAAAGAGGCGCAATGAGGTAGCTGTGTGAGTAAGATTAGCGACCCTAGTGGCCGACACAAACACCGGGCCCATCTAGGAGTGGCACTGCAGTGTCACGCAGGATGGCCCTTCCAAAAAACCCTCCCCAAACAGCACATGACGCAAAGAAAAAAAGAGGCGCAATGAGGTAGCTGTGTGAGTAAGATTAGCGACCCTAGTGGCCGACACAAACACCGGGCCCATCTAGGAGTGGCACTGCAGTGTCACGCAGGATGTCCCTTCCAAAAAACCCTCCCCAAACAGCACATGACGCAAAGAAAAAAAGAGGCGCAATGAGGTAGCTGTGTGAGTAAGATTAGCGACCCTAGTGGCCGACACAAACACCGGGCCCATCTAGGAGTGGCACTGCAGTGTCACGCAGGATGGCCCTTCCAAAAAACCCTCCCCAAACAGCACATGACGCAAAGAAAAAAAGAGGCGCAATGAGGTAGCTGTGTGAGTAAGATTAGCGACCCTAGTGGCCGACACAAACACCGGGCCCATCTAGGAGTGGCACTGCAGTGTCACGCAGGATGTCCCTTCCAAAAAAAACCTCCCCAATCAGCACATGATGCAAAGAAAAAGAAAAGAAAAAAGAGGTGCAAGATGGAATTGTCCTTGGGCCCTCCCACCCACCCTTATGTTGTATAAACAAAACAGGACATGCACACTTTAACCAACCCATCATTTCAGTGACAGGGTCTGCCACACGACTGTGACTGATATGACGGGTTGGTTTGGACCCCCCCCCAAAAAAGAAGCAATTAATCTCTCCTTGCACAAACTGGCTCTACAGAGGCAAGATGTCCACCTCATCTTCACCCTCCGATATATCACCGTGTACATCCCCCTCCTCACAGATTATCAATTCGTCCCCACTGGAATCCACCATCTCAGCTCCCTGTGTACTTTGTGGAGGCAATTGCTGCTGGTCAATGTCTCCGCGGAGGAATTGATTATAATTCATTTTAATGAACATCATCTTCTCCACATTTTCTGGATGTAACCTCGTACGCCGATTGCTGACAAGGTGAGCGGCGGCACTAAACACTCTTTCGGAGTACACACTTGTGGGAGGGCAACTTAGGTAGAATAAAGCCAGTTTGTGCAAGGGCCTCCAAATTGCCTCTTTTTCCTGCCAGTATAAGTACGGACTGTGTGACGTGCCTACTTGGATGCGGTCACTCATATAATCCTCCACCATTCTATCAATGTTGAGAGAATCATATGCAGTGACAGTAGACGACATGTCCGTAATCGTTGTCAGGTCCTTCAGTCCGGACCAGATGTCAGCATCAGCAGTCGCTCCAGACTGCCCTGCATCACCGCCAGCGGGTGGGCTCGGAATTCTGAGCCTTTTCCTCGCACCCCCAGTTGCGGGAGAATGTGAAGGAGGAGATGTTGACAGGTCGCGTTCCGCTTGACTTGACAATTTTGTCACCAGCAGGTCTTTCAACCCCAGCAGACCTGTGTCTGCCGGAAAGAGAGATCCAAGGTAGGCTTTAAATCTAGGATCGAGCACGGTGGCCAAAATGTAGTGCTCTGATTTCAACAGATTGACCACCCGTGAATCCTTGTTAAGCGAATTAAGGGCTGCATCCACAAGTCCCACATGCCTAGCGGAATCGCTCCCTTTTAGCTCCTTCTTCAATGCCTCCAGCTTCTTCTGCAAAAGCCTGATGAGGGGAATGACCTGACTCAGGCTGGCAGTGTCTGAACTGACTTCACGTGTGGCAAGTTCAAAGGGCATCAGAACCTTGCACAACGTTGAAATCATTCTCCACTGCACTTGAGACAGGTGCATTCCATCTCCTATATCGTGCTCAATTGTATAGGCTTGAATGGCCTTTTGCTGCTCCTCCAACCTCTGAAGCATATAGAGGGTTGAATTCCACCTCGTTACCACTTCTTGCTTCAGATGATGGCAGGGCAGGTTCAGTAGTTTTTGGTGGTGCTCCAGTCTTCTGTACGTGGTGCCTGTACGCCGAAAGTGTCCCGCAATTTTTCTGGCCACCGACAGCATCTCTTGCACGCCCCTGTCGTTTTTTAAAAAATTCTGCACCACCAAATTCAAGGTATGTGCAAAACATGGGACGTGCTGGAATTTGCCCATATTTAATGCACACACAATATTGCTGGCGTTGTCCGATGCCACAAATCCACAGGAGAGTCCAATTGGGGTAAGCCATTCCGCGATGATCTTCCTCAGTTGCCGTAAGAGGTTTTCAGCTGTGTGCGTATTCTGGAAAGCGGTGATACAAAGCGTAGCCTGCCTAGGAAAGAGTTGGCGTTTGCGAGATGCTGCTACTGGTGCCGCCGCTGCTGTTCTTGCGGCGGGAGTCCATACATCTACCCAGTGGGCTGTCACAGTCATATAGTCCTGACCCTGCCCTGCTCCACTTGTCCACATGTCCGTGGTTAAGTGGACATTGGGTACAACTGCATTTTTTAGGAGACTGGTGAGTCTTTTTCTGACGTCCGTGTACATTCTCGGTATCGCCTGCCTAGAGAAGTGGAACCTAGATGGTATTTGGTAACGGGGGCACACTGCCTCAATAAATTGTCTAGTTCCCTGTGAACTAACGGCGGATACCGGACGCACGTCTAACACCAACATAGTTGTCAAGGACTCAGTTATCCGCTTTGCAGTAGGATGACTGCTGTGATATTTCATCTTCCTCGCAAAGGACTGTTGAACAGTCAATTGCTTACTGGAAGTAGTACAAGTGGGCTTACGACTTCCCCTCTGGGATGACCATCGACTCCCAGCGGCAACAACAGCAGCGCCAGCAGCAGTAGGCGTTACACGCAAGGATGCATCGGAGGAATCCCAGGCAGGAGAGGACTCGTCAGACTTGCCAGTGACATGGCCTGCAGGACTATTGGCATTCCTGGGGAAGGAGGAAATTGACACTGAGGGAGTTGGTGGGGTGGTTTGCGTGAGCTTGGTTACAAGAGGAAGGGATTTACTGGTCAGTGGACTGCTTCCGCTGTCACCCAAAGTTTTTGAACTTGTCACTGACTTATTATGAATGCGCTGCAGGTGACGTATAAGGGAGGATGTTCCGAGGTGGTTAACGTCCTTACCCCTACTTATTACAGCTTGACAAAGGGAACACACGGCTTGACACCTGTTGTCCGCATTTCTGGTGAAATACCTCCACACCGAAGAGCTGATTTTTTTGGTATTTTCACCTGGCATGTCAACGGCCATATTCCTCCCACGGACAACAGGTGTCTCCCCGGGTGCCTGACTTAAACAAACCACCTCACCATCAGAATCCTCCTGGTCAATTTCCTCCCCAGCGCCAGCAACACCCATATCCTCCTCATCCTGGTGTACTTCAACACTGACATCTTCAATCTGACTATCAGGAACTGGACTGCGGGTGCTCCTTCCAGCACTTGCAGGGGGCGTGCAAATGGTGGAAGGCGCATGCTCTTCACGTCCAGTGTTGGGAAGGTCAGGCATCGCAACCGACACAATTGGACTCTCCTTGTGGATTTGGGATTTCAAAGAACGCACAGTTCTTTGCGGTGCTTTTGCCAGCTTGAGTCTTTTCAGTTTTCTAGCGAGAGGCTGAGTGCTTCCATCCTCATGTGAAGCTGAACCACTAGCCATGAACATAGGCCAGGGCCTCAGCCGTTCCTTGCCACTCCGTGTGGTAAATGGCATATTGGCAAGTTTACGCTTCTCCTCCGACAATTTTATTTTAGGTTTTGGAGTCCTTTTTTTACTGATATTTGGTGTTTTGGTTTTGACATGCTCTGTACTATGCCATTGGGCATCGGCCTTGGCAGACGACGTTGCTGGCATTTCATCGTCTCGGCCATGACTAGTGGCAGCAGCTTCAGCACGAGGTGGAAGTGGATCTTGATCTTTCCCTAATTTTGGAACCTCAACATTTTTGTTCTCCATATTTTAATAGGCACAACTAAAAGGCACCTCAGGTAAACAATGGAGATGGATGGATTGGATACTAGTATACAATTATGGACGGGCTGCCGAGTGCCGACACAGAGGTAGCCACAGCCGGGAACTACCGCACTGTACTGTGTCTGCTGCTAATATATAGACTGGTTGATAAAGAGATAGTATACTCGTAACTAGTATGTATGTATAAAGAAAGAAAAAAAAACCACGGTTAGGTGGTATATACAATTATGGACGGGCTGCCGAGTGCCGACACAGAGGTAGCCACAGCCGTGAACTACCGCACTGTACTGTGTCTGCTGCTAATATATAGACTGGTTGATAAAGAGATAGTATACTCGTAACTAGTATGTATGTATAAAGAAAGTAAAAAAACCACGGTTAGGTCACTGGTATATACAATTATGGACGGGCTGCCGAGTGCCGACACAGAGGTAGCCACAGCCGTGAACTACCGCACTGTACTGTGTCTGCTGCTAATATATAGACTGGTTGATAAAGAGATAGTATACTCGTAACTAGTATGTATGTATAAAGAAAGAAAAAAAAACCACGGTTAGGTGGTATATACAATTATGGACGGGCTGCCGAGTGCCGACACAGAGGTAGCCACAGCCGTGAACTACCGCACTGTACTGTGTCTGCTGCTAATATATAGACTGGTTGATAAAGAGATAGTATACTCGTAACTAGTATGTATGTATAAAGAAAGAAAAAAAAACCACGGTTAGGTGGTATATACAATTATGGACGGGCTGCCGAGTGCCGACACAGAGGTAGCCACAGCCGTGAACTACCGCACTGTACTGTGTCTGCTGCTAATATATAGACTGGTTGATAAAGAGATAGTATACTCGTAACTAGTATGTATGTATAAAGAAAGAAAAAAAAACCACGGTTAGGTCACTGGTATATACAATTATGGACGGGCTGCCGAGTGCCGACACAGAGGTAGCCACAGCCATGAACTACCGCACTGTACTGTGTCTGCTGCTAATATATAGACTGGTTGATAAAGAGATAGTATACTCGTAACTAGTATGTATGTATAAAGAAAGAAAAAAAAACCACGGTTAGGTGGTATATACAATTATGGACGGGCTGCCGAGTGCCGACACAGAGGTAGCCACAGCCGTGAACTACCGCACTGTACTGTGTCTGCTGCTAATATATAGACTGGTTGATAAAGAGATAGTATACTCGTAACTAGTATGTATGTATAAAGAAAGAAAAAAAAACCACGGTTAGGTCACTGGTATATACAATTATGGACGGGCTGCCGAGTGCCGACACAGAGGTAGCCACAGCCGTGAACTACCGCACTGTACTGTGTCTGCTGCTAATATATAGACTGGTTGATAAAGAGATAGTATACTCGTAACTAGTATGTATGTATAAAGAAAGAAAAAAAAACCACGGTTAGGTGGTATATACAATTATGGACGGGCTGCCGAGTGCCGACACAGAGGTAGCCACAGCCGTGAACTACCGCACTGTACTGTGTCTGCTGCTAATATATAGACTGGTTGATAAAGAGATAGTATACTCGTAACTAGTATGTATGTATAAAGAAAGAAAAAAAAACCACGGTTAGGTCACTGGTATATACAATTATGGACGGGCTGCCGAGTGCCGACACAGAGGTAGCCACAGCCGTGAACTACCGCACTGTACTGTGTCTGCTGCTAATATATAGACTGGTTGATAAAGAGATAGTATACTCGTAACTAGTATGTATGTATAAAGAAAGAAAAAAAAACCACGGTTAGGTGGTATATACAATTATGGACGGGCTGCCGAGTGCCGACACAGAGGTAGCCACAGCCGTGAACTACCGCACTGTACTGTGTCTGCTGCTAATATATAGACTGGTTGATAAAGAGATAGTATACTCGTAACTAGTATGTATGTATAAAGAAAGAAAAAAAAACCACGGTTAGGTCACTGGTATATACAATTATGGACGGGCTGCCGAGTGCCGACACAGAGGTAGCCACAGCCGTGAACTACCGCACTGTACTGTGTCTGCTGCTAATATATAGACTGGTTGATAAAGAGATAGTATACTCGTAACTAGTATGTATGTATAAAGAAAGAAAAAAAAACCACGGTTAGGTGGTATATACAATTATGGACGGGCTGCCGAGTGCCGACACAGAGGTAGCCACAGCCGTGAACTACCGCACTGTACTGTGTCTGCTGCTAATATATAGACTGGTTGATAAAGAGATAGTATACTCGTAACTAGTATGTATGTATAAAGAAAGAAAAAAAAACCACGGTTAGGTCACTGGTATATACAATTATGGACGGGCTGCCGAGTGCCGACACAGAGGTAGCCACAGCCGTGAACTACCGCACTGTACTGTGTCTGCTGCTAATATATAGACTGGTTGATAAAGAGATAGTATACTCGTAACTAGTATGTATGTATAAAGAAAGAAAAAAAAACCACGGTTAGGTGGTATATACAATTATGGACGGGCTGCCGAGTGCCGACACAGAGGTAGCCACAGCCGTGAACTACCGCACTGTACTGTGTCTGCTGCTAATATATAGACTGGTTGATAAAGAGATAGTATACTCGTAACTAGTATGTATGTATAAAGAAAGAAAAAAAATCCACGGTTAGGTGGTATATACAATTATGGACGGGCTGCCGAGTGCCGACACAGAGGTAGCCACAGCCGTGAACTACCGCACTGTACTGTGTCTGCTGCTAATATATAGACTGGTTGATAAAGAGATAGTATACTCGTAACTAGTATGTATGTATAAAGAAAGAAAAAAAAACCACGGTTAGGTCACTGGTATATACAATTATGGACGGGCTGCCGAGTGCCGACACAGAGGTAGCCACAGCCGTGAACTACCGCACTGTACTGTGTCTGCTGCTAATATAGACTGGTTGATAAAGAGATAGTATACTACTAATATTATATACTGGTGGTCAGGTCACTGGTCACTAGTCACACTGGCAGTGGCACTCCTGCAGCAAAAGTGTGCACTGTTTAATTTTAATATAATATTATGTACTCCTGGCTCCTGCTATAACCTATAACTGGCACTGCAGTAGTGCTCCCCAGTCTCCCCCACAATTATAAGCTGTGTGAGCTGAGCAGTCAGACAGATATATAATATATATAGATGATGCAGCACACTGGCCTGAGCCTGAGCAGTGCACACAGATATGGTATGTGACTGAGTCACTGTGTGCTGTGTATCGCTTTTTTCAGGCAGAGAACGGATTATAAATAAAAGTGGTGGTCACTGGTCACTATCAGCAAAACTCTGCACTGTACACTACTGAGTACTCCTAATGCTCCCCAAAATTAGTAAATCAAGTGTCTCTCTAATCTATTCTAATTCTAAACGGAGAGGACGCCAGCCACGTCCTCTCCCTATCAATCTCAATGCACGTGTGAAAATGGCGGCGACGCGCGGCTCCTTATATAGAATCCGAGTCTCGCGATAGAATCCGAGCCTCGCGAGAATCCGACAGCGTCATGATGACGTTCGGGCGCGCTCGGGTTAACCGAGCAAGGCGGGAAGATCTGAGTCGCTCGGACCCGTGAAAAAAAACATGAAGTTCTGGCGGGTTCGGATTCAGAGAAACCGAACCCGCTCATCTCTAATATATATATATATACATACATACACGGTATATATATATATATATATATATATATATATATAAACACACACACAGACACACTAGTGTTAAGGACCCAGCATATACTGGGTCACCTCAGTCCCCACCCCCGTGATTGGCTCCACCCAGTTCTGGAAATTCCCCCATGCAAATCCTGCGTTTGCCACTGCAATCAACACCTTTTCTTGAGTCCCGGGTTTAATAACCCAGGACAGACCCTTTTGCACTGCACAATGACCCGTGTCCGACCTGCGTTTAACCCTGCTTGACCAGGGTTGTTTCACTGTGACGTTTTCACACTGCACCTTGACCCGGGTTATCTGGTGATCGGAAAGGGGTTTCACTATTTTCAAGATATGGTTAAGCGACCAGCCACTTTTTAGCCTCTGTGATATAGTGGTCCTAACAGTACGTGATAGTACCCACTTTGGTACTTTACTGTATGCTGGAGATGTCCGTGGTATCTATTTGATAATTATGTATGTAGGCATGATTATCACATAAACAAATTAATTTAAATAGTATTAATGTGCAGATACACTTTAAAAAAAAAATTAAACTAGACATGTGCGCTGGTTATTTTTGATGGTTTTGGCCTTGGTTCTAATATATTATCCATCTTTGGTTTTGCTAAAACACTGTGAGTGTTCTTTTTTTCTTTTAATTGACAAAAAAAAATCTCAAATCACATAATTTGGACCTTTTTTGTTCCTATAATATTATTTACCTCAATAACATTATTTTTTAGTAATTTCCAGTCAATTTTGACCACCTCACTGCTCACAATATTGTTTTCATCCACTTTAAGCCATAGAGTGCAGTGAGCTGGCAGGTTACTAAGCAACAGAGCAGCGGCACAAACACATGGCAGTTTATAGCACTGAAACATTGTCATGCAACAGGGGCAAAAATGAAAGGTGGATATGAAGGACATGCACAATTTAACAAAACAAGCACTTCAATGACAGGGACTGCAACCTTTGTGGCTGAGGTGCTTGGTTTGTTTGGACTCCCGCAAAGCAAGCTAACAATGGGCTTATGACAGCTAGTGCTAACAGTTCTGCAGTGTCAAGATGTTATTAGCATTACCATCCTCATCCTTAGGGGTGTAAAGAGCAAAGGCAGGCCCAGGTACTTTTTTGGGGACATGACCAAATTGTGGGAGATGTGGCCACACATGCAAATGAATGTTAAGAAATTATCCTTTTAAGTGGCAAGAAGCAGTGTTGAGTGCTAATTTGGGGGTCACTATTGTGTCCCTCAGCCAGGGACAAATCCAGAGGAGGGTGCGATCAGAGTGAATGCTCCCCTCTCTACCCCATGCACAGTGCTGTTGTTAAGTGGCAGCATCCTCCATGCACCGCTACAGAAAAAGAAAAGAAGCTGCTGCTGACAGATAGGGCCGGCAGGGGATGGAGGCAAACCTGGTCCCAGGTAATTAGTACCTGCTCACCTCTTTCGGCGGCGCTGCTCATCCTCACCCTCATCATTGTTTACATCATCCTCATACAATATCAAATCATCCCCACTGGGATGTAGCACACAGATCAGTACAATATATACACAGAATATTTTAAATGTTTAAATTCGCAGCTCACTATAGGTTATCAAGTTTTAAAGAGCACTGTCTGGGATACATCGCACAGAACAGTACAATAGAACAACATATATATTTTCTTAATTTTTCAATTCGCAGTTCACTGCAGTGAATCAAGTCTTATATTTATGTGAAAAAAAATGGACTGTCTGGAATACAGCACACAGAACAGTACAATAGAACTATATATTTCTTATATATATATTTATATAAAATTTTATGTTCTCAATTTGCAGCTCACTGGGACACTGTAACTGCTTATGGATGGATGGACACAGTGTGAGCACAGCTTCTGGGTGGATGGACACAGTAAGAGCACAGCTTGTGGATGGTTGAACACAGTAACAGCACAGCTTGTTGATGGATGGAAACAGGGGCACTGTGACAGCTTGTGGATGGATAAACACAGTGACAACACAGCTTGTGGATGGATGGACACAGTGACAGCACAGCTTGTTGATGGATGGAAACAAGGACACTGTGACAGCTTGTGGATGGATAAACACAGTAACAGCACAGCTTGTGGATGGATGGATGGATGGATGCATGGACACAGTGACAGCTTGTGGATGGATTGACACAGTGACACTGTGACAACTTATGGATAGATGTACACAGGGACACTGACAGTGACATCTTGTGAATGGACACACTATAGCACAGCGCAGCACATAGCAGTGTGCCTGGAGTCAAATGGCACTGACACAGGTTTCTTATATAGAATCTAAAACCCATGAGAATCCGACACTGGAATTTTAACATTTTGCCGTTATTTGGATTCCGAGTATGTGGCTCGGATTTATTTGGATCGCCAAAGTTCAGAGGGGCTTGTATTTTCTAAGCTCTGAACCGCTCATCTCTAATTTAAACCTATGCTAAAATGGGACTCAATTCAAAAGGCTGTGTATGCACAATAACACTTCTGAGATGGATCCCACCAATGTAAACCTTTGTCACCACTATGGGCTGGATGTAATGGTGTCCGAGATCGCCGGAGGTGTGGGATGCCGGCCGATCTTGGACATTTTTTTAAAATGGCAATCACATGTATATGTTTTGAAAGTGTAAAGTTAGGCTTCTCTGGAACAGATGTTATTTAGAGCACCTGTCCCAATACCAGAGCAATTATGAATTTCTCTAGTAGACTTAGTTCTATTGCTACAAATTGTTGCAAGTTAGAATTTTGATTTGCACTTAACCATCTCATTTACTGATGCATTTACCCTTAAATGTGAAGAAAGTATATAAATATCAAAACAAAATATAATTAGTGCTAACATTCTGCTTGTGTTCCAAACTCTCCTAATCCTTCCACTTACCTTACTCACTGGGAGGCTATCAATTTGCCGACTGTTGGGATCCTGGCTGTCGGGAGTCTGACACCAGAATCCTGACACCTGTGAAATACCGGTGGTCGGAATCCCGACCAATGGCCGGAACCCCCACTTAGGTGGTGGTCCACGCCACCACCCGAGGGGGAACATAACCCAGTGGCGACCAAAGGTCGCCACTGGGCCTGAAGCGTGGCAAGCGCAGTGAGCCCGCAAGGGGCAATGCTGCACTTGCTGAGGGTAATCCGGCTTTGGGATCCCGGGTTCGGTCTCCTGACTGACTCGATCCCGACAGCCGGGATATCATACTGTATTCATTTCACTAACTCTTTGTCTTGCTGCTTGGTTTTTGCCTGGTTTGCAGCTATGGCAGGTTGAGCATTCTCTCTACAGAAAAGAAGTTAAGATGGAGCCATTTAACGCATACAAGCCAGGATAACACAACATTACTCTACCCTAACTTTGTAGACTTCTAAAACTATGGTATTGCCAAGTATTGTTCTCTGCAGTAGTGTTCTTAGGCAACATGCCAAAAATGGTAACAAATTGTTTCTTGGATAGAGTTAAGGGGTCCCATCATTTCCACATTAAATACAAATACATTTAGATGTAGATTAATGAGAGAAATAATGGGCAGTATGATATCCCTAGCACAATTCAAACAGAACATTTTTTATGTTAGAGGAGGACTACTCTGGATTAAGCAGCCCTGGAAATTTCACAGCAGTGGGACATAGATTAAGCAACCTGTCACTTTAATGTTAAGAGTAGATGAAAACCAGCTACTCTAGGCTAAATCATTTAACTTGATTAGTAAAATAAATAACCCTGTCATAAGGCAGGATTTGTGGGTTGGTTAGTACTGTAGTTGTCAGTTGGGTTAGCCAATCAGTATGCAGGGGCTTGTTTTAGACTAACATTATGAATAGGTTGTTTGCAATTTGGCTCAGACTCTTTTCAGTTGGATGCCTCACCTGTCTGGCCAAAATCTTTATTTTTTCTGTTTGCTTGTTCTTTATCTCAGAGAAGGTACAGATCAGAGGCCAGGTGCTACAACTCAGCAGCCACATGTGTCGCAGAGTTCACTCTAGGGTACTTACCACTGAATCATGGTGAGTTTGTCCTATCTATGAGAGGGGACCCACATGCTTTTTTTGTGTGGGAGCTGATACTGTGCCTGAGTAAGGGAAGTTTTTCACAATGCAGGTGTGTCTATAAGGGGCATTAGTCATCCCCCATTTTGTTTCAATTTGAGAGGCAAGAGCTGAGGGTTTGTAGCGCCTCTATGGTCACCTGTACTAAAATTTTAATTGGCCTTCAATTAATAAAAGCTGTGGTTTACATCAAGCTATTGTGTCTGTATTTAATTTGTTACAGTTAAGGGTGGGCTATTTGTTTTTATTTATCAGTAAACATATGGTTGCCCAATCATAAGTCAAAGGAAAACAACCAGGAATGAGCATTTGGCTGTACACAATCTGACTTGAGCCAAATCTGGACATGTACATACGGTTCATTTCTATTATTCTGTGCAAATAAAAACTCTGTACTTATTATGTTGTGAAAACACAAGATAAGTACGCGCTACTGTGATGGATTGGGGCAATTCCACATTTTGCAGATTACTGGGGTAAAAATCTGCAATGTATGATGTACCCCAATCACCATTTTTGACCACAAAGTGATAAGAATTGGTAAATCAGGTTGTCCAACATGTTATTGATCAGCCAATTTGCTGACCATCACTAGTAAACTGATGATCCTTTCAAAATTGGTAGCTAACTAGCTATGGGGGTCATTCCGAGTTGTTCGCTCGCAAGCTGCTTTTAGCAGCTTTGCACACGCTAAGCCGCCGCCTACTGGGAGTGAATCTTAGCTTATCAAGATTGCGAACGAAAGATTAGCAGAATTGCAAATAGACACTTCTTAGCAGTTTCTGAGTAGCTCCACACTTACTCGGCATCTGCGATCAGTTCAGTCAGTTTCGTTCCTGGTTTGACGTCACAAACACACCCAGCGTTCGCCCAGACACTCCTCCGTTTCTCCAGCCACTCCCGCGTTTTTCCCAGAAACGGTAGCATTTTTTCCGCACACACCCATAAAACGGCCAGTTTCCGCCCAGAAACACCCACTTCCTGTCAATCACATTACGATCACCAGAACGAAGAAAAAACCTCGTAATGCCGTGAGTAAAATACCTAACTGCATAGCAAATTTACTTGGCGCAGTCGCACTGCGGACATTGCGCATGCGCATTAGCGACTAATCGCTCCGTTGCGAGAAAAAAATAACGAGCGAACAACTCGGAATGACCCCCTATGTATTTACTGAAAATGATTTTCAAATCACTCAAAATCACTCAAAATTTTCGACAATGCATGGGTGCATATTGGTGTATTGGGGAATCCTTAATCAAGGAAACAAACAGTAATTGAATATTTTTTAATTGCTGATGTATGGGCCACTCTACTTGTAAAACAAGCTATAAAACAAGCAAAAATATGGTTCTTATAATACAATAAAACAATCACTGGGATACAAAGCAAAGAATCTTTTGGAACTGTATGTTTTCGATTTGTTTTGTAGAAAATGTTTGTCTGTTCTGTTTTTATTTTCGAGTATTGAATTACCAATTGGCTTGCTGTAGCTAAGAAATGAGTGTTTGAAATATGTTTACAATAAAATACATTAATAAGTACTGTTACAATAGGTCAGTGTATTTTTGTTACCTACAATAACTGGTATTAAAATGAGTATGGGAATTCTTATAGCCAATTTCAAGCTGCTAAAACTACAATTTATATCTATATAATGCTAGACAGTTCCTTAAATTGGTAAGTTCATTGCAAATGTGTTTTATATGACTGCTTTAACCTAGCTAAATATCCATGTATATATTTTTAAGGAATCCTCTTAATTTGCTGTTGTAAATTAGAACTAAGCAAGTTGTTTGTATTGTAATGCATTTCAATGTGGAATGCATTCAAACAATACAATTTCCTGTTACAATATACAGTATATTGAGAATAATTACTATATTGATATACAATTTGCCAGAGCACTGGTACATAGAGAGCCAGCTTGCAATGTCTCAGTGCCCAAGTACATAAACTCTGTAGCGGCCGATACACTTCAACCCTCACTCACACCACACTGTATCTAAGAAATAATGACTCAAACAACTGAATTGCCAATGACAGAGTCAGCTTTTTATTTGGAGGGATTTTCATTTTAAATTTAAACTAATCTAGGGTATGGTGGCAGGGGAAGAATGGCCTAGCTTAAGCAACAACCAAACAGAACAATATCAACCCGGGGCTAACTGCCAACACAAGCAAGGATGAGACCATCTGCTGAAATGCGTGCCAACGACTCGTAAGGGGAATGCCATCTGTACAATGAGGCCAACTGCCACCATCGCTATCAACATGTGGTGCTGGACTGATTGTGCCCTTCACAATGCTTACATCCACACCTAGCCTTCTCCATGGCCTTGCCAGCACCCCGGGGAAAGCACATAAACAGACCTTCAAACCCCAAGGTCATTCTGAACTGACCGAACCAAGTTCCCAAAGAACCGCAGCCATCACTATACCCTACTGCAAACCTAAAGTGATCTCAAACCCTGAAACAGTTCAGACATAAGACACATTCCTTCTTCAGAAAGATGCACTCCATCACTATGAATAAACGTATTTCCTGGAAAATAATTGCAAGGCACCCAATAACCACACCTACACATGCCACAATAGCCCTGCCAACCACTCAATTCACCCTGCACCTTGACAAATCCACTGCACCTGATCTCAATGCACCCTGCCATACCAACCAAAATTTCTGACCAAAATATCCAATAGAAAGATCAACTCTCCAACAACTCCAAGTTCCTTTTAGACGCATCCCTGTCAGATAGATAATAAACACTTTTAGTAAATTGCACGAGAAGACAGCAGAACCTTAACAAAAATTGCAGAAGCAACAGCATATAAACAAGATGCGCTAAAGTGGATTGTGACCTAGCTTGGTGGTGGCAGTGGGGGGGGAGACATGGGAAAACCTAACTTGACTAGAGGCAAAAAAGTAAAATGTTCACCAGCCAGTAGAAGCCCAGGTTAACAGCTGGTGGTAAAACAAAAATCCCTCAAGACCCCCACCAAAAGTCTAATATTTCTTATATTCACCAGACTTTCAACCACCAAGTGCCCTGAATTCATCCAAGGACCACCGTGCTGCAGCAGCAGCCACAGCAGCACAGATGCAGAAAGAGTGCTTTCCATAGTCCACTGGTGACATTCCTAATTCCAAGATGCAGTGTCTAAACACCCATCCAGACTGATAACGGTTGACTGGTGATCCATCGATATGCATCAACCAGACCCCTTCACCAACTGGCCTAAACTGCATATTAGCCACAAGCAAACCCACAGGACAAATCCTTTGTCCAATGAAACAGTGAATAACAATGGTCCCTACCAATCTGGTCAGTCTTCAAATGCTACACCTTAACCAACACAACATCCTCCCATACCAAAACAAGGGCTACTAGGAGAGCTGAAACAGACCACCTGGATGAAGCAATCAATTCACCAATCCTAAATGCCCCATGGTAGGCCATAGCAAAGGCCGGTTTAAAAAGAAGAGTTTTGTAAGGTGACAAGCAAACTCGGGCTGCCACCTTCAACAGCCGTCATAAAATATTACCCTAAATAGACCAATACTTATCAAGCAGAGCTGGTGAAACCCACGCTCAACCCTTCAAAACCTTTGAGAGGAAGAAATATTTGGATATGTCATGCTCGCCCTGCAAATCAGAAATCCCAGACAGCAATTTACAAACATGCACTCTCGACTTGCCTGCCGAGTATATGCGCCAAACAAAGGCAAGAATTAAAGAATATAAACCCTTACCTCTGCTACCTCTGCATCAGGAACTGACTCAATTGTTCCCAAATGGAAAGGTAAGCCAGATTTGTTGTGGGTGCCAGAGACTGGTATGCTAGCCCCTTCATGATTCATCAGATCAGCTGCCATACAAAAAAGAGACACAACTTACCAACTGCCTCAGCAGCGAAAGCATGCCAGCTATCTCATTATCAAAACCCAGGACATTCTCTGCATGGATTAAAATGTTATGCTGCAAGCATCACGACACAATCTGCAGCAACAAGCGAATAGCCAGCAGAAACATCCTGTCTATTAATGACCTGTACTATGCCCATTCTGTCACACCAAAATATTACAGTCCAGTTTTCCAGGAGTTCCCACCATAATTCCAAAGCCACCATCACTGGAAAAAGTTCCAACAAAATAAAGTTCACAGTCAGGCCTGCAGCATTCCAATCCCTGGCCAGGGTGCAGCACCCCCTCTCCATTCAAAATATGCACAAAAGTCAGAGGATCCAGCTGCATCTATTGACTGTTGGAGAACAGGATGGAGACCAGTGGGGCTACCCAAGTTTGCCCCCATTAAACTGAACCAGAAACAAATCCCATGCTAGACGATTATGCTGTTTCTCGCTGGACAACTGTATAAAATGGTGCAACTGTTGAACACCCTCTGTAACCCTTTCCTACTTTCTGCGAAACTCCATACCAGAAAGGTCAACATAAGTTTTTACAATTTTTTCATTTTTGTAACTTTTTCATACTTTACGATACATGTGGACTACAGTTGGGAACAGTAAGCTGTGCTGAGCACAGCGGTAGCAGAGCGAGACACCTTGCCCAAAGCATGGTGAGCGAAGCGAGCCATGCGAGGGGACATGGTGCACTAATTGGGGTTCCCCGTCACTTTACGAAGAAACTACTCCAAAAACAGTCAAAGAACTCATGTCGACCTTTTCCATGTCGACCTATTGACCATGTTGAAGTATTGACCATGTCGACCTATTGACCATGTTGACCTACTGCATGTCGACCAATAGTGGTCGGCCTAATGACTGTCTATCTAAGTGTGGTCAACCTAATGACCCATACCGTGTGACTTTTCCTACAGAGCCAACAATATCCTGTCTCACAAGCAGGCAATAATAACTGCTGGTAGCCAGCACAAACCCCATAAAGTATCAATCTTGATATCCAAGTACTCAATAACCTCAACCATCTCTACAGTCATGTCATGCGCAATGGGAACCCCAAATACAATAAACAATGCTGAAACAAGAGCTTCCCATATCATGCCATGGCAACCGGAGCTTAACTGCGATTTGACGTGGGGTTGCCATAGTTCCCTGTGATGTTGCTAGACAGCAAACAGGAAGCTTACAGCTCACCAGGGGACTATGGGACTGATGGGTAATGATGTATAGAGTCCAGCTGTACTTCAAGGGGAATTATGTGTCATCAGGGGTTTAAAAACATGTGACTAATGCTTACCATATACACATCAATCACCTTGAAAAAGAAAGACATTGGTGTTACCAGTGAAGGTCTCAAAGAGCAGATATAAGGACTGGAGACAGACCTTGTTACATCTCAGTGCAGATAAGTCGGAATTTCTGGAATTCCTTCTTATCCATATGCTTAAGAACTGTTTACCAGCAGTTCCATCATAGCTGTAATTTATTTATTTATTACCAGTTATTTATATAGCACACACATATTCCGCAGCGCTTTACAGAGAATATTTGGCCATTCACATCAGTCCCTGCCCCAATGGAGCTTACAAGCTATATTCCCTGCTATATGGACACGCACAGACATTAACGCTAGAGTTAATTTTTTTTGTTTGGATCCAATTACCCTACCAGTATATTTTTGGATTGTGGGAGGAAACCGGAGTACCTGGAGGAAACCCACGCAAGTACGGGGAGAATAAACAAACTCCACACAGTTAGGGCCATGGTGGGAATTGAACCCATGACCTCAGTGCTGTGAGGCAGTAATGCTAACCATTACACCATCTGTACTACTCTGGTAATTGCCCTTTTTGGCTGCTATACAGGACTTGCACAGATTATTTTACATCAATGTTGTTTATGTGTTTTAACATATGATTTGTGTTTTATGTAATTAAAATCTGTACTTCACTATACATTTCATTCTCCATTTTGCATGTATACTATACTATGGCTGGAGACAAGTCTGTATCATATGATACATTCAGGACTAAAACCTTAGGACCCTTGTTAGCGCTGGTTAAGTTGAATCCCTGACTATTTTTATATATGTTGGACTGGTGAAAATTTGAGGATACCTTTGTAAGGAAATCAACTCTACCCAGGGGCATAGCCAGAAAGTTGTGGGCCCCATAGCAACATTTTGAAGGGGCCCCTGTCCCAATGCTTCTAGAGAGATCCTTCTCTCCAATAGTTGTTCATTGTATGCCCCATAATATTGTTCTAGTTTATTTACTGAACTATAGTAGTGCCTTAATTAATGTTATCCCCCATAGTACTGCCTTTGTTTATTTTATTTAACATAGTATGTCACATTGTAGGGCTGCCACTACACACTGGGGGTCATTCCGAGTTGTTCGCTCGCTTTCAGATTTTAGCAGCATTGCACATGCTAGGCCGCCGCCCTCTGGGAGTGTATCTTAGCTTAGCAGAATAACGAACAAAAGATTAGCAGAATTACGAATAGAAAATTCTTAGCAGTTTCTGAGTAACTCGAGACTTACTCCTACACTGCGATCAGCTCAGCCCGTTTCGTTCCTGGTTTGACGTGACAAACACGCCCTGCATTCGGCCAGCCACTCCCCCGTTTCTCCAGACACTCCGCGTTTTATCCTGGCAAACCTGCGTTTTTCCGCACAGTCCCAGAAAACGGTCAGTTTCCGCCCAGAAAAACCCACTTCCTGTCAATCACACTCCGATCACTTCAATGATGAAAATTATTCGTTCGGTCGTGAGTAAATCTACTAAGTTTTGTGCTAAAATACTTAGCGCATGCGCTCTGCGTACCATGCGCATGCGCATTTTTGCCTTAATCGCTCCGTTGCGAAAATCGGCAACGAGCGAACAACTCGGAATGACCCCCATTATGTAATACAGTACTACTAATTCACATTACTATATACAGTGTTCCCAGTTCATAGTATGCCACATTACAGTGCCCCAGTTCATATTACTGTATGTAACATTACACACGTTAATGTATGTAACATTATAATGCACTCAGAGTTTATTTTATACCACAGTACAATTAGCAGGTCCAGGGGTGTAACTAGAGATATTGTAGTACGAAAGGCAAAAGTTTGAAAGGGCCCCTAAGTACCACCCAAAGGTGGGAAATGTATACAACACATGTAACTGTGACAGCAAAGGTGGGCCCCTCTCAGTTCTGGGCACCTGTAGCACAGACAGGTGTGTGGGCGGAGACTCTGAAGTTTGAGTTGAGAGTAAAGGAGTGTGTTTGGTGAGCTCCAGAAACTGCAGTTACATCCAGAGCTTGCAGGGGTATTCCCTGCAGGTTTCCCCCATGGGAATGGATCCTCCTGGGTGATAGGGCTTCCGGCGGTCACCCCATGGTACTGGTTCTAAAGTACGCAAAACCAAAACTCCTGGTGCCCAGACAACTTGTGTGGCTGGCCAGTCTGGTGCATCAGGAAGCAGCATGAGCAGCTGAAGAGACAATGTCAGCAGTGACCCCAGCATGGCTTCAGTACAGAAAGAATTGCAGCTAGCCCTCCGTATGCTACAGGGTGCTCTCCTGTATGACGCAGCACAGGATGGAGCGGTATTGAAAGCTACCTGCCCCGCTGGCACGACTCCAGCAGGGCAACTGGAGCCGCAGTTGGATACCCCCAAACTCTCCCCAAGTACTCCCCTGCATGATGTAATGCAGGGTGGAGTGGCAGCGGCTGCTGTCTGCCCAGGGGAGTGAAGCGAGGGGGGAGGTGAAGCCTTTAGATGCTTTGGAGAATGTACCTGGGTCCCCAGATGATACCAGGGATGAAGAAGAGTGTGAAGAGGAGGAGGAACAGTCCTTTGACAGCTTCTCCATAGAAGACCTGCAGAAAGAAGCTAGGCGTATACAGTCTAGAATTGCTGATAAAAAGAAAAAAAAGAAATAACTGCTACATGTGGGTAAAAGCTGTGTTAAAAGATGCGATTGAAGCTCTCTCTATCACCCTGGAAAGGGGTAAAACCAAATTAAAGGAGAAGCGGCTGGAGAAAAAGGAGAAGCAGATGGAGGCAGAAGTGAAGGGGTTACCTGATTGTGATGGAGGTTAGCTGAAACCTGTGGCCAGCGTTTCCATCAAGTGTACAGAGGCAGTCTGTGCACCTGAGAGTGATTCCAGCTCATCATCCCATGTGCAGATGTCTGCTGAGCTGCAGGAAGAAGCAGCAACTGAGAGTGTGTCAGTCCTGGCAGCAGCAGAGAATGCAGAGGTCACCAGTAAGGTAACACTGTCTTGTCCAGCTCAGGGTGTCTCTGCTCCTGATGATTTCCCTACAACATCTGTGTTATGCACACCAGTGCCTGCAGGAATGTACTGGTGTCTGAACTATTATGCACACCTGTGCCTGCAGGAATGTACTGGTGTCTGAACTGTTATGCACACCAGTGCCTGCAGGAATGTACTGGTGTCTGAACTGTTATGCACACCAGTGCCTGCAGGAATGTACTGGTGTCTGAACGGATAGGGATGCAAAACAAATGAACTCACAGACAGACTGGGGAATATGACATTACGTACACAGAAGGTGATAGGGTAACAAAATAAACACAGAGTGAACAGATAAGCCCAGAGGCTAAACAACTGGGTGTCTCCCTAGTATTAGGAATGCTCAGATGGAAAAAGCAAGATGTTGTGTTTTAATACGTAGAGAACCCGAAATGCTGCTGCTAAGGGCAACAGCAAAACCCTAAAGGGTTACCAATGGGTGTGGCAGTAAACTCCTTGGTCAGAGATGGAATGATAGACACAAGGAGAGTCTCCACAATCCTAATCCTCACTTGCAGTGCTCAGGTTCAGCTTACCGCCACTAAACTGACACCTGAACACCTTTGCACAGTGAGAAAGGATTTAGGCAGGCAAGTCTGAGAATACAGCCACAAACTTGCTAAATTCACAGAGTAGCAAAAGAACCCCAGCAAGTTAAACGACTGACTCCAGTTTTACTGCTAGGTCTGGATTGGCAGAGTGTAGTACCAAACTCCAAGGCCTATTTGCAGTAAGCAACAACAAATACAAAGCTACACAGTACTGGCTAACTTTCAGGAACTGACTAACCAACAAAGATTCAGCAGCATCTGCTTAACCTGAGAAGAGGCCTTATATAGCAGGTGCTGTCCACGCCCCACTCAGACCTCACAGACTGTGAGCACAAAAACAAGCACCGGATCCCCTGCCGTGCACAAAGCCTGTAACCACTGCACAGCAAAAGACCCGAACCGGAGTATCAGCTGCGCTCAGGCCACTCCGCTAGCACTTGTCTCCCGGTTGCCATGACGACGTGGCAGCACAGGGCAGGAGACCCTAACAGTACCCCCCCTCTGACGAGGGGTCAAAGAACCCCTACCACCGGGTTTATCGGGGAACTGCGAGAAGTAAGAGCGTATCAGTCTGGGGGCATGAAGATCACAACTGCGCACCCACGACCGCTCCTCCGGGCCATACCCCTTCCAGTGCACCAAAAATGACAGCCGACCCCGAACCATCTTGGAGTCAAGAATCCTTTCAACAACAAACTCCCTCTGGCCACGTATCAGAAGAGGAGAAGGTCTTCCACTGGAAGAAGGATTACTAATCGCCCGTTTTAAAAGGGAACAAAGAAATGTTTTATTGATACCCAAAGAACGGGGAAGATCTAACTGAAATGCCACCGGATTGATTACCCTGGTGATCTTATAAGGGCCGATGAACCGGGGGCCTAACTTATGAGATGGCTGTCTCAACTTCAAATTCTTGGTAGACAACCAGACGAAGTCTCCTAATTTGAAGCTGCAGGGTCTTTTCCGCTTATCAAAAACCCTTTTGGTCACTAATGACACAGACACAAGGGCTTTCTTCACTTTCCTCCAAATACCTCTAAGGACCGAAACCACAGAGGAACCACCAGGCGTGGAGTCCAGGGGGTCAAAAAAATTGGCCTTAGGATGATGCCCATACACACAAAGGAAGGGAGAGATCCCTGTAGCAGAGTGAGCCACGTTGTTATAGGCAAACTCCACCATGGACAGATGAGCAACCCAGTCAGTCTGACACTTGGAGACATAACACCTGAGGAACTGCTCCAAGGACTGGTTCACTCTTTCAGTCTGCCCATTAGACTGCGGATGGTAGCCTGACGACAAGCTGACAGAAATCTGGAGATCGGAACAAAATGCCCTCCAGAATTTGGCCACAAACTGGGATCCGCGGTCAGAGACCACATCAAGTGGCAACCCGTGGAGACGCACAACATGCAGCATAAATAATTCAGACAGGCGTCTGGCCGATGGCAGCCCAACCAGTGGAACGAAGTGCGCCATCTTCGAAAACCTGTCAACGACAACCCAGATGGCTGTCATCCCCGAGGATTTGGGCAAGTCCACCACAAAATCCATTGAAATGTGGGTCCATGGCTTAGATGGAATAGAGAGTGGATGTAATGGGCCAACAGGAACCCCTCTAGGAGTCTTATTTCGGGCACAGATGTCACATGCCCGAACCCACTGATCCACATCCTTAGCCACCGAGGGCCACCACACCGCCCTAGATAGCAACTCCCGAGTTCTGGCAATACCCGGGTGACCTGCCGACTTCTTGGCATGGAATTCCAGGAACACTCGCTGTCTTAAACTAGGAGGCACAAACAAAAGACCTACCGGAAGGTCTGGAGGAGCCTGCTCCTGTGCTCTAAGGACTAATGACAAGAGGTCCTGGGTAATGCCCACTTTAATACATGATGGGGACACAATGGGCAACGGCTCCTCGGTGGTCTCCTGGATTGGAGCAAAACTCTGCGAGAGCGCATCAGCCTTGATGTTTTTTGACCCAGGGCGATATGTTATCAAAAAATTAAAGCGAGCAAAAAACAAAGCCCATCGTGCCTGCCTGGCATTGAGACGCTTCGCTGACTCTAAATATGCCAGATTCTTATGGTCGGTGAGAATTGAGACCACAAACTTAGCCCCCTCAAGCCAGTGTCTCCACTCCTCGAGTGCATCCTTAATAGCCAACAATTCCCGGTTACCCACGTCATAATTCATCTCGGCAGGCGAAAATTTACGGGAAAAGTAAGCACAAGGATGAAGGCGATTATCAGACACTCCCATCTGAGAGAGCACTACCCCAATACCCATCTCAGAGGCATCCACCTCCACCACAAAAGGACGCTCTGGATCTGGGTGTCGCAGCACCTTGGCCGAGACAAATGCCCTTTTGAGACGGGCAAAAGCCGCTTTAGCCTCACAAGACCAGTGAGCAACATCCGCCCCTTTCTTAGTGAGTGCCACCAAGGGCGCCACTATAGACGAAAATCCAGCGATAAATCATCTATAAAAATTCGCAAAGCCCAGGAAACGCTGAAGCGCCTTCAAACTAGTGGGCTGCACCCAATCCAGGACTGCCTGTACCTTGGAACCCTCTATTTGGAAACCTTCTGGGGAGATAATATATCCTAGAAATGCGATTTGCTGAACTTCAAATTCGCACTTCTCCAGCTTCGCCCCAAGCCGGTGGTCTCTGAGTTTCTGGAGGACTAAGCGTACATGCTTCCGATGTTCCTCCAGGGAATGGGAGAAGATTAGGATGTCATCTAAGTAAACAACTAAGAATCTATCCAAATATTCCCTGAGTACATCGTTCATGAAATCCTGGAAGACTGCCGGGGCATTACAGAGCCCAAAAGGCATCACCAAATATTCATAATGCCCTGAGTGGGTATTAAAGGCAGTCTTCCATTCATCCCCCTCTCTTATTCGGATTAGATTGTACGCCCCGCGTAGGTCAATCTTAGAAAAAATGGTGGCAGTACGAAGCTGGTCAAACAAGACCAAAATGAGAGGCAGTGGGTATGAGTTTTTAATCGTGATACGGTTCAATTCCCTGAAGTCGATGCAGGGTCGCAACGAACCGTCCTTTTTACCCACGAAGAAGAACCCCGACCCAACTGGAGACTGTGAAGGTCTGATAAATCCCTTAGCCAAGTTCTCCTGAATGTACTCTGCCATAGCCTGAGTCTCAGGACGTGACAGGGAGTACAACCTGCTCTTGGGAAGCTTAGCATTCGGCAACAAATCAATGGCACAGTCATAGGGGCGATGGGGAGGTAGTACCTCTGCAACTTTTTTGGAGAACACGTCCGCAAAATCTGCATAACACCCTGGCAATCCTGGCAAACTTAGCTGCGAGAGCCTGACTGGAAGGCTCAAGCAACTCCTGAAACAATCAGTACCCCAACTAAGAATCTCCCCAGAGACCCAGTCAATTTGAGGATTGTGGGCCCTTAACCAGGGTAACCCCAACACCAATGGGGCAAAAGTACAGACAGTCACATAAAAGGACAATTTTTCAGAGTGTGTGGCTCCAATAAACAAAGAAATCTGGCTAGTGCAAGAGGTAATTTTACCTTGGGATAATGGTTCCCCGTTTAACCCACAGATCTCAATTTCCAATGCCAAGGGTACTAAGGGAACAGAGTGTTTCAGGGCAAATTGGCGGTCCATAAAAACCCCGTCGGCCCCACTGTCCACAAAGGCCTCAGTCTTGACAGTTTGACCGAGGATCTTCAAGGTCACCGGAATGATAAATGTCTTCTTGGGAAATTCTTACTTCTGGCCTGACAGGATATTTCCCATCACCCTCAGGCCCTGAAGTTTTCTGGCTTTTCTGGGCATGATACTACCACATGACCTTTATTCCCACAGTACAAACACAACCCCTGCTGTCTCCTCCGCGTCTTCTCACGCGAGGAGAGGCGGGTAGCCCCAATCTGCATAGGCTCCTCGGAAAATTCCTCAGAGTCTGAGGTTCCCTTGGGAAAGAAGGAAACCTCGGTCTCCCTTTCAAGCCTACGCTCTCTCAGCCGTCTATCCACCCGGATGGATAACTGCATGAGCTGATCCAAGCTATCAGGCAAGGGATATTGTACCAGTTGGTCTTTTATCTGGTTAGAAAGACCTCTTCGGTACTGGTGTCTCAGGGCTGGGTCATTCCACTGGGTATCATGGGCCAACCTCCGAAACTCCGTACAGTAAACCTCAACTGGCCTTCGCCCTTGCTTAAGGATCGAAATCTGAGCCTCGGCTGAGGCCGTCTTGTCAGGGTCATCATACAACATGCCCAGTGCCGTAAAAGAAGCATCAACACTTTTAAGCGACGGACAGTCAGGCTGCAACCCATATGCCCAGACCTGTGGGTCTCCTTGTAGCAAGGAATCACTATGCCCACCCGCTGAATCTCCGACCAAGAAGACTGAGGCCTAAGCCGGAAGTATAGCTTGCAGCTCTCCTTGAAACAAAAGAACTGCGAGCGATCTCCAGAAAAATGATCCGGGAGATTTACTTTCGGCTCCATAACCCCTGAAGGTGCTGCTGCTGCGGGAGCTCCGCCAGCGGCCTGGGAGGTGTGCATTTTAATGGATAAATCATTAAATTGTCGAGTCAGGACCTGCACCTGATCGACCACCTGTTGCAACGTATTTTGAGGGGTATGCTCCATATTCCCACAAAATTTCAACAGGAGTATTGGGCTGCTGAATATGTTATGCACACCAGTGCCTGCAGGAATGTACTGGTGTCTGAACTGTTATGCACACCAGTGCCTGCAGGAATGTACTGGTGTCTGAACTGTTATGCACACCAGTGCCTGCAGGAATGTACTGGTGTCTGAACTGTTATGCACACCAGTGCCTGCAGGAATGTACTGGTGTCTGAACGGATAGGGATGCAAAACAAATGAACTCACAGACAGACTGGGGAATATGACATTACGTACACAGAAGGTGATAGGGTAACAAAATAAACACAAAGTGAACAGATAAGCCCAGAGGCTAAGAAACTGGGTGTCTCCCTAGTATTAGGAATGCTCAGATGGAAAAAGCAAGATGTTGTGTTTTAATACGTAGAGAACCCGAAATGCTGTTGCTAAGGGCAACAGCAAAACCCTAAAGGGTTACCAACGGGTGTGGCAGTAAACTCCTTGGTCAGAGATGGAATGATAGACACAAGGAGAGTCTCCACAATCCTAATCCTCACTTGCAGTGCACAGGTTCAGCTTACTGCCACTAAACTGACACCTGAACACCTTTGCACAGTGAGAAAGGATTTAGGCAGGCAAGTCTGAGAATACAGCCGCAAACTTGCTAAGTTCACAGAGTAGCAAAAGAACCCCAGCAAGTTAAACGATTGACTCCAGTTTTACTGCTAGGTCTGGATTGGCAGAGTGTAGTACCAAACCCCAAGGCCTATTTGCAGTAAGCAACAACAAATACAAAGCTACACAGTACTGGCTAACTTTCAGGAACTGACTAACCAACAAAGATTCAGCAGCATCTGCTTAACCTGAGAAGAGGCCTTATATAGCAGGTGCTGTCCACGCCCCACTCAGACCTCACAGACTGTGAGCACAAAAACCAGCACCGGATCCCCTGCCGTGCACAAAGCCTGTAACCACTGCACAGCAAAAGACCCGAACCGGAGTATCAGCTGCGCTCAGGCCACTCCGCTAGCACTTGTCTCCCGGTTGCCATGACGACGTGGCAGCACGGGGCAGGAGACCCTAACAATCTGTTAATGTGTGGTCTGCTCTCCCAGAGGCAGTGCCTGAGTGTATGCAGATTTCCCCAGCAGCAGCTCAGCAGGGCAGTGACTCTTGCACATTGGGGGTTATTCAGACCTGATCACTCGCAAGATATTTTTTGCAGCTCTGTGATCAGATAGTCGCCGCCTATAGGGGAGTGTATGTTAGCTTTGCAAGTGTGCGATTGCATGTGCAGCCGAGCACTACAAAAAAGTTTTGTGCAGTTTCTGAGTAGCTCAGAACTTACTCAGCTGCTGCGATCACTTCTGCCTGTTCTGGCCCAGAATTGATGCCAGACACACTCCCTGCAAACGCTTGGACATGCCTGTGTTTTTCCAAACACTCCCAGAAAATGGTCAGTTGACACCCACAAACGCCCTCTTCCTGTCAATCTCCTTGCGATCGGCTGTGCGAATGTATTCTTCGTTAAATCTATCACTCAGTAACAATCTGCTTTACACCCATACGATGTGCCCATGCATTGCTGTGCATACGCATGCGCAGTTCAGACCTGATCACAGCGCAGCGAAAAACCTAGCATGCGATCAGGTCTGAATGACCCCCATTGTCTGTCTGGGATGGGTTAACAGACAAAACTGGGGAGATTGTTTCTAACATTGTAAACGCACATTATATACTTATAGTGCCGGCCGGCAATACACAAAATCAACAAAATGTCACAATAAACACAATATTTATGCTCTAAATACTTAGTTTCATATGCACATTTGGGTTATAACCACAGCAACTCTGGCTTATATTATGTGCAAAACATGTAACGAACTCTTACATTCAGATACATTGTAATAATTTACCCAAGTTAACAGTGGACCATGTACCTTTGTAGCAATGTTATATAGTACTTATGTCCATATGTCCATTAAAATGGTTAATAAAACACGTGTTAATAGCAATGAGTTGAGCAGTCTTAATATCAGCTTGTTAGTGATACTTAAAGCAGTTCATGCAGCAGCTGATTGTAAAAGATAATCACTGTCCCGCAGTGATGTATAATAGATTTGTGTACCGTACAAAAGCCTCTGTTCAGTCACAATGCAAGCGACGGTCCTCCTGGCTAATCTTTCACGGGTAGCCTTTTAACGGAGTAGAACAAGTATCTGCTTTTTCCACGGTGCGGTGACTTTTTCCCTCCCGGCCGGTGCAAGTACCCTCGGCCTTATCTGGAGTCCGTGGGCAGGTGATTGAAGAGGCGTTCCCCTGCTATGGGGATAGAGCTCAGCTGGCCGGCTGATAGAGATTGTCCACTGTAGTGTGCAAACGGAGATGCTGACAGACGCGTTTCCCCGCCTACTCGCAAGCATCGGCGGCTTCCTCAGTGTCATAAACTCTCTCCTCTACTTCCTCTTTTTAAATAGCCGATTCCTTAATTGGTACATGTGCATTAAATTACTTCTTAAGTCTCCATATTATTTCTTTAGGGAGCTCTGCTTCAAAGCTCACACACAGCTGTGTGTGAGCTTTGAAGCAGAGCTCCCTAAAGAAATAATATGGAGACTTAAGAAGTAATTTAATGCACATGTACCAATTAAGGAATCGGCTATTTAAAAAGAGGAAGTAGAGGAGAGAGTTTATGACACTGAGGAAGCCGCTGATGCTTGCGAGTAGGCGGGGAAACGCGTCTGTCAGCATCTCCGTTTGCACACTACAGCGGACAATCTCTATCAGCCGGCCAGCTGAGCTCTATCCCCATAGCAGGGGGACGCCTCTTCAATCACCTGCCCACGGACTCCGGATAAGGCCGAGGGTACTTGCACCGGCCGGGAGGGAAAAAGTCACCGCACCGTGGAAAAAGCAGATACTTGTTCTACTCCGTTAAAAGGCTACCCATGAAAGATTAGCCAGGAGGACCGTCGCTTGCATTGTGACTGAACAGAGGCTTTTGTACGGTACACAAATCTATTATACATCACTGCGGGACAGTGATTATCTTTTACAATCAGCTGCTGCATGAACTGCTTTAAGTATCACTAACAAGCTGATATTAAGACTGCTCAACTCATTGCTATTAACACTTGTTTTATTAACCATATTAATGGACATATGGACATAAGTACTATATAACATTGCTACAAAGGTACATGGTCCACTGTTAACTTGGGTAAATTATTACAATGTATCTGAATGTAAGAGTTCGTTACATGTTTTGCACATAATATAAGCCAGAGTTGCTGTGGTTATAACCCAAATGTGCATATGAAACTAAGTATTTAGAGCATAAATATTGTGTTTATTGTGACATTTTATTGATTTTGTGTATTGCCGGCCAGCACTATAAGTATATAATGTGCGTTTAGGATATATTAATATTTAAGGAAAAATAAAATCCACATTAGATGTGAATAGCGCTCTCGTTTGGTTTTTCCTTTTCTTTTTCTATTATAGGGGTAAAATACCAATTGCCCCTGAGAGAGCAGCATACACACCTATTTAATCACAGCGCCAGGAATCTTTCTTGTTTTGTTTGTAACATTGTACAGAATATTACTTCTCACACCGACAGTAACTTAGTGCAGCCTTCTAACACCGCGTAAGGGATGCCGGTATTAGACAGAAACACTTTGTCTGAGGGGGTAAAGAAGTGATTCAGGCTGTGTATGGGCAGTTGGATGCTCCAGCCAGGTTAAAATCTGCAGCTGAATTAATCAGTAGTGAAAAAAGGAGACGTGAAGTTACAAATGTAGATAATGTGTCTAATGCTGTAAGTAATAATGATGATGCAAATAAGCAAACTGTACCAGGCACAAGGTCCTATGCTAGCATGGTGAATGCAAAGGTACCCCCGACAGCAGTTACTTCTGGTCAAATTACTAAGAGGAGAAATCTATTGCAATTTAAATTACCAGGGGCAGGTGAAGTCCCAACAAAAGAAATCTTTCTAGAGATGATTTTCATCCTGGGCTTCCATGCTTCGCATCTGTATGCCTGTATCCATCCAGTCAAAACACCTGACTTCGATGTGAGCTTCCTATGCTTTCAGGGCTTACAGACCTTTTGGACGAAGTGGCAGGCATGCAGATCCCAAGCACCATATAACTATAGAACGAATTTGGTGACCAAGCAGGATAAGGTTAAAATAACAATATTAGTTAGAAATTAGTCCATTCCTGCCCAGGACATTTTGTTCTGGCTGTCCAGATTCTGGACGGTACAATCTCATTTGAAAAAGGTTGGTTTCACAATGGGAGTCTGAGGAGGTGCTTGGTCTGCTATGGTTCAGTTAAAAAGTACAGATAAAGGTTTCTTGCACATTCCTTTTGCTGCCTATATTGGTCGAGACCGAGTACAGTTCTTCTACCTGGGCAGCCGCGCACCTGCTTCAGATGTGGAGATTTCGTCACCTGAGTAGCGAATGTAATGTCACCAAGTGCACGTTCTGTGGAAAAGTTGAACATGTGTCAAGAGACTGTAATGATGTTAAATGCAACTTATGTGGGGAGGACAGCCACCCTTACAGTCGATGCCCATGGGCAAGCCATAATATAGAAAATGAACAAGAACAGAGGGAGGAAGCTGTCAGGAAAGAGAAAGAGGATCCAGTAAAGGAAATTGTCTTTGTAGGCCTACAAACCAGGGCTGCTAAAAAAGTGGAAAAGGCAGATACATTTCAGATGGAAAATAGAGGGAAGAGGAAAAAGAAGGTTGACAGTGATGAATTAGTCCTCTCAAATAGATTTGATGCCTTTTCCACTGATGAAGAACAGTAGAGGGCGGTAGTAACAAATGGTAAAGATTTAGTTGATTGTCTCCAAGGTTAGTAAGAGGAAGGCAAAGCAGGGTGAGAAAGCTTCAGTAGGTGACAAAAGAAGGAAACAAGTGGGGAGTGGGGAGAGTAGTGGAGAAGAAGGATTAGAGTGGGATCCAGCATGCACAGATTAAGGGAATGAAGAGGTGGCTGGAGATTCTAAGGACTGCCCGTTACAGGAGATGGTAATAGAGGAAACACCACAGGTAGAGGAGTAGGAAGTGATTGAGATATATTCCTCAGGTTCAGTAATTGCCCCAAGTGGGGCACCTGCAGGTGATCTGTTGGGGGTTCCAGGTTTGCCTCCTAGGTTAGAGCATAAACCACCAGATCCTGGACCCTCACAAAGTAAGGGTGGCCTGTCCCAAAATTCAGGTAATGGTGATGGCATGCAGGGTGCCATTGGGGAGTGGGAAACCTCTCTCAAAGGGAAAGACAGTAGAAGATCTAGGTCTTCAAATAGGGTGTCAGGGAAGAATGTAAAGGAAAAGTGAGCAGGGTCCTGCTTCTATAACCCAATGACACATGGATCCCCAACCCATACGATGTGCCACCATTAATGTGGCTTCCATAGTTTCTGAGCGAGCTCGTTTTATGATTTTTTCAATACAGTTGAAGCTACTCATAAGGGTCAGGGCCTATGGCTACTGAATTCTGAACTACTAAAGGAGGAAAAGATTAGACAATACCTTAGAGAGTTATTTAAATCTCAGGAAACACTTTTGGAGGCTGGATGAGTAGATCTGAGTGGTGGGAAGAAATTAAAAAGAGAATTCTGAGATTCTTCAAGAGGTTGGTAGCAAAAAAGAACTTGATAAAGCAAAATATCTACCAGAGTTAGAGAAAGAAATTAGATTTCTGAGTGTGAAGATAGTGGGGAAATCTCCCGAATGACGGCACAGATAAGGGACTATCAGTATAAACGGCTGGATTCTTTGATTTTGGAGAGGGATTTTGGAAAATACCACTCGCCTGATCCTTACCAGAATTGTGGAAAATCAGTTGAGATGAAGGAGGTGAGGGGTCTTTTTGACAGATAGGGTGTTCTTTGTGAGGATAAGGAAGGCATCTTGGGAGTCATTAGATCCTATTACTCCAATCTTTTGTCTGAGCAGCCACTTATCAGAGAAAGGATGGAAAAATTTCTGAGGGAGATGCCTGGACTTTGTAATCCAAATGCATTGATTGAAACCTTGGGCAGGGCTGTGACGGCAGAGGAAGTTAAGATGGCAATTGATAAGTTAAATTGTAGAAAATCCCCAGGCACAGATGGTTTAACATCTGAGTTTTATAAAGTATTTGCAGATCTCTTGATTCCCCGCCTAGTAGAAGTATATAATGAGTGCCTGGGTGAGGGAACCCTCCCTCCTTCTATGAGGATATCTGTCCTCATATTACTTTCCAAAGGGAAAGATCCATCTCATTTTGAGAACTGGCACTCCATTGCCCTATTGCCCTCCTCAATACAGATAGAAAGATTTTGGCAAAAGTACTTTTCAACAGGTTGTCAGAATTTTCAGAGCAACTGCTATCCCCATATCAGTACTGTACAGTTAAGGGCTGTAGCACATTTAGTGCTGTTCTCGGTGTCTGGGAGGCCATAGAGCGGTGCCGTGATGAGAAATGGGGAAAATACTAGCATTGGATCAGTCTAAGGCTTTTGACCGATTAAATCATGGGCTCTACTTGAAAGGTATAGTTTTCCAGTCAGGGTAGTGAATTAGCTCAGAACAATATACAGTCAGGCCGAGAGCGTCCTGCTTGTTAATGGTTGGGTGGGTCCTACTTTTGAGGTGAGCTCTGGAGTCCATCAGGGTTGTCCCCTGAGCCCCTTCCTGTATTTATTCACGATTGACCCCTTCATAAGAAGATTAGAGAATGGTACGGTGGGAGGGGTGCAGCTGAGCCCAGAGTTTCCTTTTAAAGGGGTGGCTTATGCAGATGATGTCACAGTGGTTCTGTCATCAGTGGCAGAGGCATGTGACGTGGAAGAGCTTATCTGTGAATACTCTGTAGCCTCGTGCTCTAGGGTAAACCAAGAAAAGTGTGAAGCTTTCTGGATGGGGCTGAAGAAGGGAAATAATTTTCCCTTCCGGACAGCCTCCCCCAGGCCACTCCTCAGATAAAGATTCTAGGTATTTATTTTGACCATGGCAATTATGCCACTCTAAATTGGGTGAGGTGTCTGGTGAATGCTGCCCAGAAAGTGGAGTGCCGGAAGAGATGTAAATTCTCTTTCAGGGAAACGGTGGACTTGTGCAAAACTTACTTGATCCCGTTATTTTTATATGTCAGCTATATGTACTTTTTGCCTCAATCTTTATGGGTCAGATTGAACTCCTTGTTTTTCCTTTTATTTTGGGGAAACAGGATGAATCTAATCAAGAGAGGAATTACTTACAAGTCGAGGATAGATGGTAGGGCTGACATGGTCAACTCTGTAGTCTTTTTTGTTACAACCTTTTTAAAATTTAACCTTGGGAGTTTATTGTTAGAAACTCCTCCTCGATGGGTAAGTGGATTTGAGGTCTGGGTGTCCCCCTTCCTTCAACTTTGGCTAGGTGGTGGCCAAGTGAAGAATCCTCAAATTTGGAAAGGGTATCTTCCGATCTATGTTGTCCAGAGCTTGAAAGTGACAAAGCATTGGGGTCTGGAAGTGGGGGAAGTCAAAAGCCTTTCCAGGAAGGAGTTTGGGGGGAGAGGATTTTGCAAACTCATTTTCATGTTCCGCTGTCACTAAGGGATTGCCCAAGTGATGTAGCTTCTGCTGAATTAGCTCTCATAAATTCAGAGAGGATACCGTTGAAGTTTAGAGACATTGCTTGGCTTTCTTTCCATGGGAAGCTTTACGTAAAGGGGAACATGATGTGGAGAAATGCCAATGATCGTGGTTGTCCACGGGAGGAATGTCTAGGGGTGGTGGAGACAATGGACCATATCTTGATCAAGTGCCCCTTTAATGTAAAAGTTTACAAGAGAGTTTCAGGAGCTTTGGGTATCCCATACCTTTTGGAGCTTAGTTACCAAGAGTGGGCTTATGGAGCATTCAAAAGATATGGTGTATTTAATTTGACCACAATTTATTTAGTCAGTTTAGTAGTTAGATATCACACATGTAGGGTCATTCCGAGTTGTTCGCTCGCTAGCTGCTTTTAGCAGCATTGCACACGCTAGGCCGCCGCCCTCTGGGAGTGTATCTTAGGTTAGCACAATAGCGAACAAAAGAGTAGCAGAATTGCGAATAGAAAATTCTTAGCAGTTTCTGAGTAGCTCGAGACTTACTCCTACACTGCGATCAGCTCATCCCGTTTCGTTCCTGGTTTGACATCACAAACACGCCCTGCGTTCGGCCAGCCACTCCCCCGTTTCTCCAGACACTCCCGCATTTTATCCTGGCACACCTGCGTTTTTTTGCACACTCCCAAAAAGCGGTCAGTTTCCGCCCAGAAACACCCACTTCCTGTCAATCACACTCCGATCACTTCAACGATGAAAATTCTTCGTTCGGACAAGAGTAAATCTACTAAGTTTTGTGCTAAAATACTTAGCGCATGCGCACTGCGTACCATGCGCATGCGCATTTTTGCCTTAATCGCTTCGTTGCGAAAATCTGCAATGAGCGAACAACTCGGAATGACTCCCATGGATGGATGGCACGGTGTCAGGTTTCCCTAAGAAATAAAATCCTTCCTTTTGAAGTGGTGGTGGATTTAATTCTGCATGAGGTGGAGAGGATGATGGTTCTAGACAAGAAAAGGGTGGATGCTGTCAGGTGCTCCAATTGGTGGGGCCACCTGAAATCCCCTTGAGTGGGTGGCAGAAATCCTTTTTTAAAGTCTAGCTGGAACTTTTTCTATCCTTCCACATCCCATAGATTTTTGTGATATGATTATTTGATGGAACAGGTTTGCATAGCTCTAAAAAACATTGCTCAGTTTTCCTTTACAAAATGTGTAAATAGTAGGATAATAATATGAAGGTTTTTTTGTTTTGTTTTTTGTACATATTTCTTTACTTCGATGATTTTTCTTGGTATATTGCGGATTGCATTTAATTTATGTTATATTATGTATCATGAGTATGATATATTATTTATTTATTGTATTATATTGTAAATGATAAATTTGTATTTATATATGTATGTACAATATATTGTAAAATAAATTATAAGTTGCAAGTTCAATAAATGGGAGCATTCCCTTTCAGCTCTGGGCCCCATAGCAGCTGCACTCATTGCACCCATGGTAGCTACGCCCCTTGACTCTACCGGCTGCTGATTTATGCACTAATAGATATCCACCCTCCAATTTTTCTTTGTAAGGCCCTAAGTTGCCTTGTGTGAACTGTGCTCATGCATATGCACATAATGGGCCGGATGAGGATAACTTACGTTATCCTTCTAAAATAATAGGGTTCTACTGTATGTGACTATGAATTTACTCTACAAAGCTTTAAATGTCATAAGCCATTTTAGCCTATTGGAGCATTCCCTCCTTTATGTTAGGTTACTTCAACATACCAATCGATATCCCCCACAAAACCTTCTACTGCTAAACTCCTTAACCTCATATCATTTCTTGGTCTCTCCCAGTGGACCTCCTCTCCCTTCCATGTGAGTGGGCACTAACTTGATCATGGGGGTCATTCTGACCTGTTCGCTCGCAGCGGTTCTTCGCTGCGGTGCGAACGGGTGTGGAATGCGCTTGCGTGGTGGGCGCATTGTGCAAGCGCATTGTTGCTGTCGCCGGGCAATGATGCTAGCAAAGAAGAAAGCGGTCGCAGCAGCGAACTGTCAAAGTCGGAAAAATATCATGCTACACGTTGCCATAAATTCACCTTATGCGCTTGCCCGCTGCACATGCACTTTCTCTGGCGTGCGTGCGGATACTCGCAGCTGCGTAATGGAGCTTCTATGGCCGTGCGCATTGGCGCGTGGTATGTGCATTTACGGTAGAGTTTGTGTGCGTCTAGCGGGTGACTCAATCGTTAAATAATAAAACCAAATGGTATGTTTTATAGGTAATGTTCCCCTTAATGATAACTGTAAGTTTGTTTAATGTGACTTGTTCACGGACTTGGGAATCCCTCTTTACATGGTACAAAGGGTCTGATTAAGGTTGAACAGTGGTGTCTGGTACCTAACCGAAGAGTATTTTAACAGCAACAATCCGGTGTTGGTTAGGTAAAGATTAATCGCTCCTGCATATAGTTATGCCATTAGTAGTTTCTGGACGTTTCTCATATTCGCAGTTCATTAACCATGCGGCGGGAATCCGGCAATTCCCTCCCACCTGAGCAGTTTGTAATAGCCACAGCCCACCTGTTCAAATCCACCTATGACCTTTTGTTACAGTACAGAGAGACATTCCTGTGTCCAATGAACAATAAGATTGTAGGGCCCTTTGTAGTACACTGTATGTTGTGTATATAAGGGTCACTATCCCCAGACCGGCCAGTACTCTCTCTCTTCAACATTTATCTCTGATAATTGGAGGACTGGATTCCGGTTGCGCTTGCGAGTGTTCCCCGTATGGTATGTTTCTCTGTGGCCACTTTGTTACCCATTTTAATGTTAGCCATTCATTTTTAGTCGATGTATTTGTGTTTGCGATCGTTCGCTATTGCGTATATTTTTGTTCAGTTATTCTGTTAGATATTAATGTTAGCCTGTAGTGTATGAACTGTTCACTGTTTTCTTTTACTTAGCTAAATATTGTTAGTAAAGGTGTTGGAACCTTAGCAAGGTATTGTGTGTTTATTACATTGCTGAGGGTAATCGGAGCATCTCAATCGCTCAAACAGCTAGCTTACAGACCAAGGTTAAACAGCATTATATCATTGCAGTATCTCAACACTAAGATTTACAGTATAAGCATACTCTGTGTAAGGTTTGAAAGTTTATTATCTGTGTGTACGCTCGCTGTGTGTATTCCGTACTCACAGCGCAGCGTGTGTACGTAACTTGCGTACCACGTGCAAGGTCTTTGTACGCAAATAGCGTACGAAGTGCGTAGCACGTGCACGAGGGACAGCGGCCATTACGGCTTCACGATATTAATAAATAGCTTGTGTTCTAAGGTAAACAAATCAGCTTTATCAATTGAGGGCTCGTCCGTCCTCCACATATCCGCCACTAGCGAGCACAGACTTTATCTGTCAGCAAAGGGCGGGAACGCAGTATCCCTTCGTATCCGTATTGGTGGTGAGGGATACAGAGGTGCTGACTAGATAAGCATCTGTTACGCTACGCTGTAGGAGTGCTGGGGTGGAATCCGAAACCGGAAGGTAGGAAGGCAAGAACAAAACGCTATGATCTTTTAAAACTGTTTATTTCTGTTTTGCGTACGCACACACACACGCACGCACACATATACATTGTTGCGACTCACTCTCTTGTTGCCATTAGAATCGATTATTAGACAAGTGCTGAGGAAATCTGGTGCTATTTAGTTGAGATTATAAGGGATAATTTTTAAGGGAATAATTGTAAAGGACACGCACACAGCATAGCAAATACTGTGCGGTGTACGGTAAGCGATTACAGTTGAACATCGTTTACATTTATAGAAGCGTGTTAGTTGCGTTGCTGTGGGCATATCTGGACTTTGTGCATACGTGTCTCGGGCAACGTGCGAGATTACGTACGCAACACAAAGGCATATGCACATGGCGTGTTTACGCAACGGAGCGTACGGATACGCCCACCGAGACTCAAATCACACGATAACATTGTTTTAGTGGGGGCGGTATAGTATAGCCACCTGATAATAGCACAGGTTTGTTCAGTTTCCAAAAAGCTTAGTTAAAAGAGAACCTTTTTCTATTGCAATACTCAGGGATTGAACTACTGCCTGTATGAAAGGAATTTCTGTACAGAAAGATCAGTGTATATGAGTGAGTAGGAGTGAGTGTGGAAATAAAGGTATTATTTTTTGTGAACCCACAAATCGGGATCCCGTCGGAGACCACATCAGGTGAGTGGACACTTGGTGGCGTGGGACTGGCTTGCCCGCGTTAACATTATACAAGGTAAAAGGAGCAAGTAGTATCCGCAGACAAAAGGACTGCGAAGGTTTAAGCGCAGCCCGGGGGGTTTTGCGGATTACCCATATAGATTGAGCTCCGGCTGAAGGTTTCGCAGCCTAAACAACTGATTCCGTTGGTCGTACAGCGTATAAATATTAAGTTACTTATGCGCAGTGCGACTGGACCGCACGTAATTGTGTGCATTAGTTTGTTACCTTGTTACCCATTAAAATTTACTGTGGGATCATAAACGCTATTTGTACATTCTAACGTGATTTGTGTAGGTTTTTGTTATTTTAAGGGAGTTTCGCTGTTCACTCAGGAAATCTCCAACAACCAATACTTACTGGGGAGGGTAGCATACTCCCACACGCCCCAGTAAATAGATGTTACAAAAAAGATCCCGCGCATTGGGTATGTCCAGTGGTGGGCACATTGCTGGAACTCGTACTGGCCAATTCGGGCGTAAAGTGAGTGAAGGCACTAGTTGAACTTTCACCGTCGCCTTACCGCGAGCAACTTGGTTTGTTTTGTAAGAATTTGCTGAGACAGTAATATCTGCAAACAATGGGGGCCAGTTGTTCAAAGAAGGGACGTCCAACAAGGGTTCACGTTGGTAGTTGTTGGCCCAAAGGGTCAGCACGGTATATAATGTGTGAAAAATACGGATCACACACACAGGTATTTTGCAAAGAATGGGAACGAATTGTAGAGGATGATGGGGAGCAGTTTCCCCGGTTAGGCAGTTTGAACCCTGAGGTATTGCAGAATCTAAGAAAAAGGATAGGCCAAATAAAATCTGCAAAACAGAGGATTAGACATTATGATTGTTTACAGGTATGGCAACAGGAAAGTGAAATACAACAGGAATTAGCTCAGAAAGCAAATTCAAATCCTGGTAGGAGTCTGATAGCAACGGCACCACCACCGTATATAGTAGGGGACAAAGTGGCTGCAGAGAATGACATGCGGGTGTACGATAAGGGTGCACTTAATCAATGTAGTAATGATAAGAATAAAATGAAAGTTAATGCAAATGTTGATACTAACGCTAACCCATGCAAGTTGTATCCCATTTTAAACTTCCCCCAGGAATACGACCAGGAAGATGAGCCCACTACGATTTCAGCTCTATCTCTAGCGGCCACCATAAACGATACTTCAGTGGGCATCGCCCAACCAGTAAGAGTGGTGTTAAAGGCACATAGTTCAGGGACAGGTGAGGTTGTATCTAGAGGTAAATACGGCACTGTACAATATGCTGAAACTGTTGCACCACCCACTGTAGAATCAACCCAGAGTGAAGTAATTAATATTAATCCTGTTAGAGTGATAGCGGTCCCCAATGGGAAGACCGACACAAATGGGGTCACACCCATCAGGAATATTGCAATGCATTGTCCCTGGTCCCGAGCAGAATTAAGAACAATTTTGTCTGAATTTCCTGATCCCAGAAAAGATTTAGCTGCATGTCAGAGGTTCATTAAGGACCTGGGTAACTCCACAGAACCCAACAACAAAGATTGGCGGACACTACTGAGGGCATGTCTGCCCTCTAGTATTGACCTTGTGAAATTTATAGCTGACTGTAAATTAGATGAAGAAGTACCCCTTACAGATGAGTATAATCAAGATAATGTAACCAGAATCAATCTGCAGCTGGGAATATAATTCCCAGCTGTGGTAAAATGGAACAAAATTTTCTCCATCAAACAAACGGAAGGAGAAACGGCCTCTGACTATTTCCACCGGGCACTGGAGGAAATGGCTAAATATACTGGGATCGTGGAAATTGAGGCAAATGTACACCATAGAGAGGTAGCGGTGTCCGTCTTGATGGACGGTTTAAAGGAGGTATTAAGGAATAGGGTGCAAACCACTCAACCTAACTGGAGAGGTATGTCGGTGGCCGCCTTAAGAGAGACTGCTGTTGGGCACGACAGGAACATCACAAGACGCAGGGAGTCACAGAGTGATAGACTGATGGCTATAAGTATCCAAGCCCTTACAACAAGGCCGCCTCAGTCTAAATCTCAGACCCCTGGTGGTAAGCTGCATACGGTAAAATGTTACAATTGTAATAGGGAAGGTCATTTTGCACGTAACTACACCAGTAATCCACACAATGCATATAAAAACCCTAGACAACGACATGACATACGAGATTGGGATCAAGGACCGCAGAGACGGAGTTATGAGCCACACGCAGGGGAAACAAGAAGGTATCCCCCAAGAAGAGACTGGTAAGTCTCTGATAATTCTCATTTACCTCCTTCACAGGTAATAGCTGCCAGCGCAATGCAGGGAGTTCACCACGCACCATAGGGGTGGGGCCACACCTGTAGTCTGCAGCCAGTGAAATTAATTGCGAGCCTTGGAAATGAACCCGTGGTTACAATTGATGTAGCTGGTAAATCTCTAAATTTCCTTGTAGATACGGGGGCGGCCAAGTCAGTGATAAATTCGACCGTGGGCATGAGAACCACTGGTAAAACAATTCCAGCCATGGGAGTAACAGGAGTAGTGCGACAATATCCTTTAAGCAAACCAGCAGAGATTACGATAGGGCCTTTGCATACCAAGCATTCTTTTCTGCTGGCTGCATCGGCTCCGACTAATCTCCTAGGAAGAGATTTACTGTGCAAAATGGGATGCGTCATATACTGTACTCCTGAAGGTGTGACATACCCGAAAACCACGCTCAGGAAGCGCAGGATATGCTAGACTCCCCAACAAGATTAATGTCACACACTGTTGTTGTAAATAGGTGTCCGTCCAAGGTAGAGGAAATGATTTCCCAGATACCGGAATCTCTTTGGACCAAGGATGGACAAGACACTGGATTGATGGCAAACGTAGCCCCAGTAGTTGTGCAAGTAAAAGATGGTAGGATAGCTCCAAAAATCCCACAATACCCTCTGAAGCCAGAGGTGGAGTTAGGAGTTTACCCTGTAATAGAGCGCTTGCTACAACAGGGCATTCTGGTAAGAACGTCCAGCACTGCCAATAGTCCCATCTTCCCTGTTAAAAAGAGTGGGGGGAGGGGTTACAGATTATTGCAGGATCTAAGAGGGATCAACAAAATAGTTGAGAGTCAATACCCCGTAGTGCCAAATCCAGCTGTCATCCTTATGCAAATCCCTCCCACTGCCAAATTTTTCACTGTGATTGACCTCTGCTCCGCTTTCTTCTCAGTACCTCTGCACCCTGACAGTCAATACTTATTCGCATTCACATACAGAGGAGTTCAGTACACTTGGACTCGATTACCACAAGGTTTCATAGACAGTCCAAGTATTTTCTCACAGGCCCTGCATGATTGTTTACAGTCTTTCCAACCAGAGAGTGGATCAATATTGATACAGTATGTGGATGATTTACTGCTGTGTTCAGATTCACTGGAAGCGTCCCTGAGAGATACGAAACAACTCCTGTTTCATCTTTCAGACACAGGACACAAGGTTTCCAAGGACAAGTTACAATTATGCCAGACCCGTGTGAAGTATTTGGGACACTGTCTAACACAAGGACTGAGACACCTTACCGCTGATAGAATTCAAGCAATTCGTGACATGACCCTGCCACAAACCCAGCAACAGATTAGAACGTTTTTAGGAATGTGTGGGTATTGCCGTAACTGGATCCCAGGTTTTTCCATACTAGCCCTACCTTTGCAGGAGATGGTCTCCTCAAACAAACCTGATCGGATTTCGCACACAGACGAATCTGAGATGGCATTTGAGAGACTTAAACAGTGCCTAACGCAGGCACCGGCATTAGGTATGCCTGACTATGGGAAACCCTTTGAGCTGTACGGAACAGAGAGTGTTGGGTGCGCAGCAGGTGTCTTAACCCAGAAGCATGGTGATGCCAGCAGGCCGGTAGCCTACTATAGCGCTCAGCTAGATACGGTAGCGCGATCCCTTCCCACATGCTTGCGAAGTGTTGCAGCAATAGCATTGCTAGTCACAAAGAGCGAAGATGTAGTGCTAGGACGCAACCTCACAATTCATACACCACATGCAGTGTCAGCCTTACTGAATTCTGCCCAAACCAGACACGTCTCATCAGCGCGGTTTACAAGATGGTAATTGGCATTGATGGCCCCCATAAACATCACCATAAAGAGATGCAGCGCATTAAATGCTGCAACGTATCTCCAAGGTGTGCCTGGACAGGCACAAAGGGTGGAGGATGAGAGTGATGGTGAAGGAGGATTTAATACAGGGGATGACACGCATGATTGTATGGAATATTTGACCCCAAATTTCACGGCAAGGCCTGACATCAGTGACAACCCACTGGAAGATGTAGATTTTACTTTCTACACTGACGGTAGTTGTCACAGACAGACGGACTCGGGAGACTTGTGTACTGGATACGCAGTCGTAGATGACCAAGGTACCATAGAAGCAGAACCGCTAGGCCCACCACACTCAGCACAAGTTGCTGAACTGGTTGCCCTAACCAGAGCATGTGAATTGGCTAAGGGCAAGTCAGCCAATATTTACACAGATTCTAGGTACGCCTTCGGAGTAGTCCATGATTTCGGAGCCCTATGGCGACTCTGAAATTTCATGACGGCAGCTGGCACACCCGTAGCGCATGCAGCCCACATCAAAAGACTTCTAACAGCGATACAGGAACCCGACAGAGTGGCTGTTATCAAGTGTAAAGCTCACACATATAGCCAAGACCCGGTATCACTTGGTAACAGCCGAGCAGACGAAGCTGCTAAATCAGCAGCCGGTAACCCCATACAAACAGATAGTACACGACTGATGGTATTTAATACTGTAAACACACAGAAATTGTGTGAAATGCAAAGTTTGTGTTCCCCACAGGAAAAGGCAGTCTGGAGGTCAAAAGGATATGGCCAGGAGTCCTCAGTACTCTGGACAGATGGACATGGTAAGCCAGTGGCACCCAGAGCATACCTTCCAAGTCTAGCGGAAGCAGCACACGGGCTGGCTCATCTAGGCAAAGAAGGAATGTGTAAGCTAGTAAGAGCTTATTGGTGCGCCCCAGGATTTTCTTCCCATGCGGGTAAAAGAGCAATGACATGTCTCACCTGCTTGAGGAAGAATATCGGAAAGGCAATACCGACAGAGCCATCCCATATCCCTCCGACAGATGGTCCTTTCCAGGTAATACAGATTGATTTCATACAATTGCCACCTTGTAGAAATTTTAAATATGTATTGGTCTGTATTGATGTGTTCTCAAATTGGGTTGAAGCATTTCCCGCGGCCACAAATACCGCTGTATTCACTGCAAAGAAAATTGTGCAGGAATTTGTGTGTAGGTACGGTATCCCTAGAATAATCGAAAGTGATAGGGGTACCCATTTCACAGGTGAAGTCTTTCAAACAATGTGTAAGTTGATGGGAATTAATAGTAAGCTGCATACTCCGTACCGCCCCCAGGCGAGCGCGAAGGTGGAAAGAGTAAACAGCACTATTAAAAATAAATTGAGCAAGGTAATGACTGAAACAGGACTGTTATGGCCTGAAGCTTTGCCAATCGTACTATACAGCATCAGAACCACACCCAGGTCCCCTCTAAATCTGTCTCCTTTTGAAATTCTGTTTGGTCGACAACCCCATGTTATGATTAACCCCCAGGATGATTTGAAATGTAACAATGAAGTAACCGTAAAGTACTTGGTTAAGATGAGTAAGCAATTGAGGAATCAGAATGATAATCTAAAGTTGGTGATTCCTGATTTGCCAGACAGTAATTGTCATGACATTGAACCTGGGGATTATGTAATGATACGGAATTTTCTACGCTCAGGTTGCCTTATTGACAGATGGGAAGGACCATGGCCCTCATTCCGAGTTGATCGGTCGCAAGGCGAATTTAGCAGAGTTACACACGCTAAGCCGCCGCCTACTGGGAGTGAATCTTAGCTTCTTAAAATTGCGACCGATGTATGCGCAATATTGCGATTACTAACTACTTAGCAGTTTCAGAGTAGCTTCAGACTTACTCTGCCTGTGCGATCAGTTCAGTGCTTGTCGTTCCTGGTTGACGTCACAAACACACCCAGCATTCGCCCAGGCACTCCCACCGTTTCTCCGGCCACTCCTGCGTTTTTTCCGGAAACGGTAGCGTTTTCAGCCACACGCCCCTGAAACGCCGTGTTTCCGCCCAGTAACACCCATTTCCTGTCAATCACATTACGATCGCCGGAGCGAAGAAAAAGCCGTGAGTAAAAATACTTTCTTCATAGTAAAGTTACTTGGCGCAGTCGCAGTGCGAACTTTGCGCATGCGTACTAAGCGGATTTTCACTGCGATGCGATGAAAAAGAACGAGCGAACAACTCGGAATGAGGGCCCATATCAAGTCTTATTGACCAGCACAACTGCTTTGAAGGTTGCCGAGAGAGAGACTTGGGTCCATTCATCTCATTGTAAAAAAGTCACTGACCCAGAGAGGTCCCGTGATAAAGAACAGACGGTAGAGGTTGTATCACTAGAGTGTCTGTTCAGGGAGGATTGAGACGACACCTGAGCGCTGAGAATAACAAGACCGGAAGCTTGTCGAGCCAGATTTCTTTTTCCCATTTGTTATTTTCTCCAGTTCCCACCTCCCTCCTATTTCCTTTCCCCCTTCTTATTTTTTTTCCTTTTACTCCTCTAAGATGGACTTGCCCCAAGAGACTGTGATCCGAATTTTCCTGTTGACCATGATGTTGACCAGAGCAGTCTGTTTCGGTGAGAGTACCATGGAGGTCGAGAAAGGATCTCGAATGGGTTCTGATGACCAGGATGCAGGCGTAAATTTCCAAGAGCAACATAATCTCCGAGCAAAGGCGAGTATCAGAAAACGATCTGGTAGCATTGACAATAGAAGAAATTGTGAAGGATTGTTAGCTGAAGAGAACTGCATCTGTAGGCACTGTGACAATATAGTTGAGGATGGGTGCATCAAGAAATGTCAGTCCAGTTTTAATGTCCACATGGACCGGCATCCATTGAGTGACTTTCACTCCCTAGTGGGTAAAGTGTTAAACTAGACAGACTGTTGGGTATGCTCTCAAGTACCTCAAGGTCATAGCAAATCAGGACTAGTACCATTCCCTTTAACTGTAAGAGAGGTACTTGAGCTAAGTGGTGGGAGGCCGGTGGACAAGAGGTTTAATATCTCTAGTCCTCCTAGTTTGAAGCTCCACCAATATCATGTGGATAGGTCCTTAGTGTGCTTTAACATTTCCAATCCCCGAAAGCCGGGAAATTGGGAAGTGTCGAGGAGTAATCAAACCATGACCTTTTCATACAGAGCCGACAGAATGCCCATAGACACAGAACTTATACGCCAGATAGCCGACCATGGAAGATTTTTCCGGTATAGATACACTCTAGGAAGTAGGACCATGCGAGTTGGAGAAGTATCACCAGGATACTGTGCACATATCGTACAAACAGATACGTGTACTAAACAGATGGGAGAGTTAGGGTTAGGAGATTTCACATGGAAAATTTGTAACATGATAATGTCCTACTCCGTCCCATATGTTCTCCCCGATGATGCATATTTCATATGCGGGAGGAAGGCGTATAAGTGGCTTGCCCCAAACTCAGAGGGATTGTGCTTTATTGGAAAAGTACTGCCTGAAGTAATGACTGTATCCCATAACAAAATGAAAGATATTCACCGCAGTGCCCAAGCTCCTTATACTCACACTCATTACGAACACGTCGTTAAACGGCACCTGATAGAGAGGACAGAGCATTCAGCCTCTGATCTGATCCATGAATCCACTGGGATTCAATTCCTACTCGCGTTAGATATCACTCGTACCGCCAGAGGAGTGATAAATTATAAATATATATCTGCGCTTGCAAATTTATTAGACAATATCACCGAAATGTATGACAACACATTCAGGTACACTGGGAAAGAGTTACAAGCCTACAAAACAGAACTGGTTCAGCATAGGATGATTCTCAATTACCTCACAGCAGTGACAGGTGGGTATTGTGTTACCCTTGCAACTCAATATGGAATAAAGTGCTGCACGTACATTACAAACAGCACGGAGGACCCAGCCGAGGTCATAGACCAAAAGATGGATGACATTTTACAATTAAAGTGGGAGTTTCGAAGGAAACACAATCTCACACTCGCTGCTGTTGGTAATGAGCTGACCAGTTGGGTGTCATGGTTGAACCCACGAAATTGGTTCTCGGGTTTAGGAGAATGGGCCCAAGATATTATTATGGATGTAGGGAAATTTCTTTTGTGTATTCTGGGGGTCGTCATATTGGTTGACCTGATATTTAGATGCGTTCAGGTTTTAACGAAGAGTAAAAGCAATACCAGGGTGATGAGCTTGAGGAGCGAGGACACTGTAATAACAACAACTAATTTGATTTATGACCCAACGATAGAGACAATGGCCCTCATTCCGAGTTGATCGGTCGCAAGGCGAATTTAGCAGAGTTACACACGCTAAGCCGCCGCCTACTGGGAGTGAATCTTAGCTTCTTAAAATTGCGACCGATGTATTCGCAATATTGCGATTACTAACTACTTAGCAGTTTCAGAGTAGCTCCAGACTTACTCTGCCTGTGCGATCAGTTCAGTGCTTGTCGTTCCTGGTTGACGTCACAAACACACCCAGCGTTCGCACAGGCACTCCCACCGTTTCTCCGGCCACTCCTGCGTTTTTTCCGGAAACGGTAGCGTTTTCAGCCACACGCCCCTGAAACGCCGTGTTTCCGCCCAGTAACACCCATTTCCTGTCAATCACATTACGATCGCCGGAGCGATGAAAAAGCCGTGAGTAAAATTACTTTCTACATAGCAAAGTTACTTGGCGCAGTCGCAGTGCAAACATTGCGCATGCGTACTAAGCGGATTTTCATTGCGATGCGATGAAAAATACCGAGCGAACAACTCGGAATGAGGGCAAATGTTGTGATGAAAATGTGATTCCACGGTCCGTTTCTTTCACCCATTTCTCCTTTGTTTTCCTCCAAGGTACAAAGACATCCGCTTGGAAGAGGAATTTGACAACCTCTTTTATACAGACCATTGATGAACTATGCTACAAGCCCCATTTTCCCTAGTGACTTTAAATTTTACGATAGCCCAAATATTTTAGTGACTAACTTTCTGGACAATGGAAAAAAACTTTTGCCGTCATTTATAGCAAAAGCATAAGGAGACTACAGTCAACATGTACATCAAGACAAGACACAAGACAAGACCTCAATCGGCAAATGTATATTAAACTCACATAGTTTATGACTGCATTTACCATAATTGCTTCTTATCTTCATTTCTACAACCTCAGGTAATGACACACATAGTCGATAGGGAATATATGCACAGATATCAGCACTCACATATCCCCCCATTCATGTATCATCAACTAAAATGTGCTCCCCCATTTGTTGCAACCAAAAGCCGAAAAGAGCTCGGTAAAGTTTGACAGCCCATCTACAGACCCGTAATACGGGATAAGAAGGAATTCAAATGTATACTTCGCAATACCTCGAAGCTTGATTTAAAACACGTACGGCACGATGATACAGGACCCCTCAAACATGGATTCATACACACATGCTTCTACTATCTCACTAGGTCATACCTTTTTCCCACCTTCCTCTCATCTCCCTTACCCAATCATAGAAATGTATTTACATATGACATATATTTTTCTCTCTTTTTGAACTGTTTTAGGAAGTGGCAGTTATTGGTGACTGCCAAAGGGTGGACTGTCAAAGTCGGAAAAATATCATGCTACACGTTGCCATAAATTCACCTTATGCGCTTGCCCGCTGCACATGCACTTTCTCTGGCGTGCGTGCGGATACTCGCAGCTGCGTAATGGAGCTTCTACGGCCGTGCGCATTGGCGCGTGGTATGTGCATTTACGGTAGAGTTTGTGTGCGTCTAGCGGGCGACTCAATCGTTAAATAATAAAACCAAATGGTATGTTTTATAGGTAATGTTCCCCTTAATGATAACTGTAAGTTTGTTTAATGTGACTTGTTCACGGACTTGGGAATCCCTCTTTACGTGGTACAAAGGGTCTGATTAAGGTTAAACAGTGGTGTCTGGTACCTAACCGAAGAGTATTTTAACAGCAACAATCCGGTGTTGGTTAGGTAAGGATTAATCGCTCCTGCATATAGTTATGCCCATTAGTAGTTTCTGGACATTTCTCATATTCGCAGTTCATTAACCATGCGGCGGGAATCCGGCGATTCCCTCCCACCTGAGCAGTTTGTAATAGCCACAGCCCACCTGTTCAAATCCACCTATGACCTTTTGTTACAGTACAGAGAGACATTCCTGTGTCCAATGAACAAAAAGATTGTAGGGCCCTTTGTAGTACACTGTATGTTGTGTATATAAGGGTCACTATCCCCAGACCGGCCAGTACTCTCTCTCTTCAACATTTATCTCTGATAATTGGAGGACTGGATTCCAGTTGCACTTGCGAGTGTTCCCCGTATGGTATGTTTCTCTGTGGCCACTTTGTTACCCATTTTAATGTTAGCCATTCATTTTTAGTCGATGTATTTGTGTTTGCGATCGTTCGCTATTGTGTATATTTTTGTTCAGTTATTCTGTTAGATATTAATGTTAGCCTGTAGTGTATGAACTGTTCACTGTTTTCTTTTACTTAGCTAAATATTGTTAGTAAAGGTGTTGGAACCTTAGCAAGGTATTGTGTGTTTATTACATTGCTGAGGGTAATCGGAGCATCTCAATCGCTCAAACAGCTAGCTTACAGACCAAGGTTAAACAGCATTATATCATTGCAGTATCTCAACACTAAGATTTACAGTATAAGCATACTCTGTGTAAGGTTTGAAAGGTTATTATCTGTGTGTACGCTCGCTGTGTGTATTCCGTACTCACAGCGCAGCGTGTGTACGTAACTTGCGTACCACGTGTGAGGTCTTTGTACGCAAATAGCGTACGAAGTGCGTAGCACGTGCACGAGGGACAGCGGCCATTACGGCTTCACGATATTAATAAATAGCTTGTGTTCTAAGGTAAACAAATCAGCTTTATCAGACCGCAAGGAGATTGACAGCAAGAGGGCGTTCCTGGGTGTCACTTTACCGTTTCCTGCCATTTTCGGGGAGTGGTAAGTAAAACACAGGCGTGTCCAGGCGAACGGAGGGCGGAGATGTGACATCAAAGCCGGCCCCATCAATGCTGAGATCGTCGCACAGGGTAAGTATGTCCAGGGCTGGTCTTGTTTTACACAAAACTTTTTTAGCTAAGGAGGGCTGCATAAGCGTTCGCAGCCCTGCAAAGCTAAAATACACTCCCCCATAGTCGTGGATTAGCTGAAAGTTGCTGGCTGCGATCAACTCGGAATGACCACTATTGTCTTCACTCACTGTTGTAAGATATCAGACTACTCCAAATCCCCATTCCCCATCTCTGACCATCATCTGCTCTCCTTTAACTTATTCCCCTCTTCTTTTCCACATCTGTCTCCTAAGGCTAAATAGTGTATGGTGCACTGTTTAGTAGACTGTTTACTTTCTCAATCTTTCCTCTAACTGTAATTAGAAGAACGCCTCATTAACCTCTCCTCAATTTCCTTTGTGGAAGATGCTACTATTACTAATACTAACTGCCAAGGAGGAGTGAGCAGAGAGTCACACACCTAAATAAATAAGCATCTCCGGAATTAACATCTAGTCACACTGTTGTGCTTTCGGATCAATCAATTTACAACATGGCCATTTTCACTTTAGGATGCTGTGTTTGTACACACTTTAATGTATGTAAATCTAAGCAAGTTTGAAACTAAAGTGTTTATTTTTGTAATAGTTTTGGTCTTAAATCTCAATGTTCTGGTTTTCTAGATTTGAAAATGCAATTGGTATACAGAAAGCTGTATTTGGAAAATGTTTAAAACAGACACATTGATAAGTAGTGTTAAATTGGATCATTGTGTATTTCTGTAACCTACAATAACTGAGAGTGAAATGAGTAAGAGAATTGTAATTGCCAATTTCAAGCAGCTAAAAAATACAATTTATAACTAAATAAAAGTGGACAGCTCTTTAAATTGGAAAGCTCATTGGAAAATATTGTTACGTGGCCACTTTTAATCTAAGTAAAAAGCCTTACCGAGTCCATTAGGTATTTTCATATATCAGTGAGATATCACCCATTCAATTTTTATAGATAAAGCTTATGTTATAAAAGTGTACAATGTGGGATCAAAGTCTATGGTTTAAGCAAAAAGTTATTTTATTCTTTGCTATCCCCTAGCAAGCATGCAACATAACACGAATGCATCGGAGCAGTGGCGTATCTATAATAGGTACAAAGTGTACAGTGCATACAGGCCCCTGAGTTCAGGGGGGCCCACACTGCACACCCTGCCCCCAATTTTTTTAATACTTGACCTTTCGGAGTCCCGCGTTGGCAGCAGCAACGCTGCACGGATAATCCATAAAATGACGCTGTAGCCATTTTCCCTGCATTTAGCACATGTGCAGTTAAAAATAACCAGAAAAATGTCCACTGCGTCATTTTACTGGAGACCTGCGAATGCACACTGGACTCTGGTACAGCACTATGGTCTCTAGTGACCCTAGTTATACTGCGCTGCCAGCTAGAAAGGAGTGGGCACAGACAGAGACTGAACATGGCCCGCTCCTCTCTTAGTATGCCCCTGAACAGTGGCGTAACTGTAGAGGGTGCAGGGGATGCAGCTGCATTGGGGCCCGTTGGCTTTGGGGGGGGGGGGGGGGGGAAGGCTATCCCACTACACCCTCTAAAAAATATTTCTCTTCATTTTTTATTTCTAATCACTGCTACCACTGTGGGTTCAGAGCCCGGCAGTGTACTTACAGGGAGCGCCGAAACCAGATATATAATAAAAATAAATATACAGCTTTATAGTTTAGTGTATAATTGTTAGTATTCAATTTGGTGGAACAGTACCACCATTAGGAGCTGCAAAAACTGGATATTAAATAATAGTGGTTATCAATTGATAAGTATATGGATTTTTTGGTGGTTTTGTAAGCGCTGTGTTTTTATAAGGATTACTTACAGGGAGAGAGGATGGAGGAGGGAGGCGGAGCCGCTTGTTATGCAGAATCCGTAAGCATGGATGCGCCTGCAGAGGCAGTGCCGGTGGTGCATGGCTGACGGTTGTGGCACTGTATAAGCACAATCAGTGCACATCCGTCAGCTTCTGCAGGTGCAGCCACACTTCAGGGTAGTGTTTAACAAGTGGCTTTACCTCCTGCCTTATCTTCCCTGGCAGTAAGTACACTGCTGTGCTCAAGAATAAAAAAATAAAGACAAAAATAATAACAATTAATGATAGAGGGTACAAGCCACTAAGCCCTATAACAGCTGCATCCACGGCATCCTGTATAGTTAGCGGGACTGGCCATGTCTGTCTGTCTGTCTATATCCCCTCCCATCTGTCTGTCTATACCTCCATATGGTGCTCTATCCGTCTGTCTATGCCTCTTCCCGCCCTTCCGACTATACCCCCATGTGGTGCTCTGTCCAGATGTCCGCCTTTACCCCAGTCCATCCACCCCCCCATCTGTACGTCTATGCCTCCATCCCCATTCTGTTCTGTAGTCAAGTAGTGTCTCTCCTGCTCACTCCTTCTCCCTCTGTCTCCCCCTCTCTCTCCCTAATACTCTCTTTCTCTCTCTCGCTCCTCTCTTTTTCTCTCCCCCTGATACTGTCTCTCTCTCTCTCATTCCCTCTTTTTCCATACCCCCCCTCTCTCTCTCCCTCTCTTTAACTTGCTTTCTTTCTCTCTCACTCCCCTGTCTCCTGCCCCTAAGGGACATTGTAGTGACAAAGACTGGGGCCTTTTCAAGATTTTGCTATGGGGCCTAGTTATGCCCCTGCCTCTGCATCAGAGATCTGCCCCTGATAAAACAAATAGGTAACATATACAGTAGTTTTAAGACAGTACTATCCAAGAAAGGATATGAGAAGTACTCGCTTACGTGGGCACTCTGCCCAGGGCCGGTGCTAGGGTGTTTGGCGCCCCCCCCCCCCTGCAAATGATAAATTTGCGCCCTCCCATATGTTAAAAAGGGACAGCGTGCGCCACAAAAAAGGGTGTGGTCTCATAAGGAAGGGATGTGGCCACACAATGGTACCCCAATTCAAATTATGCTACACAGTAGCACAATTTTATTCACATTACCCCAAACATGGTGCCCCTGATTCACATTACACCACATAGCAGTGTCCCTTATTCACGTTAAAGCTACTCAGTAGTACTCCTTATACACAATGCCCACAGTAGTGCCCCTTATCAGAGATGTAGCCATGGTGCCTGGAGCAAGGGTATATTTTGAAAACCCCCTCCCCTGTATTGAATTGGGGGCATGTTACATTTGAAAAGAAAAAAAATATTTTAAAATCCTAAATTGGTGACAGGCCCAGTTTCCTTTCATGCCCGCCATGCTCAAAACAGGAATAGTGCATGCTGAAGGCGTGCATCAAAAATATAGTGGTGTGGCCACAGAATAGTACCAATTCACATTACACCATGCAGTTGTGTCCATTAGTCACATTACACTGCATAGTAGTACCCTTATACACATAATGCCACACAGTAGAGCCCCTTATACACATTATACCACACAGGACAGCCACTTATACATGTTATGCCAGAGAAGATCTGCTTATACATGTTACACCACAGTAGAGCCCCTTATTCACATCATGCTAGGTAAAGCCCAATCCACACATTATGCCAGGTACAGCCCATTATTCACATTTTGCCAGGTAGAGCCGCTTATACACATTATACCAGGTAGAGCATTTTTTACACATTACACCAGGTAGAGCCCATTAAACACATTATGGCCCTCATTCCGAGTTGATCGCTAGCTGCCGTTGTTCGCAGCGCAGCGATCAGGCTAAAAATCTGCATTTCTGCACATGCGTATGGGGTGCAGTGCGCACGCGCGACGTACTTTCACAAAAGCCGATGCAGTTTCACATAAGGTCTAGCGACGCTTTTCAGTCGCACTGCTGGCCGCAGAGTGATTGACAGGAAGTTGGTGTTTCTGGGTGGTAACTGACTGTTTTCGGGGAATGTGTGTAAAAACGCAGGCGTGTCGGATAAAAATGCAGAAGTGGCTGGGAAAACGTAGGCATGACTGGCCGAACGCAGGGCGTGTTTGTGATGTCAAAACAGGAACTAAACAGTCTGAAGTGATCACTAGCTAGGAGTAAGTCTCGAACTACTCAGAAACTGCACCCTCTTTTTTTGTAGCATCGTTGCGATCCTTTTGGTCGCACTTCTGCTAAGCTAAGATACACACCCAGTGGGTGGTGGCTTAGCATTTGCACTGCTGCTAAAAGCAGCTAGCGAGCGAACAACTCGGAATGAGGGCCTATGTCAGGTAGATCCAGTTACACACATTATGCCAAGTAGAGCCGATTATGCCAGATAGAGCCGCTTATACACATTATGCCAGATAGAGCCACTTTTACACATTATGCCAGGTAGAACCCAGTATACACATTATGCCAGGTAGATTCCATTATACACATTATGCCAGGTAGAGCATTTTATGCACATTATATTAGGTAGAGCCAGGGCTTAAAGTGGTCCTGGAGAGGTGTTGGAACTCATTTCCCCCACCACCTACTCCCCTCCCATTAGGCAGAGCCGGGGCTGATGGGAGGATGTTCGTCCCCCCTGCAAACTACAAATTTGTGCCCTAACCCACATACTGTAACAATAGTAACAATTCAAGTTCCGCCACACAGTAGCACAATCTTTATTACACTTCACATAGTGCCCCTATTTCATATTACAGCACAGAGTAGTGTCCCTTACTCACATTATGATGACACACAGTACTGCCACTTATACACAATGCGATGGTAGCAGTGCCCCTTTTACACATAATGCCCACAGTATCAGTGCTGCTTATACACATAATAATGCTCATAGTATCAATGCCTTTTATAGACATGCCCACAGTATCAGTGCCACTTATAGACATAATAATGCCCACAGTATCAGTGCCACTTATACACATGCCCACAGTAGCAGTAACCCTTAAACACATGCCCATGTTATCAGTGGCATCAATACACATGCCCACGGTAGCAGTGCCCCTTATACACATGCCCAGGGGAGCAGCGCACCTTTTACACATGTCCACGTTAACAGCGTCCCTTATATACATGCCGAGGGTAGCAGCACCCCTTTTACACATGCTGTGGGTAGCAGCACCCCTTTTGCACAATCCCAGGGTAGCAGTGTGCCTTTTGCACATTCCCAGGGTAGCAGCGCACCTTATACACATGCCCAGGGTAGGCGCGCCCCTTTTACACATGCTCAGGATAGCAGTGCGCCTTTTACACATGCCCACGGTAGCAGCTCCCCTTATGCACATGCCCATGGTAGCATAGCCCCTTATGCACATGATAAATGCCACATATACACACACACTGAGTGCCCTACACACACACTGCCCACACTCACATAGAGTGCCTGCACTGCTTGGCTGCCCTGGTGACTGGAGTGAATGAGTGATTTCACTCCAGTACACAATTCCGCAGTGTGACTAACTTTGTTTCATGCTCGGCGCTTGGGTCCTCTAAATGCTCCTCTGCGCGGCACACTCTCCTTCTCCTCTCCCACACCCCGTATCTGTAGAAGGTTTCGGCTGGGATTGCACCTCCTCCGCCTTCTCCAGCTACCTCTCGCATGCTCTGCTCTGTTACTCAGCCAAAAGCAGTGGCTCTGGAGGATGGCAGTGGCACTGTGTGTGGGCTGTCGGGTGGCAGCAGTCTCTCTGGGGCAGAGGGAGAGGCAGCCAGAGGGACATTACTCGGGAAACCGCGCTACACACTGCTGGCACCGCTGCTTGTCACCCAGTGTGACAGGCGAAGCAGGAGCAGCAAGGTAGCAGTGCAGTCAGAGTGCCTCTTCAGCTTGGCGCCTACCTGCACTGCATAGCCTTGCTGAGCGGGTAGTGCCGGCTCTGACTCTGCCTATATTGTATTAAGTTTGAAGATATGGGGGGTCATTCCGAGTTGTTCGCTCGCAAGCTGCTTTTAGCAGCTTTGCACACGCTAAGCCGCCGCCTACTGGGAGTGAATCTTAGCTTCTTAAAATTGCGAACGAAAGATTCGCAATGTTGCGATAAGACATCTCTGTGCAGTTTCTGAGTAACTCGAAACTTACTCGGCATCTGCGATCAGTTCAGTGCTTGTCGTTCCTGGTTTGACGTCACAAACACACCCAGCGTTCGCCCAGACACTCCTCCGTTTCTCCAGCCACTCCCGCGTTTTTCCCAGAAACGGTAGCGTTTTTTCACACACACCCATAAAACGGCCAGTTTCCGCCCAGAAACACCCACTTCCTGTCAATCACAGTACGATCACCAAAACGAAGAAAAAACCGTGAGTAAAATTCCTAACTGCATAGCAAATTTACTTGGCGCAGTCACAGTGCGAACATTGCGCATGCACACTAAGCGGAAAATCGCTGCGATGCGAAGAAATTTACCGAGCGAACAACTCGGAATGACCCCCATAACTTTTAATTAGTATGCATTAAAGAAAACTTTGTTTCATTAAAAAGGCAATGGTTAAAAAAAAATGAGTGAGCTATATACACGTGCAAAATATAGACACATGTTTTAGAAAGAATATATAAGGAATTATAAGAGGGGTACAAAAAGATGGATAAACCAAAACAAAACAATTTTTTTTTTGAGAGAGAGCAATAACTGTATATTACCATCATAAAGTATTCTATAAATTCCAATTAGCAAATTGCCCTTCTGTGTGGCATATTATACGGGCTCAATTTCAGCGATAGACTAAACATTATGGGTTTGTACAGTGTGCTGTTTGGTTAAGTAATCAAAGGAAGCCTGGGCTGTGCTGCTAGCTACAATCTGTTAAAGAAATATATAATTAGCAATATAAACATTGTTTCAAACTGTAGCAGCACGGACCAACCAGGGAGAAATTCAAGTCAGTAACTGACTGATAGGTGAGCTTTTTTGGTCTAAGGTAATAATGGGACATAGAAGATTAATAATAATTCATAATCATGCGTTCATATCAGTTATACCCCTTTCACACCGTCAATGACGGATTCCACCCGGGAACTGTAAATGGGTCATTCCCTGGTGGGATCCGGCATTGGATCCTATCAGCAGGCTAACTGACCCAGCAATTTACTTTGTCGGTTGCCAAAGCGGCGGGGGGGGGCGAAACCAGCAGCGGGGGCGGAGCTCATCTCCCCACCGCCTCTGCCTATGTAGTGAATGGGTCCCGGGTCGCATCAACCCGTTCACGCTGCCACTGACTCGGTATTCAACCCAGGTATAAAACTGTTTTATTCCCGGGTTGAATTACCAGGTCTGGTGACCTGGGAATTCGACCATGGACCTTTCACATCACACACTGACCCATGATATTTTCGGGTCGATACTGGGTTATTTGTGCGGTGTGAAATGAGTATCACTGATAGTATTGTCACTTTTATATTTTTTGCGGTATTACTCCTATTTGTTTTAAAGAACAGGGCACTTCATACAGTGAGCAAATTCCAGTGCTTCCAGTGGGTTATAAAGCAAGTTCCGGTTTCTACCTACAGTATGTGTGGTGTCTCCCTTGTCCTGTTGAAATCAGTGCAGGATAGGTGATAGACTCACTACGCAGTGAGAACACTGGTGAAATCAGATATTGAAGAGAAAACACAAATTATACTGTACATCAGTCTGTATTGCCATCAGATGCTGCTTCCCATTATATGTAATAAGTATAGTGGCAATGGGTGAGCGATACTCATTGGGATACTGTGATGTATGGAAGGAAGGTTAGACGTGTAGGCAGCTGTAATATCAATGGTTTGCACCCTGTTACTTAATAGTATTGTAGGACTGCAGTGTCCAAAAGTGAAGTTTCAGTAAGCCTTTTTACCAGATATATGAAATAAAGAAATGCCCCTTTAAAAATACGTTAATACTTGGTGCGGGGCTAGGTTGCCCTGGTGTAATTCTTTATCGCCCACTGGTCAGGTAAGGTTGGTTTCGGATATGTCCCTTTGTGGAACCAGAGGCTGCCGTGGGTTGTCAGCAGTGCAGGGAAATCCTGGAGGTTCGCTGTGTATGATCAAGTATAGCAGGGCATGCGCCCCGGGTGCAGGATGTGAGGGGGTGCCAAGGAGTTACAGAAGATCAGGGATTTTTGTTATTTTACCGGCAGTGCTGTGCTGTTCCAGTGAGACAGCAGACAGCTCCCAGGGCAATGTATCTTACACACTTGTCTGCCTGCAGCTGGCTCTGACGCTGTGCAGGTGAGCTCACTACTGTCTTAAACTCTCTTCTTTGCCATGCAGTGCTGCGACTAGCGTGCAGTGCACCGTACAAGCTATAAAAGTGCACCATGCTCCCAGTTAGCAGTACAGGTTGAGTATCCCTTATCCAAAATGCTTGGGTCCAAAAGTATTTTGGATATGGGATTTATCCGTATTTTGGAATAATTGCATACCATAATGAGATATTATGGTGATGGGACCCAAGTCTAAGCACAGAATACATTTATGTTTCATATACATCTTATATACACAGCCTGAAGGTCATTTAATACAATATTTTTGGTCTGAATTACCCCCATAGTACAGAGGAGCATGTAGTTGAAGCGGGGCATGTGATGCATAGGGCATTTGAGGCACATACGGGAATATTGTCCAATAGTATCTCCTTATCATTTTTTTTTTTAATAATCTGGCCTCTCGCATCTGCTGCACAGTCAAGGAGGCTGCCATTTTCCGGAAGTGGAAAGCCCGTGTATGTGATGGTTAGTGGGAACCCCTGCTCGTACACAGTGGACTCTGGTACAGCACTAGAGTCTCTTGCCTACTCTCTCGGAAAGGCCGGAAGGCTCCCGAAAATCGGATGGCACTCCCGACCCCCCGTGGAAGTAGGCAAGTCTCCCGCATGCAGCTCAATCCCCACTGCTCCCCGCCGCTCCCCACCACTTATCGCATCCCTCCAGCTCATATCACCATCCAGTCACACAGAAGGGGCGGGGCGATGACGTGAATTGTGTCACCGTAGCCCCTCCCCTTGCTTTACAATGCCGGTAATGTGGGGATTGTAAAGCGGGGGGTGGGTCTATGATGACGTGATCACGTCACCACGCCCCATACCACCTCCTCCACACCCCCGTGCCACCTCCTATACACCCCTCCTATGTGACCAGGCTGCTCCCTCCCTCCCGGAGCAGCTTGAATGTAGGCAAGTATGTTCTAGTGACCCTAGTGCTCAGACTTCTACTGCGCTGCGGGCTAGACAGGAGATGGCCCAGACAGAGACTGAACACATCCCCCTCCTCTCTTAATATGCCCCTGCATAAGAGATCTGTCCCTGATTAAACAAATGGGTTTTATAGGTTTTCATGGAAACTGCAACATTTTCCCTTTGATATACTGTACTTGCAATATGGTATATTACCATACAGTGCCAATCATATCTGCACTGGATTATCATTTGTAAGTGCATTCATTAAACATAGTAATGATTAATATGTAAAGATGCCAGTTCATTATCAGGGGTTGGGTGGCCACCAATAATTAAGTATCCAACTCACTGCAAGTAGCCGCAATGGATACTAAAACACAGGAGCAATTCAACATTGCTTGATTGTGGAGACAGCTGACATGGGAATGGATATTTATATACAGATAAGTGCTTTCTCTTCCCTGCAGCAATGCGTAATCACATGCACACTCATTGCGGTTGCAACTATGCACACATGCCCATACGCGAGCACACTTGCCGTAGCAAATAAAACACGGGTGCAAATAAATGCAACTGCGAGGAACAAGTGCACATCTGTAGGTCAGAAAACATCTGTAAGATGACACCTTAATTGTGATTGTGGGACTAAAGCAAAGGTGGATGGAAATCACGTCACAACGGAGTCTTCATGCGCAGTGGTACTGCAAAAATATGCTAATGTCGGGATTTGTGCAGAGACACCCGCTGGCTGCACCACAGGCAACAGCAGTTGCTCCATCAAACTCCTGCATCTGCTCAGATGGACCATTACAACTAAGATGTAGGAGCCAGTGCAAGTATGAATGGACTGCGGCACACCCAGAAAACATTGATAACACGCTGATGTTTGACAAGCCACCCCACCCCTTACTTCCCATCAAACTGACTGCCAATCACTGTCCATCCAAATCCTCACTGAGATCACCATCGCTAGTCAATCACCGGCCTGCGCATGTGCAGTTCAACATATGCGCAGTTCCAGGGGCACTTCTAGAGAGGAGGAGGCGCGTGTGCAGGATCGGTCTGGGTCCCCTGCACTCTAGCCAGCAGAACTATACAGATCTGGGCACTAGGGTCCCTAGGGATCCCTAGCGCTATCTCAGAGCCTAGAGTGCATGCGCAAATCACTGGGAAAATGGAGTGGCGGACAGTTTCCCAGTGATTTTCTTACTGCGTTTGCGCGAATCACAGGGAAAATGGCGCCATGCCATTTTCCCAGTGATTTCTGCAGTGCTGATGCTGCGCCACGGGACGCCGGAGGGTAAGTATTTAAATGAATGGGTGCAGGGCGTGCGGTGTGGACCCCCCTGGACCCCTGGGGGCCCGTGTGCACCGCATGCACTGCACCCATTATTATTACGCCAGTGCGCAGTTCAAAAAACATTGCTCAACTCTGCAAAAATCATTACAGTATTTTTCCCACCTCAGAATTAGGCCTAGTACTGTATCAGCCAATAAGAGGGGTGGAGTTGTGATTTTAGTCAGATAAACCTAAATGGTTGAATGTAACAAACAACTTACAGGTATTTATTATTTTTATGTATTACTTATGTGGCACACACACATTCTGCAGCACTTTACAGAGAATATTTCAGTCATTAACTTCTGTCCCTGCCCCAGTGGAGCTTACAATCTATATTCCCTATCATGTGGTAACACACACACTAGGGTAATATTAAAGATTACTGTGCCTCAGCCTTTTACTTCTAAACCTGCCGGTTTCGATCTCCAGATACATTTAAAAAAAAAAACAACTGTTGGTGACTATTTTTCACTTTTTGTTCCCACTCACGTCAATACCTGGTTATGTCACTGCCTCTGGAAACGACTCCAGACCTCTAGATGTCCTCTGGTGAGCTATCCACCAGGGGTTAAAGTGGGGGGGGACGAGGTGGAACTGAGTTCCACCACCTGTAATGGTAGGGGGAACTAGTTCCACCATCTCCATTGCCCTGCACAGTAATTCCAACAGAAAAGCCCACCCCATTATCTGCGTATATCGATGATACAGGTGGCACTAGTGTTACTGATGAGCTGCAGCCACCTACTCCTTCCTCAGGTCCTGGTGCCTCCATGGTCCTCCTCCGTGAGTTCCACCACCTCACCAGGACCACTTAAAGCCCTGCTATCCACTATGGTCATCTTTTACTATAATCCTGACCCAAATTCATCAGGAGTAGCACATGTCCAGCTTCCTCACCCACCTGCTCCCCTTCCACTTTGCATCCTCTTATCTCCGCTTGGTACCTGCTCTGGCTTTCAAGGCCGGAGCTCCATCTCCACGTCACTCTTGCCTCACACTTGCCTTCCCCAGCTACCATCCTATATATTACTAGCAGAAGGATGACTTTTATGATTTTCATATTTCTATGATGCCATTGTCTAAGCAGGGCACATCATATATCAAATAAAAGGTCTCAGTCTGTAGATTTGCAGGCTTTGTATTTGGATGCTTAATTTCGGAGTTATGAGGCAAAACATCCATCTGCCATTTACAATGCATCACCATTTATCTCTGGAAAATGTGACAGTTGGTGAACTCTGCCTGTGCACATGCTGAATGACCTGGAACATGTGACCTGCCAGTTGGTCTGAAAACTGAGACAGGTATTTGCAGCTACCCACTAAGCAGGGATTTTTCAAAATTTGACTCCTAAGGGGATTAAAAAGGGTCAAATGTTTAATCGATCAAACCTTTGGCAGATTGAAACTAGGCACATCAGATAGTTTCCATTAATGTGGCCTTTGATCTCAGACAAGCCTAACTGCTTCCCACCTGGCATCAGCTACTGGTGTAACAGCAGTACTCCATAAAGAGGGTGAAAGCATTTATCTGGGTTTTCTAATTAAGCGTAGTCTACTGCATTTTGGAAGAAACAAACAATGTAGACTTCACACCCTCTCCCAGCTCCAACTACAAATACTCTTAAATAAAATATCTGCCAGATATGTGGGTCTACAAAATGATGTCAAACTATATGTCAAGAGACACAGTAAAAGGGGAGAGTGAGCTCAGAACCTCAGTTATAATGTTGGTATGAACATTACATATCTCCCAACTGTCCCGATTCCAGCAGGACAGTCCCGATATTCGGACACTGTCTCTATGTCCAGCCCACGGGCCACAGTGTCCTGCAGGTGGGGTGCAGAGCTGGCCCTAACCAATATGATGTCCTAGGCAAGATTTTGGCTGGTGCTCCCTAACACCACCGCTAGTTCCGCCTCTGACCCTGCACCCCTTTCCCAGCACCATCACCCCTCACACATAGCAGTCCTCATTATATTTTAAATAGGAACAGTTTGCACATTCGGCACACAGCCCAAAAAGGGGCTTGTTCTTGCTGGAAAGAGGCATGGCCACACAATAGTACCCCCAATTCAAATTACGCAACACAGTAGTGCAATTATTCACATTTTATCATGCAATAATGTCCCTTATTTACGGTACATCACAAAGTATTACTACTTTACCTTATATACATTATTCCTCACAGTAATGCCCCTTATTCACATTACATCACACTGAATTGCTCCTTATTCACATTACATCACACTGAATTGCTCCTTATTCACATTACACCACAACATATTGCTCTTTATTCACATTAGACCACACAGTAATGCCCTTTCTTTACATTACCCCACACAGTAGATAGCCTCATATACATAATGCCACACATTAATTAGGCCTTTATACACACAATATCACACAATAATGCCCCTTACACTTCATGTTATTAATGTCCTTATAAACATAATGCGCCTTACACACAATGCCAACCTTTATTAATGCTCTTATACACATAATGTCCCTTATACATACGCTACACATTGTTAATGCCATTATACACATAATGTTCCTTACACATATGCTGCACATTATTAATGTACTTATACACATATTGTCCATTACACATATGCCACACATTATTAATGCTCTTATACACATAATGACACACATAGTGCCCTTTATACATATACCACACATTATTAATGCATTTATACACATGACATACTTGATGCAGGGCAGTACGGATGGTGTAATGGTTAGCATTACTGCCTCACAGCACTGAGGCCATAGGTTCAATTCCCACCATGGCCCTAACTGTGTGGAGTTTGTATATTCTCCCCGTACTTGCATGGGTTTCCTCCGTGTACTCCGGTTTCCTCCCACAAACCAAAAATATACTGGTAGGTTAATTGGTTCCTAACAAAATTAACCCTAGTGTGAATGTGTGTGTACATGTGGTAGGGAATATACAATGACAGTATTCTCTGTAAAGCGCTGCGGAATATGTGTGCGCTATATAAATAACTGGTAATAATAAATAATCTTACACCAAACACTATTACACTACCAACCCACCCACCCACCCACAAACAGCACTTACAAGGCAGCTAACACTGTGACCTCTGCCTCTGCTTGTATAAAGATGTGTCCTCATACAGCTTGCCTCAATATGCTATGCAGCAGGAGATGCCTGGCGTGAGTCAGCTGGCAGCTCTAGGTCAGCTCAGCTAATGTCCAGCACCTTTCTTGTCAAAAATGTGTCTTATTTATGTTGCTATGTGACTAGGATGCACAAGCAGCTTCTGCTGATTAAAATATGTAGCATGCCTATATTTTGTGCGTGACTGTGGCTGTATCTGCATACCGGAAAACACTGTAACGTAGCATTTTGTATGCAGATACAGCTGCAGTCACACACAGAATATAGGCATGCCACATATCATTTTTATCAGCAGAAGCTGATTGTGCCCTTAGGCATTACATTGTTGGGGTGAATAAGTTAGGAGAGCCTGTGTGTCATTGCTGCTCTGCTATGCAAAGCAGCCGGGATCACTGAATAGAGACCCCACTCTCTTTAGCTGAGGCCCCACCCCTTTTTGGGGGGCACAGGCGCTACCAGTGCACCAGGTCCCGAAATCTACAGCTATTAAAGTTGGGAGGTATGACATTATATTGACTTTATGATCACTGCAGATCACTTAAATGAAATATATAAAAATAGTGGATTAAACATGTTTGAACACTATTAGACGGTCCTGTGGACTGCATTTAATGTCATGTTTTTATGTTTAAGACATTATGCTGTAGATAACATGATTATATGAAAATGAATAAGCTACTACATTTCAGCTGTTCCAACCAATCTTTATCCAATGGAACAGAGCTAATAATATAAAAATATATGTGTAGACCACAGGTATGGAATGTAAGTCAAGACACAATTGATAAAAATTATTACAGGTTGAGTATCCCATATCCAAATATTCCGAAATACGGAATATTCCGAAATACAGACTTTTTTGAGTGAGAGTGGGATAGTGAAACTTTTGTTTTTTGATAGCTCAATGTGCACAAACTGTGTTTAATACACAAAGTTATTAAAAATATTGCATTAAATGGCCTTCAGGCTGTGTGTATAAGGTGTATATGAAACATAAATTAATTGTGTGCTTAGATTTAGGTCCCATCACCATGATATCTCATTATGGTATGCAATTATTCCAAAATACGGAAAAATCTGATATCCAAAATACCTCTGGTCCCAAGCATTTTGGATAAGGGATACTCAACCTGTAATTTATTAGCTAAAGAATCAGCATAGACAATAATATCAGTATTCATATAAAAATATAACCTCTGTAAAAAAACATCAATGATCTAATAAAACGCCACATTAATCTTAATGGATTAATTTAATAGAAATAATCATATATACAGTATGAAGCTTATAATATCCAGTAAAGGAATCAGCCTTGTGGAAATGCAAGTCCCAGGATGGATAGGTGATGCACTGGATCTATGTGCAAATAAATGTATTTAAATCAAGTTCCCCCACGCGACCAGAAGTTTAGGAGCGAATGGGAGGTGGATGTCCCTGTGCAGGTAAAACATGCACTGTGTGTGAACTGTGAATTAAGAGCTGGCGGGGAGAGTCTGCAGACTGAACGTCCGTCTTCCATCAACTCACCAATGTGGTGTCGCAGTCTCTTCCAGGCTCAATAATGAGTACAGCAGACGTCTTTAAAATCTGTATTCTGAAATGGACCCGTCCTGGTCCTAACTGGCCTGCACGGGGGGCTCACCTTCTCAGTTGATGGCCAAGTATGTGCACTGGCAGTGGGGAGTCAGTATGCAAACTGCCTTACTGTATGTCCTCCAAATGTGCCTTGCATATGTGTGCAGCTAACCTTTCCCAACTACAGTAATAGCAGTGCCCAGTGCCCAGTGGTGCAAGTAGAAATATTTTCTTAGTGGTACTGAGTGCTGAAAAATGGGCGTGGCCATGTGTTGTGAGGGGTGTGTGGCCACATGGTGCTAGTGGGAGTGGCTACATGACACTAGCGGCGTAGCCACACAACAGCCCCTTTTTTTTTATCTGAAAGCAAGGCTAAACATATTTAGTAATGTCTCCAGTATAATAGAAATATATAGTGCTACCTCCAGTATAATAGAAATATATAGTAATGCCCCCAATTTACTAACAATATATAGTAATGCATCCATTATAACAGGAAAATGCAGCCACTGTCGCACTCCCAGTAACCCTGACAAAGTGGGAGGAGCCGTCATGCTGCCAAGCACCATGGTCTTGTTGCTTTGTGCCACATTATAATTGTGGTAATGGCAGTGTGTGGCAGGTGGTACTGCATACCTGCTGCCAAATTCTTATGTGTACTCTGTACCCGAGCGTACCCACATACTTGCACTGCTGCCAGTGCCCAGCACCTCCTTAAGTCTTCATAAAGCAGATTAGTAGGTTAGCCTGGAAGCAACCTCTGACATGTTCTACTCTTAATCAGACGTTTTTTTCCAACAGAATATCTTTAATTTTTATATTGTTATTAGCGCTGTTCCATTGTATAAAGATTGGGTGGAATAATGTGGTTGAATTGTGTCAAAGATTTAACAAGGGAACTAGTGGCTTATGAGAAATACTGTATATTTAAAAGTATTCATACTGTATCTATTATAGTAATACATACTGGGGACTTAATATTCCCACTAATAGCGCCAAGCAATTTGTTGGTTCTTTTTGTATACATTGCAGCTGTGCCTTATATATGCATATATAAAATAGGACCCATGCAATACATAGATAATTTTAAGGATTATGCTATCTGTGACTATTCTAAGCATCTTTTGGCATTACAAATTTCTTTTATTGGCATTTTTAGTTTAGTTAACAGCATTTTAACCGGTATGGAGATGAAACTTATGAGTTCCAATAAACCTACAGTATCTCTGCTTACGCATGCAAGTACTGTATGCAATGGCAGAGACTTTGGTAGGCTAGATACTCAATGGGGGTTAATCAGAATTGGTTGCAGATTTTGCTATAGCCAGCAAAGGGCAAGACTACGCAGGATGTGTGGTTCCGCCCCGCTATGCGATCGCAATTAAATTGTGCTCGTATCAAATAGAGGTAGATCTCTGCTTATGGAGCATCCGGCACCATATTTCCACTCACAGGAAAAATGTTTCTTGATATCCTCCCCCCCAGTGCCACGTTGTCACTCCGGACACCCTACGCCTATCAGTCGCGATGTGATCGCATCCTTCCTTGATGTGATCGCCTCTTGATAGCCCACGCACGCGCACTGTGGCCACTGCACATGCACAGACTCGCAAAACACTGCCTTCAGAGCGATCACAGCTATAGTGATCAGCTCTGAATAAGGCCCTATATCCTCCATGAACCCACCCCCAACTGCAAGTGTAAGGATGGATACACACTAGAATTATGGGGGTGATTCCGAGTTGTTCGCTCGCTAGCTGCTTTTAGCAGCATTGCACACGCTAAGCCGCCGCCCTCTGGGAGTGTATCTTAACTTAGCAGAATTGCGAACGAAAGATTCGCTAATTTTCTCGTAACGATTACCCCGCAGTTTCTGAGTAGCTCCAGACTTACTCTTTCACTGCGACCAGCTCAGTCCTTTTCGTTCCTGGTTTGACGTCACAAACACACCCAGCGTTCGCCCAGACACTCCCCCATTTCTCCAGCCACTCCCACGTTTTTACCTGAAACGCTTGTGTTTTTCCGCACACTCCCAGAAAATGGCCAGTTTCCGCCCAGAAACACCCACTTCCTGTCAATCACACTACGATCAGCAGAACGATTAAAAAACTTAGTTACGCCGTGAGTAAAATACCTAACTTTTGTGCTAATTTACTTGGCACAGGCGCGCTGTGTACATTGCGCATGCACAGTTTGTGACTAATCGCTCCGTAGCGAAAAAAAATAACGAGCAAAAAACTCGGAATGACCCCCAATATCAGAATGATTTGCAGTATTATAATGACTAATCGTCTAGATCATCTAGTGTGTACGCACAATTGCGTGCTCCCACAGGTCACATGTCACATTTTCTGGTCGGCCATGCTGTATGGCCAATCAGACAATATTGAATGCGGGGCTCTGCAGTGTAATGAGGGATGGACCAAAGTATTGTTTCATCATTCATTGCATCTTGTAGTATGTACAGGCAATCTTGCATGGTCCTGGCTGAAGGGAGTTCGGCCCGACCATCAGAACTATTGGCTGTCATCCTATTGTGTACCCACCCTAAGCAATGGTGAATTTGGTTTAACATGTGGTGTCACTGGCATTTTCTGACAGCCAGTGTATAACCCACCTAAGACAATTTAGAACTGTTCACTTTTAGCAGAAAAAGACACCTTCAAACAGATTGCTCCTTACATAGACTTAAAAATTCTCTGAGTTAAATATACCAGGCTCATTTACATTCCCATGTATTTATACAGTATAAAAAAAATCAACAGATGATGTACTGATTGCACTTAGTTCTCTTAGGTAAACATAATCCAACACTTCCAAAACTGAAGAACATATGCTGGATTTCAACAAATGCCCCTCTTTATGTCCCATATAAATGTGTACCATAATTTGATATAGATGGCCACAACAATTTACCTAATTTAAATGTATATTATTTATTATTAATTTGTCAAAAGATTATGGTGACATGGGGAAATGTATCAAACCATTTTAAGAGTAGAGAAGTTATGTACAGCAAACAACCAGCTTCTATCTAGCATTTAACTAGTACATTCTATAAAATGAAGGATAGAAGCTAACTGGTTGCTATGGGCAACTTCTCCACATGTCATTTTTCCATTGTTTAGAAGTTTTGATACATATTGCACATAGTCTTAGTCAGAATGTGTCAGTCAGTTAACTGTGTTATAGAAGCACAGGTAAATTGATAAATGGGATATATGTTTGTCCCAGGTTTCTGGCCTATGTATTTTAAACCAGCAAGAAAGTCTGTTTTGCGAAAAAGACTTGATGAGATTTTGGGCTTACAGTAAAAGCCGGATGTCGGTCCTGGGGGTGTGGATGTGAGATGGAAGGGAGGCCTCCAGCCACAGAGACCATTTTGGGTCTTTAGGCTTTCAGACTGAGGGCAGGCTAATTAGTGCCTGCACCTGTAGGAAGCTGATATAAGGTCTGTCATCATTTGGCTCACTACCTGGGGAAATAGGAAGCAAGCTTGTTGTGAGGCTCTGTGATTTACTGACTGTAAGTACTGTGCATATGCCTATGTTTGTGGTAGGGGCATTAGGTCCTACAACTCGGAGAGAGGGAATCTATAATGTTCAGTTAGTGCCCAGACGGGCTAGGATTTCTTTTTAGGTTTTATTTATACTGCACAATAAAACTAGCCATGGCTAGATTGCATGAAAACTCTGGACTGGTGTGCTATTTTCCTAGCTGCTGTGTGTTTGGAGGAGCCCATCTATCCCAGGAGAGGGCACTTCTACCCTGATCTCCTTACATCTGTCATTACCTTATGACTCGTGTATAGTACTATTTATTTTATTTATCATTTTAAAGTAGAAATTGCATTGCATTTTGGGATGGATTTACCAGACTTTTTTTGCTGGAGGATATTGTACAGAAGATACAGTACTGTGGGCAAGATTTATCAAAGCTTCGAGAGGGATAAAGTGGGAAGAGATAATATACCAGTCAATAAGCTTCTATGATTTTTCAGGCTGTGTTTGAAAATGACAGGAGCTGTCTGGTTGGTACTTTTTCTCTCTCCACTTTATCTCTCTCTGAACTTTGATTAATACCCCCCACTGTATATATCATACACTTTTCACAGAACTATGGTATTTGATTATGTGCAACTCATTAATATATTTCTGTTTAATCAAAAATGTGACATGATAGAAAAGGGAAAGACAATTCAGTCCTCAGATTTATTTTAACTTTAGAACACACACAATTGTTCATAGAGATACTTCTTAAAGCTTGTTTACACGATACAACTTTAAATTAGAGATGTGCGTGGACCTTCACAAGTGCTTTGGTTCAGATTTGGATTGGTTTTGAATTTCTTGAAAATTGATAAAAACAGCTAAAATGTAGTCATTTGGACCTATTTTTGTTCCTATAGTATTATTATCAGTAACATTCATTTCCAGTCATTTTTATTCAGTTTTTACCACCTCACAGCTCACAAACTTTTCCAACAATTTTGGCCAAAGGGTGCAGCAAGCTGGCTGGCTAAGCGAAGCAACAGAGCAGCGGCACAAATACACGCCAGTTTTAAAGACTATAGCACATCTATGAAACATTGTTGAGCAACAGTGAGAGGCAGGATAGCAGTTTAATAAACTATATGACCCCACAAAAATATTGTTTTCTTTAATGTAGAAATACAGTACTCTATCTCAGAGGCCCAAGAGCTGTACAGGGCAAGGGAAGTGGAGTTTGTAGTGGAAGTCAGGTAAAGCATTGATTGATTGATTGATAAATTGATTGATTGATTGACTAATTGATTAAAGAGGATTGATTGATTGATTGATTAATTATTTGATTGATTGATTGATTGATTGATGGCTCACCTCCCACAGTGTAACCTTTGTATTGGGCTCAAAATGGCTGCCTCATCAGGTACGCTTGTTGATAAGAAGATGAAAAATACACGGACCTAACAGTTTTATTGGGACCTTACTCTGAGCATTAGGAGGCTGCAATCACCAGTGTCATCTCTTTTAGGGATAGACTATTCCACTCAGGGTAATCCTACGCTGTGCACCCAAGGTGGCTGCCTCTCCTGGTACCTTGTTAGGGTGGAATACAGAACCCATGGAAGTTATTACCCAAAAGGCCTACACCAATCCTGTATTATGCTTACTGTGCGTTTAAGGGTTTTCTTTTTATGTCTGTGTGGCTTGTCTATTGCTTTATTATGAGTTTATTCAGTAGCAGTAGCTAAGCATTGTGATTGGCAGGTGGCAGGAGTATGGGGGTTTGGAGTAGTACGGGAAACGCAGGTATTTCATGGACATTTTCGGAGTGGCTGGATGATGTTGCCTGTGTTTCCTGCAATGGGAAACATGTCGCCAGTGCACCTGCATATGCAGCCTGGCTGTGTATGCAGGGGGGCTACCTGTATTTCCCAATTTCTATGATGCAATCTCATTTGAAATGCGATCGCAACGCAGTGTGGTGCTACATATACTAGATGGCCTTGTCCTATGTTGGGCGGCTCCCAGCATGTGATTATTAAACAGAAGCAGTTTTACAATTTTAGCAAAACTGCTACTGATGCTGAATAACCCCCTATGTGCATTGTTTTTGATGTCTATAAAGTACCTTAAGTCCTGTCAGAGAAAGAGTGCTATAGAAATGAAATTATCCATATTATTATTATTATTATTAATAATAATAATAATAATAATAATAAAAGAGAAAAAAATAGACAATTTTTTTTAAATAATCCTAATGTGAAATTTGATTTCTAAATTTTAATACAATTGCAAACTAGACTATGCAGCAAATCACAGGCCGAAGGAGTCAGGACAAAAGATATTCAAATGACCTTGTGAGAGACAAAAGACCATCAACAATGCTTCCACAAAAATACAGTATCACACTATTATAATTTATTATACATTGCCAGTCAAGCACACACAAGACAGGATGATAAGATGCATGAGCTAGTAAAGGATAGACTTGCACGTTCCAAGAGATAGAAGACCATCAACAATGCCCCTCTAAAAATAGTGTTATACAATTATTATTTTAATTTATTATACACTGCCAGTCAAGCACATGCAGGATAGGATGACAATAAGAAGCATGAGCTAGTAAAGGATCAATTTGTGAGATGTGAGAGACAGAAGACCGTCAACAATGCATCCCCAAAAATATAACATTATACAATTATTATTTTAGAATTTATTAAATGCTGCCAGTCAAGCACACACAAGGGAGGATGATTGTAAGAAGCATGAGGATCGACTTTGCGAGAGAGAAAAGACCATCCACAATGCTCCCAAATAATACAGCCCATAATGAAAAGAAAACTGGTGCATGATAAAATTATTCTTGTGTCCTCCTACCTACTCCTTTTGTTGTATATTAAAAAAGACATGCACAGTTTAACAAATAAAGCACTTCAGCGACAGGAGCTGCCACCTTTGTGACTGAAGTGCTTGGTTTGTATGGGCCCCCACAAAAGACCACATCTTTGAGGTTTGCTTAAACAAATATGTCAATGGGTTAATGCAGCTAACAGTGTTGTTATTCGTAGTCACATTTAAAACATGTCAGACTCATCATCACCCTCCTCACTGTTGTAAGTATAATCATCATCATTATAATCACCACACACTATTAGCTTATGCCCAATAGAAACCATTATTATAGAAGAAGTTTATGTTTGTTGTAAATGGCAGCACAGATCTACAGTACTTCGTAGAATTTGTAATTAATTTTTAATGAACATCAGTTTTTCCATATTGTTTGGAAGTAGCCTCATATGTCGATCACTCACAAGGTTTCTGGTTGTGCTAGAAACTGTTTGAGTTTACGCTGGAGGGTGGGCAACTTATGTACACCAAAGCGAGTTTGTACAAGGGGCTCCGAATTGGCTTTGTTCCCTCCTAGTATTTGAAGGGACTTTGTGACATGCTAATTTGTACATTGTCATTAAAATTATCCTCCACCAGTCTATTGATGTTTACTGTATCAGATTGAGTCATGGTAGAGGTCTCAATAATTGTAGCCAAATCTTTTCAGCCTGGGCAGATGTCATAATAATGTTGTTTCACTGTGAACTGAGTTGACTCATTATCATTACCAGTGGGTCTCTTACAAAAGGTAAGGTTTTTTTCTGGGAGCAGCAGTTGCAGCATGAAAAGCTGAAGCAAGAGACAATGGTGGTAATTCAGAGTTGATCGAAGCAGCAAATTTGTTAGCAGTTGGGCAAAACCATGGCCCTCATTCTGAGTTGTTCGCTCGCAAGCTGCTTTTAGCAGCTTTGCACACGCTAAGCCGCCGCCTATTGGGAGTGAATCTTAGCTTAGCAAAATAGCGAACGAAAGATTCGCAATATTGCGAAAAGACTTCTCTGTGCAGTTTCTGAGTAGCTCGAGACTTACTCTTCCAGTGCGATCAGTTCAGTGCTTGTCGTTCCTGGTTTGACGTCACAAACACACCCAGCGTTCGCCCAGACATTCCTCCGTTTCTCCAGCCACTCCCGCGTTTTTCCCAGAAACGGTAGCGTTTTTTCAAACACTCCCATAAAACGGCCAGTTTCCGCCCAGAAACACCCACTTCCTGTCAATCACATTACGATCACCAGAACGAAGAAAAAACCTAGTAATGCCGTGAGTAAAATACCTAACTGCACAGCAAATTTACTTGGCGCAGTCGCACTGCGGACATTGCGCATGCGCATTAGCGACTAATCGCTCCGTTGCGGAAAAAAAATAACGAGCGAACAACTCGGAATGACCACCCATGTGCATTGCAGGTGTGGCAGATATAACATTTGCAGTGTGTATAAAAAGGCCTGATTAAGAGATCTGTGGCACTGCACAGCCTCAGGGATGCAGCTGTGCAATACCGTAAACTAATATGCTAATGCAGCATCTGCAATCTGAGTGCTGACCCTAGGCTCGGCACCTGTCAATCATGCTGCGGCAAAGTGGGGACTGCCAGCGATCATGTAGGACTCGTTCTGCACATGGACATACCCACAAACATCAGAGATGTACAGCAAGTAAGCCATTGGGTTACGTGGAACTCTGAATCAGGCCCAGAATGCAGATCTATTTTTTTAGAAGAACAGAAACACTGAATGTCATCTTTTACTATGTATACGCCCTTACTTTATCTGGAGAAGCACAACTTACATCTGCCACTTCTCCATATAAATTATAAATATGGTTAATTTTTCCCTTTTTAGATTAGTTTAATGCAAGTTACAGTAAGATGTAGACATTCTGGTCTCACGCTGAGCACTAGATGTAGCCTTGTACTGGAGCATCCATCAGTAACTCTGTGTCCCCTGTAGTATTACTGCAATCTACCACTCCCATCACCTCCTATAACACTGCAAAACCATGATCAAGCTGGGAGTACATCTCCTTAAGTGCAGGTACTTCGCCGTCATGCTGTCACGCTGACACCGTAACTTTTATAATAGGTTCTTAATATGTCTAAGGGGTACTTAAATAGCTTAAGCTTTCATCCCTCCAGTGTAAAGATGAAAATCTTGTAAGAGCCTGGCTCACAAGCAAATGTAAATGCAGATCTCTCAGTAGTGACATTTCAAAAGAGTCCAGTCCCACCAGCAGCCAGCCATTCCTCTTTATCAGCTCTACTGTCACTCATGTTGATTAAGTCTGATAAACACTGCAAGTCTCCTGGGGCAGAGGAAAGGGACACAAAACAGCCATGCAACTGACATAAAAGCTGGGCGCCTTTCTTCACACAGAATAGAACTTGATGGTTTGAATACTTTTGAAACCAGAAATATTTCTTTATTGAGTAAAATGAGACCTAAGATTTGAAGAGAACTTGTTCAGTCATTCAGTCGGCTCCTTTCCTTATCTGTTTTTCAAACCACAGATTGCATTTGGTACTCAGACGCTGTTTATCTTCAATAAAGTCCCTTGTGCCTTAAATAATTGTCGTTTTTTTAAGGAATGAACTTCATAAGTAACTTTTACTGGAGTAGGTAACTGCACTTTATGTGATACCTGCATGCTATCAGTACTGGGGAAGGTGCATCTTAAATTACATTGCCTGGGGACAATATTTAGAAGTTGTTACTCTTAGAAAACCTTATAGCAAAATACATGCATATATTAAAACATACATTCATACATACTCATATATGCATATATACATGCATGCAACACAGCAGTGTCTGCACTATTTAGTGTGGGATGTACTAAAGGAACAATGTATTAAAAACCCTATTTTGGGGGGGTTTTTCCGGCATTTTCAGACGTACTTATTTATGGACGTTCACTTACCGATGCGGAGCGTACTGCCAACTTTTGCCTGCATTACTCTTAAGAAGTCTAATGGCTTTTTTACTCATCCGGCAGCCTCAGCCGCTCAGCGCCGCTCACTGCGACCGCCCTCACCCCCTGTGCTTGCAGCCTCCCAGCATGCTCCTGGATCCCCCAACCCTCTTCTCCCCAAGCTATCCAGTCTCACCTTCTAGGTCCAGAGAGGAGGAGATTGATGAGCCCTGCAGACGTCACCACCAGTTGGCTCCCAGGGCTAGAGGTGGAGGAGACCTACAGACAACCTCTCTCCCAGTGGCAGCAACTTTGCAAAGGGCAGCTCTTGCGATAGTAATTGCATATGTTAGTACATACAGTATGTGATTAGTATAATTGCAATGTTTGGTGGAATGTGCTCCACACTCTTTGTACATTCCACCCTTAAAGTATAATTCTAACAAAGTGAAAAGCATGAAATATCAAACATATCTTCTGTATATGTAAAAAAAAAAAAAAAATTTGCATAATGCATGTGGGTGTTGCCACTGGCAGGTGCACATATAGTGTGCAGGGTGTGTGCCCAAATGCCCCATAAGCTGGCCATACATCAGAACGATATCATTCTAACCAACCAACTTTGGGTTTCATTGTCACAGCGCCGGCAGCAGTTCCCGTAGTCCTCAACACCAGCAGTGGACCCCTTGTCATCAGCCCCAGGAGCAGTGGGATCACTGACAACAGCACCAGATGCTGGAACATCAGACTTCCTGGACCTGTCAGGTGAGGCAAAAGCGAGCTGCAACATGCTGTCTATACATCCCCCCGCCTGCAACACTGGTAGATCCACAACCCCCCAGAACAAAAGCACAATCTCCACACTGCCCGCACCCCCAGAACATCAGCACAGTCTCCCCTGTCCCCACACCCAGAACAGAAGCACAGTCTCCACTGCCCAAACTCCCCAGAACAATAGCACAGTCTCCTCCACCCGCATCCCCGCATCCCCCGAGAACAGCAGCACAGTCTCCACACTGCCCGCCCAGAACAGCAGTATTATTCTACTGAGCTGCACTAACCACTCTGTGTTATGCTGTACTGTGCTACCTAACTACTCTGTTACTGTACTGCACCTCAGATACTCCCCTAGTACAAGTGGCACTGCACCTATCCTGACATATTTCTCTGTGCGCTAACCTCACACACCTCCTCCTGACCTCTCTCTCTGAACCCTAATCTCATCCACCTCTACCTGACCTCTTTACCTCTGCATCTTAACCTCAACTACCACCTCCTGACCTCTCTCTCTCTCTCTGCACCCTAACCTCACTCTCCTCCTCTCTCTCTGTGCACTAACCTCAGCCACCTCCTCCTCTCCCCTCATTCTCTAAAGCATATTCTCACCCATTACTACCTGACCTCTTTATTGCTGCGCCTTATCCCTAGCCATTTCCTCCAGGCTTCTCTCTCTCTCTCTCTCTCTCTCTCTCTCTCTCTCTCTCCCTCTCTGCACCCTAACCTCACTCACCTCCTCTTTCTCTCTCTCTCTGTACACTAACCTCACCCACCTCCTACTGACCTATCTCTCTCTCAACCCTAATCTCACCCATCTCTACCTGACCTTTTTATCTCTATGCATTAACCACAGCCACCTCCTCCCGGCCTCTAGCTCTCTGCACCCTAACTTCACTCACCTCCTCTCTCTCTCTCTGTGCAGTAACCTCAGCCACCTCCTCCTGACCTCTCTCTTTGTCTCATATTCCTCCTGGCCTCTCTTTCTCTATGTGCCCTAACCTCACTCACCTCCTCCTGACCTCTCTCTCTGTACCCTTTTACTCCTGGCCTCTTTCTCTCTGTGCCCTAACCTCACTCAACTCCTTCTGACCTCTCTCTCTCTGTGCCCTATGCCTCCTGGCCTCTCTTTCTCTCTGTGTCCTAACCTCACTCACCTCCTCCTAACCTCTCTCTGTGCCCTATTCCTCCTGGCCTCTCTTTCTCTCTGTGCACTAACCTACCTCAGCCACATCCTCCTCCTGACCTCCCTCTCTCTCTGTGCCCTATTCCTCCTGGCCTCTCTCTCTCTCTCTCTCTCTCTCTCTCTCTCTCTCTCTCTCTCTCTCTGTGTGGCCTATTCCTCCTGTCTTCTCGTTCTCTCTGTGCACTAACCTCAGCCACATCCTCCTCCTGACCTCCCTCTCTCTCTGTGCCCTATTCCTCCTGGCCTCTCTCTCTCTCTCTATGGCCTATTCCTCCTGTCTTCTCGTTCTCTCTGTGCACTAACCTCAGCCACATCCTCCTGACCTCCCTCTCTCTCTGTGCCCTATTCCTCCTGACCTCTCTCTCTCTCTCTCTGTGCCCTATTCCTCCTGGCCTCTCTTTATCTCTGTGCACTAACCTCAGCCACATCCTCCTGACCTCTCTCTCTCTCTCTCTGTGCCCTATTCCTTCTGGCGTCTTTTTCTCTGTGCACTAACCTCAGCCACATCCTCCTGACCTCTCTCTCTCTCTGTGCCCTATTCCTCCCGGCCTCTCTCTCTCTATCTCTGTGCCCTATTCCTCCTGGCCTCTCTTTATCTCTGTACACTAACCTCAGCCACATCGTCCTCCTGACCTCTCTCTCTCTCTGTGCCCTATTCCTCCTGGCCTCTCTCTCTCTCTCTCTCTCTCTCTCTCTCTGTGTGGCCTATTCCTCCTGTCTTCTCTTTTTCTCTGTGCACTAACCTCAGCCACATCCTCCTGACCTCTCTCTCTGTGCCCTATTCCTCCTGGCGTCTCTTTTTCTCTGTGCACTAACCTCAGCCACATCCTCCTGACCTCTCTCTCTCTCTCTCTCTGTGCCCTATTCCTCCCGGCCTCTCCCTCTCTCTCTCTCTGTGCCCTATTCCTCCCGGTCTCTCTCTCTCTCTCTCTCTCTCTCTCTCTCTCTGTGCCCTATTCCTCCCGGCCTCTCTATATCTCTGTGCACTAACCTCAGCCACATCCTCCTGACCTCTATCTCTCTCTGTGCCCTATTCCTCCCGGCCTCTCTCTCTCTCTCTCTCTCTCTCTCTCTGTGCCCTATTCCTCCTGGCGTCTCTTTATCTCTGTGCACTAACCTCAGCCACATCCTCCTGACCTCTCTCTCTCTCTCTCTCTCTCTGTGCCCTATTCCTCCTGGCGTCTCTTTTTCTCTGTGCACTAACCTCAGCCACATCCTCCTGACCTCTCTAAAAAAGGATTTTTTTACTGCGATATGTGATCTCATTTTTGAGGGGCAGATGACACTTTGTAATAAATATGTCTGTAAATTAGTGAGGCTAAAGTTTAAAATAAGACTACTATCCCTTGAAACTTTTGTTCACCAAAAATTTAAAGTTTGAAATAAACTTTATTTGAATAAGAAACTCCACTCTCCCCAAATTCTCATTCACCACTATATAAACTTTTTTGTAGTAAAAAAAAAATATTATGTTCTCCTGACATAGGGAGGGCCTTATTCTGAAGTGGGAGCGAAACAAAAAAAGAGCTAGTGACTGTGTACACCTTGGCAAAACCATGTTTCACTGCAAGTGGGGCAGATTTAAAATGTGCAATGAGATCTATATTTGAGAGTGGTGTGTCCATACTCAAATCTAAATTGCAGTATAAAAGCAAAGTGTCCAGCATTTGTGGGCTATATACAAAAGCAGCTGGTATGTACCCTATAACAATAACTGTATTTGCACCACTTCCAGTGCTGCATGATTTGTCCAGTCCAGTTGCATGGTTGCTTGCTCCTCATTTGTTAGGGGAAGGGTCTTCAATTTGGGCTACATTAGAGGAAAAAACATTTTTTTATTATTTTTTTATATTAAGATTGGGAACAAGTGTGTCATTTTTTAATTTAAATAAAGCTTATTTAAACATGTTAGTTTTTGGTGTGATGAACAGAGACATTGGGCACAGTTGAGTTTCAACATACCAGTATAAATGAGGCTTTCAGGTTTCACTGTGCTGTTATTTTAGCCTCTACCGTAAAGTTCTGTAGCACAAAATCCCATTCGACTAATGCACTTGTCTACAAATGCTGAACGTTGCTTGTTGCGGGGTAATTATCTTTAATTCTACTTCTTAGCTGAAAGACTTAGTTCATTTGATCAATGTGCATTATTTCTGGAGCAGTGCACACTCCTGTATAGAGATGATTCAGAGAGTGCTGACATCTGATGCATTGTTCATCATGATATATTTTCACTTTCTAAGCAGGATATCTAAAGCTAAAATTGTATCTACATGGATAATTTATGTACCTATTTCAATATCAATTCACACGTGCTGTCTTTGAAGCACTGATGAGCCAAAAAAAGTATACTCTATTTTTCAGCTATTTAATACGAAATATGTGAAAGATATATAAACAGAAAATAGATTATCTGGTAGGGAAGAATGCTCCATTTATTTGATCATTTACTGTTATTTATAAAGCACATATATATTACGTAATGCTTTGCAGAAACTATTTAGTTATTACATCATTTCTGTGTCCCAGTGGTGCTTACACTCTATATTTATCACAAAGACATTAATGTTCATTCCGTCAGGGGCATTGGGTGAGAAGAAGGCCCTGGTTAAAACTGACCCCTAGTGTTGTGAAGAAGCAATGTTCACCATTACACCACCATGCTACCCACAACCATTAGGAAAGAAAAAAGAAAAAAAGAAAAATGAAAGTGTATGGAGATTCAAATACATTTTACTTAATTGCACAAATACAATAGGTACACACTTAGGGGGTCATTCAAACCCTGCCGCTAATACGACTTGCAGCGCAGTTTGCTGAATTCAGCAAACTGCGTGTGTGTGCAGCAGGAGCATTGTGGCTGTTCAGACTTACACATTGCGGTCGCATCTTTGATGGATGTGATTGACAGCAGCCGGCATTGTGGGGGCGGAGTTACATTTTCGGGGTGGCTGCATCACATCACACGCAGCCGCTCCGATAAAAAAAAATTGCCGGGGGGGGGGGGGATTCAACCTTAGTTCCGATGCGTCCACAATTAGATTGCAGATGCATCGGGAGGTGGCCTCACACATGTGCTCGGCGGCCTTGCCTTCTGCTGGGTGGCCCCCAGTATGTGCAGAGATGAACACAGATCTGACTGCCTATGCACTAATCTGTATTCATCTCCGAATAATCCCCTAAATGCCACCACCATTAGACCTTGTTTGACCTGCCTGGACTTGTACAACAAGCAAAGGAAGGATGGAAGCTTGAGGACTCAAAAGGAGAAAAACTTTATAGACCACTTTAGCAGACACACCTGATTTTATTTTGCTTTGAAAGCCTCTATAAAGTTAGGAAAGTAATAATGCACCTAACTGTAGCGCATTGATAGGGGCATCGCACATTCAGACATAGCTTGGTTTTTAGAGTTGCCTGTGGCCGAGTATAAGCCTTAGATAAGTTAACCCTAGGGATGTGTGCCGACTCAAATCACTGGGTTTTGGGTTCTTGTTTTGGATCTGTTTCTCCTTCGTGTTTTGGATCTGTATTTGTTCTGCCAAAGCCTCCCTTGTGAGTTTTGAATCTGTATTTATTTTGGATCTTATTTTTTTTTTTTAAATCATAAAAACAGCTACAATCTCAGAATGTGGGCCTTTTTTTGTTCCTACAGTATTATTAACCTCTAACATTTATTTACACTCATTTCCTTTCAATTTTGACCACATCACAGTATTGTTTTCATCTTAAGTCGGATCTTGCAGGTTTTGAATTCCATATAATGGAGCCGCATCCGGGACTCAGCGTGATTGTACTCCCTTTGCCACGATGTCTGTAATAAAGTGGAAATATGTTGAATTAATATAAAAATTGGTTTTGTATATTGGTAAAAAAAACACATTTACATGGTACTACATACAGCTAGATGTAGCGGAACCTTCTCCAGGTTGAACATAGCTTTCAGGAACTGATCCTACATTGAGGCTGAAAATAATCTGTACAGATTATTACAGCACCTAAAAATATATATTGTACAATAAATATTTTTCATTGTTTGTACTGCTGTCAAAATTGCCTGGAAATGAATGCTATTGAGGTAAATAATACTCTAGGAACAAAAAAAGGCCAAATCATGTAATTTTAGCTGTTTTTGTAATTTTTTAAAAAACTATGAAACTAATATCAGCAAAAATGTTCTAACACAGACCTTTATCAATAATTAGATCAGGGGGCCAAGGGAGGCAGAGTATGTATGTACTGGATGGGAGCATTGATTAGAAATTTCATTTATTTTGTTTGATTTAAAACATTTAAATTAATTGTTGGTGACTGTCATTAATGCATAGACAACAATTTTTATTGATTATATTATTGCACTGATCTGCCTTTACTAATCCGACTTTTACTTTTTCTTTGATTTTACATGCCGTGAATTAAGACATTTATGCCTCTCCTCTCAATTGTTTGTCCTTCATATTTATCAACAAACACGAACCACAGCACACACAACAATTTGTACAAAAAATTTACCACCTACCGTGTCACAATAAGTGTATGAGTCAGAGATAATAATCTACAGTTTAATTTCACCAACAGTGTTGCACAATACGTGTATGAGTAGGAAATAAAATATATTACTATGATACCACCTTCACCAACAGCATCACACAATATGTGTGTGCATCAGAAATAGTAATCGAACACTGTGGTTGACATTCATTCACCAACAGTGTCGCACAATACATGTATGAGTACAAAATAATATACTGCGGTCTGACCAGCAGTGTCACAGTACTTATGAAAATAAAATAAAATTTTTATAGTACACAGGGGTACAGCACAAACAAAAAATATATTTTTTTTTTATAATTATATTTTTAGACACTTTGGTTTTAGCTTTAACTAATTTAATTTTACACTGGGGCGGAGCCCCTGGATGGACGCACAGATCACCCCTTTCAGATACAGCAGACAGAGCACCCCCTCTGGACTGATATAGCAGAGCACCCCTTTCAGATACAGCAGACAGAGCACCCTGCCTGGACTGATATAGCAGAGCATTCCTTTCAGATACAGCAGACAGAGCACCCTTTTCAGATACAGCAGACAGAACACCCGCCCCACGCCAGACAACACACTACTGAAACGGACACATCCATCCAGTATACTCTCCACAGCTGGAGTGAAGATGGTGCAGATCACTGAGGACCTTTATAGAATATAAAACCCTTGAGACGTTCGGCCTCGATTTGGGATCTGAGTAAGGTGGGAGGTCCCAAGATGGACTCAGATCCGGACTCGGATTCCAAAGTTTGGGTGGGTCCTTTTCTCGGAGGTTAAACTCCAAGGCAAGTTGGAATGTGCAACATTTAAGATTTTTTAGGTTGCATTTTTGATACATTCATTCAGTTTTATTATGCATTTTTGTCAGTTTATAGTTTTGAAGGGGCAGTGTTTAAGTTTCTATAGTCACTACTGAGTAGCAGCACTTTCTCTTGTTTTCTGGAAATTTCTCATACCCAAACCATTTTGTTTTTATTGTCATTGCCTTTTTTTTTTATAGTGGAGGAGAGAACGGCTATACAGTTGACTTGCTATTGTTTAATAGTTGAGTGCTCTCTAACTAGCAGTTATTAGGCTTTTTTTCCCTGCTGGGAATTTACACTGCCCATCTGGGTATATTTGATTTGTTGGGAGAGTATTTGATTTGTTGGGAGAGTTAAACATCAATGTTTTCAGTGGGATACATTTATTTTGTCTTTCTTTTGTCCACCGGCATACTAGAATGAATCAATATTAATGAATTTTTATGCCAAATAAACCTAATTGGAATGCCAACTGCTTTTGTCATGTGTCTTTATTTTATTAGATTAATTGTCACTGTATTTAATTACATTATTAAAGCTAGTAGTGATTTTTTTTATTGTGTTACTTGTGTTTTTTAGTGTTACTTGTTAAAAGAAAATCCCTCAGTTGTTTGATACTGCTTACCTTACAATGTTATACTCTGCTGATGTCTTCTTGTCTTTTGTCATGCTACAATAGATAAAAACTTGTACAGAAACATAAAGGCCAAATGGAAGCCATTAAAGGCATATTATTAAAAATATAGGGCAACTGTACACTATATCAGACACTAAGGAATTACTATTTTGTCCAATGGCCTTTACAAAGCTTTTTCCGAGTCTCTACTGTACATATCTGCTGGCGAATTACTGTTTTTATTTTTGTTTTTGATGTACCTTATGGGGCACCCATAAGATTCTTATGTTAAAGAAACATCAAGAAAAACAGACAGACCTCTATAAAAAAGACATGGCGTCTATGCTTCCCCAAAATAATTATTCTATAGTCTAATACATTGTACTTGTATTGCTGAATTCTTTTGTTGGAGTTAAACAGCACTACTGCACATACACCATGCTGGCTACTTTAGGGAGGCTACAATCCCTAATCAAGAAGGCCGCTGTCTGTACTTTTGCGCATGCCTGGTGCCATCTTGTCACTGTGTGCGAGTTCCCCAATGGGACACGGATGTGTTTTACTTCGCTCCAGATAATTGTCTCAGGGCATCCGCTGGTGTGTACCAATATTCTGCTATACCACCGCCAGTTGAAGTCCATATTCCAACAGAAAGGTGTTACTGGAGTACACATTTGGAATATTTTAATATGATTATGCTCTTTCTTGTATGAGAGGAATGCAATGAAAATAGTTAAAGTGTTGATCAAAGAAAAGATAAAATCACCACAAGACAAAACCAACAGGTCTTTACTAATAATTAAGCTGAAAAAATATCACTGTCACTAATTTAGATGAAGAGTCTAGGAAAAAAAGAAGCATGGCAATGTGAGATATGTCTGTCTCTTATTATTGTGTCACTGTGTGCTGACAGCAGCGCTAACCTTTTTTTGTAGTAACTGTCATTATGAAAGGCCAGTGTTCACGTATCTCCATGACAATGCAATCAGTGTACACCAGTCTACTGCATGATGTAGGACACTTGTCTATTGTGTATTCATCATGCTACAGATACATGGTAATAATGGGTAGGTCTTATTCTTATAGTCCTATTGAGCAATGGTACTGTGTGAACGTTAACTGTTCAAATATTACTCTGTTTAATAGAAAATCTCTTTATTATATGCTGACATGTTACCAGTACAATAGGATGGCATATACAGTATAAGACTTGGGCTGACACACCTGCCCCATACCAGTGCATGTGATTTCAAGGGACACTGTTCACACACTTTTCTTTATGACCCTTCTGTGAGGGTATTTGGTTTAAGAAGGTGTATTTGAACATGGTCAAATGGTTTGTTGCTGGAGAACAGTGATGTGCGGTGAGGTAAATGGCTGAGGAGGCACTGGCTAGTACCAGAGACACATTTACACACAATGAGATTTACACACAATGGTGGTCATTCCGAGTTGTTCGCTCGTTGCCGATTTTGTTGCTAAATGCACATGCGCATGGTACGCAGGGCGCATGCGCTTAGTTATTTAACTAAAAACTTAGCAGTTTTGCTGTTATTCGTGCGGCGCTTTTCGGTCGCACTGCTGATCGGTGAGTGATTGACAGGAAAGGGGCGTTTCTGGGTGGCAACTGAGCGTTTTCCGGGAGTGTGCTAAAAAACGCAGGCGTGTCAGGTAAAAATGCGGGAGTGTCTGGAGAAACGGGGGAGTGGCTGGCCGAACACAGGGCGTGTTTGTGACGTCAAACCAGGAACTAAATGGACCGAGCTGATCGCAATCAAGGAGTAGGTCTGGAGCTACTCAGAAACTGCAAGAAAATATTTAGTAGCAGTTCTGCTACTCTTTCGTTCGCTATTCTGCTAAACTAAGATACACTCCCAGAGGGCGGCGGCCTAGCATTTACAACTCGGAATGAGGGCCAATGTGAGAATCAGAAAGTGAGAGATTTAAAAGTGGCAATCATTTACATGTCAAAACCAGTTTGATTTTGCCATGTAAATAATTGCCACTTTAAAAAAACAGAAGAGGTCTCACAAAATCTCTCTTCCTGATTACATTCCCCCCAAAATATAAGCCCAAGGGTTCATGTGGGCATTATACAAAGAGGAAGCAGTATATACTGCTGGAAATTTGGTGAGATTTGATCACAGATGTGCGTAAAAGTTAACTGATCTCACTGATCCAGACGGGCTTCATTGTATTATGTGCGGCAGTGTTTTACTAATCTCAAAGTGATTGTGAAACATGCAATATCACAAAAGAGCGCTAGATACTGATCATTACTATATAAACATTTTATTCAATCACATAAAATAAAAGCATAAAAAATGCAATGCATATTTTCATAAAATAATTATTCTCACTGCTGATATTATTTACACGCTGCCATATACTGTATCCCAATTGTATATTGCACAGATGTCCACATCCAAAAGACCAGTGTGGCTGGTTCGCTCCAAAGCAAATTATAGAGTCCCAATTTGTTTTAGGGAATGTGAATGGTGTTCACTAGATGGTGAATGTTCAGCTGTATAAACGATGGGCGCTATGCTGCTACCTCCCCCGACCGCCAAACAATTTTGTGCTCACCACTTATTCTTTAGAGTCTCATGTGAGACTGGCTGTCAGCATGCGGAATCCGTTGTGGTGGTGTTCTATTCAGTTCACCGGGGAGGGAGGGCGCCGTTCGTAGCTGCAGAATTCAGGCAGTTTGCCGTGTGCTGGAGTCCGGAATGTGGTGCTGTGCTTGTGTAGATCTCAGGGAAAAACAGCAGCGTGAGATGTCCTTAACATGTTTCTCCGTGAAAATCAAACCACGGTTTCATCAGAAGACCTTCGAACGGCACCCTCCTTCCCCGGTGAACTGAATAGAACACCGCCGCTCCCACCAACCACAACGGATTCCGCATGCTGACAGCCAGCCTCACATGAGGCTCTAAGGAATAAGTGGTGAGCACAAAATTGTTTGGCGGTCGGGGGAGGTAGAAGCATAGTGCCCATCGTTTATACAGCTGAACATTCACCATCTAGTGAACACCATTCACATTCCCTAAAACAAATTGGGACTCTATAATTTGCTTTTGAGCGAACCAGCCACACTGGTCTTTTGGATGTGGACATCTGTGCAATATACAATTGGGATACAGTATATGGCAGCGTGTAAATAATAGCAGCAATGAGAATAATTCTTTTATGAAAATATGCATTGCATTTTTTATGCTTTTATTTTATGTGATTGAATAAAATGTTTATATAGTAATGATCAGTATCTACTATCTAGCGCTCTCTTGTGATATTGCATGATTCACAATGACTTTGTATCTATTTGAGTATCGCAGAATACTCATGTGGGAGCAGCTATAAGTATATATATATATCAGTATATCAATTCTATTATATAAATTGGGTGACCAACAGCTTTATTTTGTGCCTTAAATCAGAGCGCCTGATTTGATAATTTTAGGAGTCATAATTATCAAGCACTATTTTACTAATCTCTCCCTGAAAACACTGCCCAACAATACGCATTACATCGACATCGCTGAACTCAAATTGAAGAATCACGGTAGTTTAGTAAATTAGTGTGGGGTTTTTTTTTTCAAAAAAGTTGCAATCTCAAACGGCCGATGTCAGCTGAGATTGATCTTGGCTGAAATCATCTGCAACATGAGTGTTAGTAAATTTACCCCATTATCTCCCGCATTTATTATTGCAATAGTCCTCTTACTGGTCTTTCCAAAAAGAGACTCTCACCACTACAAACAATAGCTGCAGCGCTAATTTTCCTCACTAGATCTTCATCGTCTGAATATCCATTCTGTTAGTCCCTCCATTGGTTACCTGTATTCTACTGTATTCAATATAAAATACTTTTACTCACACACAAGGCCATTAATCAAACTACCCCAACGTACATGTCTTCACTTATCTCAAAATATCTCGCAACTCTTCAAAATACCTATGTTTCTCATCCACACTCATTATTTGCTCCTACTCATGATTGCAAGACTTTCTTCAGGCTGCACACACTCTGTGGAGTGCCCTCCTATGCATAATAAGTCTCTAGTCTCCAAACCTTCAAGTGTTCCCTGAAAACTCATCTCTTCAGGCAAGCTTATCAAATTCCAGATCCACCCACATAACATCATAAACTTTCCTAACAAATTATATCCCCACTGTACAATCCTCACATAATTCTCTTTCTTCACTTTCCCATCCTTCTGACAACAGGTCAATATTTCTGTATGACCATAGCATACAGCTCACCAAGAACCTTTGCAATCTGGTGGACCATTATGCAATAGATAACCCTTATCCTAGTGTATAAATGCCAATTCCCTATAGATTGTAAGATTGCAAACAGGGCCTTCCTACCTCGGACTGCCTGTTATTACCCAGTTTTGTTTTATCACTGTTTCCAATTGTCCTGTAATTTTGAGTGGGAGCAAGTAATGCATGTGGATGAGAGATGCAGATCTCATGCAGAGCAGAGAGGTCGGGTAGGAAGATATTTTGAGATGAATGAAGACATGTATGATGTAGAGATGAGCGAGTTCGGTTCCCTGAGAACTGAACCCCCCCGAACTGCATTACCCAAGCCCGGATCGGGTTTTCCCACCTGACTCTGAAACCAGAACGAGGCAAAACATCATAATCCCGCTGTCGGATTCTCACGGGTTTTGAATTCCATATAATGAGCCGCGCGTCGCCGCCATTTTCACTCCAGCCCCGTATAGTGTAACGAGATATATGGGTCCGTCCTCAGTGCCTGTGCAGGAGGGAAAGTGGGGTGATGATTCCAGTGCTGTTTGTGTTGCTCAGTGCAGTGTAGTGTCTTATGCTGCATCAGTCCAGTCACAGTGGTGGTGTCCTCTGCTGCCATATGTCCAGTGCTGCTGTATAAGTCCAGTTCAGTGGTGCTGTGTTGTGCTGCATCAGTCCAGTGGTGGTGTCCCTGTGCTGCTGTTTATGTCCAGTGGTACTGTTGTATATGTCCAGTGATATTGCTGTATATGTCCAGCGGTACTACCGTATAAGTCCAGTGGTACTGCCATATAATGCCAGTGATACTGCCGTATATAAGTCCAGTGGTACTGGTGTATAAATCCAGTGGTATTGGTGTATAAATCCAGTCCAGTGGTACTGCCGTATAAATCAAGTGATACTGCCGTATATGTCCAGTGATACTGCCGTATATGTCCAGTGATACTGCCGTATATGTCCAGTGATACTGCCGTATATGTCCAGTGATACTGCCGTATATGTCCAGTGATACTGCCGTATATGTCCAGTGATACTGCCGTATATGTCCAGTGATACTGCCGTATATGTCCAGTGATACTGCCGTATATGTCCAGTGATACTGCCGTATATGTCCAGTGATACTGCCGTATATGTCCAGCGGTACTGCTGTATAACTCCAGTGATACTGCCATGTATGTCCAGTGGTACTGCCATATAAATCCAGTGGTACTGGCCTATAAATCCAGGTCAGTGGTACTGCCGTATAAATCCAGTGATACTGCCATATATGTCCAGTGGTTCTGCCGTATAAATCCAGTCCAGTAATACTGCCATATATGTCCAGTGGTACTGCCATATATGTCCAGTGATACTGACATATATATCCAGTGGTACTGCCATATATGTCCAGTGGTTCTGCCGTATAAATCCAGTCCAGTAATACTGCCATATATGTCCAGTGGTACTGCCATATATGTCCAGTGATACTGACATATATATCCAGTGGTACTGCCATATATGTCCAGTGATACTGCCATATATGTCCAGTGATACTGCCATATAATTCGAGTGGTACTGGCATATAAGTCCAGTGGTACTGCCGTATAAATCCAGTCCAGTGGTACTGCCAAATAAGTCCAGTCATACTGCCATATAAATTCATTCCAGTGGTACTGCCCTATAAATCTAGTGGTACTGCCGTATAAGTCCAGTGGTGCTGCCGTATAATTTACAGTGGTACAGGTGTATAAATCCAGTGGTAATGCCGTATAAATCCAGTCCAGTGGTACTGCCGTATAAATCCAGTCCAGTGGTACTGGCGTAGAAGTCCAGTGGTACTGGCGTATAAGTCCAGTGGTACTGGCGTATAAGTCCAGTCCAGTGGTACTGGCGTATAAGTCCAGTCCAGTGGTACTGGCGTATAAGTCCAGTCCAGTGGTACTGGCGTATAAGTCCAGTCCAGTGGTACTGGCGTATAAGTCCAGTCCAGTGGTACTGGCGTATAAGTCCAGTCCAGTGGTACTGGCGTATAAGTCCAGTCCAGTGGTACTGGCGTATAAGTCCAGTCCAGTGGTACTGGCGTATAAGTCCAGTCCAGTGGTACTGGCGTATAAGTCCAGTCCAGTGGTACTGGCGTATAAGTCCAGTCCAGTGGTACTGGCGTATAAGTCCAGTCCAGTGGTACTGGCGTATAAGTCCAGTCCAGTGGTACTGGCGTATAAGTCCAGTCCAGTGGTACTGGCGTATAAGTCCAGTCCAGTGGTACTGTCCTGTGCTGTATATTATTTACTCCATTAAAAGGGGTTATTAATATTTAATCCAAATAATTTTACAGGGATTGCCCTGTGTGGTGTAGGGATACGATGTCCTGTGCCACATATTGTGTTATATAACTCCAGAAAAATAATGGAGAACAAAAATTTAGAGGATATAATAAGGAAAGATCAAGAACCACTTCCTCCTAGTGCTGAAGCTGCTGCCACTAGTCATGACATAGACAAAGAAATGCCATCAACGTCCTCTGCCAAGGCCGATGCCCAATGTGATGGTAGAGGGCATGTAAAATACAAAAAGCCAAAATTCAGTAAAAAGACCCAAAACATTTAATTTAAATGGTCTGAGGAGAAACGTAAACTTGCCAATATGCCATTTACGACATGGAGTGGCAAGGAACGGCTAAGCCCCTGGCCTATGTTCATGACTAGTGGTTCAGCTTCACATGACGATGGAAGCCCTCATCCTCTTGCTAGAAAAATTATAAGAGTTAAGCTGGCAAAAGCACAGCAAAGAACTGTGCGTTCTAAGATGGTATTACAAATCCTCAAGGAGAGTCCAAGTGTGTCAGCGGTTGCGATGCCTGACCTTCCCAACACTGGACGGGAAAAGGTGGCTCCTTCCAGCACTTGCAGCGGGTGTGCAAATGGTGGAAGTAGCACCCACAGTCCAGTTTCTGATATTCAAATTGAAGATGTCACTGTTGAAGTACACCAGGATAAGTATATGGGTGTTGCTGGCGCTGAGGAGGAAGTTGACGATGAGGATTCTGATGGTGATGTGGTTTGTTTAAATGAGGCAATGGGGGAGACACCTGTTGTCCATGGGATGAATAAGCCCATTGTGATGCCTGGGCAAAATACCAAAAAAGACACCTCTTCGTTCTGGAATTATTTCTCCACAAGTCCGGACAACAGGTTTCAAGCCATGTGTTACCTCTGTCAATCCGTAATAAGTAGGGGTAAGGATGTTAACCACCTAGGAACATCCTCCCTTATACGTCACCTGCTGAACATTCATCAGAAGTCATTGTCAAGTTCAGAAACTTTGAATAAGAGCATAAGCAGTCCACTGACACCTAAATCCCTTCTTCCTCTTGTACCCAAGCTCCTGCAAGCCACATCACCAACTCCCTCAACGTCAATTTCCTCCTCAGTCAGGAATGTCAGTAGTCCTGGAGGCCATGCCACTGGCAAGACTGAGGAGTCCTCTCCTTGCCGGGATTCCTCTGGAGTATCCTTGAGTGGTATGCCTACAGCTGCTGTTGCTGCCGCTGCTGTTGTTGCTGCTGGGAGTCGATTGTCATCCCAGAGGGAAAGTTGGAAGACCACTTGTACTACTTCAACTAAGCAATTAACTGTCCAACAGTCCTTTGCGAGGATGATGAAATATGACAGCAGTCATCCTGTTGTAAAGAGGATAACTGAGGCCTTGACAGCTATGTTGGTGTTAGACGTACGTCCTGTATCCGCCATTAGTTCAGTGGGACTTAAAGAATTTCTTGAGGTAGTGTGTCCATGGTACCAAATCCCATCTAGATTCAACTTCACTAGCAGGTGATACCGAGAATGTGCAGAGACGTCAGAAAAAGTGTCCCCAGTGTCCTAAAAAATGCAGTTGTACCCACTGTACACTTAACCACGGACATGTGGACAAGTGGAACAGGGCAGACTAAGGACTATATGACTGTGACAGCGCACTGGGTAGATGTATTGCCTCCCGCAGCAACAACAGCAGCGGCACCAGTAGCAGCATCTCGCAAACGCCAACTCATTCCTAGGTAGGCTACGCTATGTGTCACCGCTTTCTGTAAGAGGCACACTTCTAACAACCTCTTACGGAAACTGAGGGACATCATCGCAGATTGGCTTTCCCTAATTAGACTCTCCTGGGGATTTGTGATATCAGACAACACCACCAATATTGTGCATGCATTACATCTGGGCAAATTCTAGCACGTCCCATGTTTTGCACATACAATTCATTTGGTGGTGCAGAATTTTTTTAAATGACAGGGGCATGCAGGAGATGCTGTTGGTGGCCCTAAAAATTGCGGGCCACTGTCGGCATTCAGCCACTGCATTCCGAAGACTGAAGCACCAGCAAACACACCTGAACCTTCCCTACCATCACCTGAAGCAAGAGGTGGTAACGAGGTGGAATTCAACATTCTATATGCTTCAGAGGATGGAGGAGCAGCAAAAGGCCATTCAAGCCTATACATTCACCTATGATATAGGCAAAGGAGGGGGAATGCACCTGACTCAAGTGCAGTGGAGAATAATTTCCGTCTTGTGCAAGGTTCTCCAGACCTTCAAACTTGCCACACATGAAGTCAGTTAAGACACTGCCAGCTTGAGTCAGGTCATTCCCCTTATCAGGCTTTTGCAGAAGCAGCTGGAGAAATTGAAGGAGGAGCTAAGATGGAGTGAGTCAGCTAAGTATGTGGACTTATGGATGGAGCCCTTCATTCGCTTTGCCAGAATTCAAGGGTGGTCAATCTGTTGAAATCAGAGCCCTACATTTTGGCCACCATGCTTGATCCTAGGTTTAAAGTCTACATTGTATCTCTCTTTCCAGCAGACACAAGTCTGCAGAAGTTCAAAGACCTGCTGGTGAGAAAATTGTCAACTCAAGTGGAACGTAACTGGTAAACAGATCCCCCTTAATTTTCTCCCGCAACTGGGGCTGCGAGTATAAGATTTCCTAGCTCACCCACTGGTGGTGATGTAGGGAAGTCAGGAGCATGAGCTGACATCTGGTCCGGACTGATGGACCTGCCAACTATTACTGAAATGTCTACTGTCACTGCATATGATTCTCTCACCATTGAAAGAATTGTGGAGGATTATATGAGTGACAGCATCCAAGTAGGCATGTCAGACAGTCCGTATGTATACTGGCAGTTAAAAGAGGCAATTTGGATGCCCTTGCACAAACTTGCTTTATTTTACCTAAGCTGCCCCCCTCCAATGTGTACTCCGAAAGAGTGTTTATTGCAGCCGGTAACCTTGTCAGCAATCGGCATAGGAGGTTACTTCCACAAAATATGGAGAAGATGATGTTCATCAAAATTAATTATAAGTCCTCCAGGAAAACCTTTACCAGCAGTTACCTCCAGAAAGTAATACAAAAGGGATTTTTCCCACGCACTCTGCTGACTGTTAGTAAGAAGAACTATATACTATGTAATAATAGGAAATTTAGAGCTCTTCGTTACATATGTTTTGCAAAAGATATGATAAGCCTCCAGGCCACTTCACGGCTGCTCTATTACTGGAGGTCCCTACCTAAGCATAGGTCCAGGGCTTGGACCCCACAAATTTGGCTCAGGCCCGACCACCCCAGGGCAGCACACCATTGAAATACTAAAGTGTTAATATGTGTTAAGAAAGAAGCAGAGGCTATGGGTTAGAAAGTGCTACAAAAATAAGGGTGTTAATAAAATACTCAAAAGAGTAATATTAGTGAAAAAATAGGAGTGTTACATAAGTGCTAAATAAATAATATGGCATGCTACCCCAAGGTGGCCCAGCCCCACCAGACCTGGGGGGTACCACTCCCCAAACCCATACACAGCATAATAATAATTACAGCCACTATGGGTCATACAATTGCTTAATGTATGGCCACATGATAATGGCACATACAGAACATATCCAGATTGAGAGCTAGTTTACCTGGAGGCACCCCTGTATCCTCCAACCGGCACCACAGGACCCAGCATGCCCTCCTAATGCTGGCTCCATCTATGCCTCTCTGAACTGCAATAAATAGTGGAAAACTGCTCTAATCAAGCTGGTAACAATCCCCAGGTGCTGCGGGAGGGGGTTACTCTAGACAAGAAATACAAAAGGGATTTTTCCCACGCACTCTGCTGACTGTTAGTAAGAAGAACTATATACTATGTAATAATAGGAAATTTAGAGCTCTTCGTTACATATGTTTTGCAAAAGATATGATAAGCCTCCAGGCCACTTCACGGCTGCTCTATTAGGTAGGGACCTCCAGTAATAGAGCAGCCGTGAAGTGGCCTGGAGGCTTATCATATCTTTTGCAAAACATATGTAACGAAGAGCTCTAAATTTCCTATTACATAGTATATAGTTCTTCTTACTAACAGTCAGCAGAGTGCGTGGGAAAAATCCCTTTTGTATTTCTTGTCTAGAGTAACCCCCTCCCGCAGCACCTGGGGATTGTTACCAGCTTGATTAGAGCAGTTTTCCACTATTTATTGCAGTTCAGAGAGGCATAGATGGAGCCAGCATTAGGAGGGCATGCTGGGTCCTGTGGTGCCGGTTGGAGGATACAGGGGTGCCTCCAGGTAAACTAGCTCTCAATCTGGATATGTTCTGTATGTGCCATTATCATGTGGCCATACATTAAGCAATTGTATGACCCATAGTGGCTGTAATTATTATTATGCTGTGTATGGGTTTGGGGAGTGGTACCCCCCAGGTCTGGTGGGGCTGGGCCACCTTGGGGTAGCATGCCATATTATTTATTTAGCACTTATGTAACACTCCTATTTTTTCACTAATATTACTCTTTTGAGTATTTTATTAACACCCTTATTTTTGTAGCACTTTCTAACCCATAGCCTCTGCTTCTTTCTTAACACATATTAACACTTTAGTATTTCAATGGTGTGCTGCCCTGGGGTGGTCGGGCCTGAGCCAAATTTGTGGGGTCCAAGCCCTGGACCTATGCTTAGGTAGGGACCTCCAGTAATAGAGCAGCCGTGAAGTGGCCTGGAGGCTTATCATATCTTTTGCAAAACATATGTAACGAAGAGCTCTAAATTTCCTATTATTACATAGTATATAGTTCTTCTTACTAACAGTCAGCAGAGTGCGTGGGAAAAATCCCTTTTGTATTTCTTGTCTAGAGTAACCCCCTCCCGCAGCACCTGGGGATTGTTACCAGCTTGATTAGAGCAGTTTTCCACTATTTATTGCACCTCCAGAAAGTACACAGGGACCTGTGATGGTGGATTCCCGTGGGGATGAATTAACACTGTGAGGAGGATGTACATGCTGAAAGGGGTGAGGAATCAGAGGATGAGGTCGACATTTTACCTCTATAGAGCCAGTTTGTGCAAGAATAGATTGATTTCTTATTTTTGGTGGGGGCCCAAAAAAAACAGTCATTTCATCCAAAGCCGTGTGGCAGACCCTGTTGCTGAAATGATTGGTTTCTTAAAGTGTGCATGTACTGTTTAAACAACATAAGGTTGGGTGGGAGGGCCCAAGGACAATTCCATCTTGCACCTATTTTTCTTATTTGCATGATATGCTGTTTGGGTCCTAGTTTTTAAAGTGCCATCCTGGCTGCCACTGCAGAGCCACTCCTAGATGGGCCAGGTGTTTATGCCACACACTTGTGTTGCTTAGCTTAGCCATCCAGCTAACTTATTGCACCTCTTTTTCTTCTTTGCATGATGTGCTGTTTGTGGCCTGTTTTTTAAATCTGCCATCCTGTCTGACACTGCAGTGCCACTCCTAGATGGGCCAGGTGTTTGTGCTGCACACTTGTGTTGCTTAGCTTAGTCATACAGCCACCTCTTTTGACTTAAAAACAATATTGTGAGGTGTTCAGAATAGACTATAACTGAGTGGAAATGAATGTTATTGAGGTTAATAATAACGTAGAATCAAAATTACCCCAAAATTCTGTGATTTTAGCTGTTTTTGTGTTTTTTCAAAAATCATCCAGATTCAAAACCAAAACCAAAACACGAAAGGGTGGTTTTGGCAAAACCATTCCAGATCCAAAACACAAGCATGGAACCAGAATCAAAACCAAAACACAAAAAGTGTCCTCCGCACATCTCTAGTATGTTGGTACAGTTTGGTTAATAGCCTTCTATGTAAGTGTATTTTTTTATTGAATACGGTAGAATAACAGTAACCAATGTAGGGACTAACAGAGTGGATCAGCAGTCTAGCGAGGAAAATCAGCCTCACAGCTGCATTCAAAATGGATTGTAGTTGTGAGAGCCTATTTTTAGGAATACCAGAATGCAATAATCAATGTGGGAGATAATGAGTGCGTGGATTATAGTGTTCACAGTGTCTTGTGTAAGATATGGTCATATTTTGGATATGTTTCTTAGATGTATGTAACATGATTTTGGACCAGATTGAATGTGGAGAACAAAGGACAGTTCTGAGTCAAGAATGACATGTAGGCAGCGAGCTTGTGGGGTAGGGTTAATTGCTGAGTTATCAACATTGATAAAGATACCAGGTTGGTAGCTATTATTGGCCAGTGAAAATATAATTTAATTCTGTTTTGGAAATACTAAGTTTGATGTGGCGAGATGACATACAAGATGATATGGCAGAAAGACATTCAGTGACACAGCCCAATACAGATGGTGACAAATCTGGGTAGGATAAGTACGTTTGAGTATCATCTGTGCAAAACTGAGCCTTGGGCACTTTAACTGATAGAAGTAGGGAAGAGGAGGTGGATTCAGAGTCTCTCCTCAGGGATTTGTGACTTTTCTGTTCCTGAATGCATAGTTTGTTCTACTGCCTTTTTCACTCTTTTTTTACAAGTCTTCTTGACTCTGAGTAAAAAGGCCTTGCTTTGTCATGAGAGGCAGAAGAAGATGACAGTTACAGGACCACCAACTTTTCCTTGCCACTGTGTGTGGTAAATGTCATGTTCACATTTTTATGCTTTCCTGCATCAGCCTTCCCTTTATAAGAGGTGTTTTTTGAGTATAATCTGTGCACAAATGATACTGGAATCCAAAAGAACTAATTCATTTGGCAAGAGATGTGGTATAGATTGAGAAAAGCAGAGGATCTAAGACTGAGCCTTGTGGTACTCCAACAGTTACAGGTGTTTTTTCTTTAACACTGGATATTGGGTTTTTAATTTTAGATGCTCTATCTTAGACTCACTATGCTCTTAAGAATTGGCTCTAGTAGGTGACGTTCCTGGACTAGCATCATCATGACTGGAGGTAGCAGCTGCTGCACTAGTGCTTGGTTGCTCTTCTCTAAACTGATCATTATCCATTTTTCACGTCACAGATCACTGCGTGGATTACAGGACTTATATATAGAAGCACACTAGGGTAAAGCGGACCAACCAGTTCAAACAATAGATATATAGATGCAGCATGACACCTATACATAGTCTCTTTATACAGCACAGCCACTTGTGAGTCTGGAGTCTCAGCACATCGAATACAGCAGAGTACAGTGTAGCATACAGCAGTTTGAAGCGTGACCCCTCTACATAGTCACTTTATACAGCACAGCCAATTGTGAATCTGGAGTCTCAGTACAGTATATGCAGCAATCAGCATGCGTTACTGTGAAATGGCGCAGAGTCCCGGCCATGGCACCTTATACAGAATCCCAGTCCCACAAGAATCCCGCACCGGGTGGATGATGTTCGGTCTTGAAGTGGATCTGAGTCTGGGTGGTACACCCGAGCCGTGGCTCGGGTGGACTTGTATCTCCAATGTTCGAAGCAGTCTGGATTTCCTGGAGGCTTCCTCTCTAGTGGCAGGTAAGTCCAGTTGCCCTTGAGGGTGTGACATTTAGCTATTTAGGGGTGCAAAATTAATTTATATCTTGCCCTCTCCCCCCCCATCCAAAAAGGTTGTGGTGCCCCTGATTATTTGTATGGGATATGGAATATGTCTGCTGGGAATATAAAGTATAGTTGTTTAAAAGAGGACATGCAAAAAACCTACAGAATTTTTTTTTTTTTATCAAGTTATGGGAAGAAGAGTTTCTGTTTTTCCCTCTTCTTCCTTTAAGTTTTGTGTCTTATAAAACAGTGCAGGTTTGTTAGCCTCTTTGGTATAATACAGTTTTCAGGATTACTTCACGCTTGCCTGGAGCATGATTTAGAGGATTATAATATAATTTTGTTTTGTTTAGAATCCCCATCAAGGCAGTCCTAGTTTTACTGATTTATTGTGTGAATTTCCTCTTGAATTTTTATGTGACTCTTGATCTCCCCTGAGGTGCTTCTTCAGTTTTGATTGGCTAATGCAAATTTCCAGTGGAGATTAAGCATAAATGAGCTTGAAATTGATTTATTATAATGAGTGAAATTGAGGTCTAAGGTCTTTTCTTTTCTTTTTAAAAACCAAAGCTGCTAAATTACAGCAATATTTTGCAGTTACTGAAAGAACAATGTAAGTATATGTAAATTGCTCTATAACATTTCATGTCTTGAGAAGTAGACAAGCTCTTCACAATGTATCGGAAGGTAAGGGAATAAAGTAGTTCTAATCGTGGATTTCTGAGTATTTGCCTCTCATTTAAATCCTTTGATTTAATTTTCAGGTCATTTTGTCTTGTAAGGTCAGTGTGAATGAAAGACAACTAATCTTGTAATTGGCACTATGCAGCTATTTTATGCAAATTATCAACTTGCTAATTGACTAGTCAAGAAAAAGGGACTGCAACCAAGACTTATGGTGATGCATGAAAATGTGGTTTATTTTGTGATTTGAAAATCATCATCAATTGGATGTAAATTTTCAAGGACAAACTGGGTTGTATGGTTTAAAAACAAACTGCTGTTTGTTTGTTTGTAGTAAACCGCCTATCTGCAAACTGAAAATCATGCAGACCTTGTTAGCTTCTGACTTAAACCTTTGCAAAGTGTCAGATTATGACTAATATGTATTACAGTATGCCATATAGAAGGCATATCCTTATGTGCCCCAAAGACCTGGCACAAGGTAGCAAGTTGATAATGTTGACATTTGTGATCAGAATGCTACTGGATGCTTAATTTAAAGCTGCATGTATCTTAGGGTACAGTATGTGTCTAAACAATGCTTACAGCTATATTTAACCATTCATCTGTAAATTGAGCACTTTTCTGTCATCTTTTTACAGGCATTGTACTACTACTAACACATGGATTTATTTACCAGAGTACCTTAGAGCAAGCAGAGGGGTTCAGAAATGTTTTTTATACATTGAAACTATTTTATGCATTTGCAGTGTCATGGCCTACTGTGACTTTTTAAAAAGTACATTTATTTTTCTGCCTTGCTTTCTCTCCAATGTTTATGCAAAAGATAACTCCAGCACAGAATTGGTGTTTGATATGGAAAATGAAACCAGTATTAGTTTATGTGCGTGTTGCCACAATATAAAAGTTAAAATTTAAATGGTACTATACGCACCTCAAATTAAAGGTAAGATAACAGAATAATATATGACTCAAGCTTCCATCATCTTGTGGACCAATTTTTTTTGCCATCTTTAGTAGAGGAGACAAAGAATTATTAACATAAGCATGACCATAGTTTGGTGCTGTTACTGGCAACAGTGCAAATATAGACTAACAATTATAAACAAGAACCATTTATAGTTATATATGGTTGCATTAAACACTTTATTATTTTTCAATTCAGATGCTCCAAACCATTTTCAGGTTCACACCATCCACTACTTGATATATGATGTCAGACTGTTGACAGTGCGCATTTAGTTGATGAGCTAATTCTCAGTGAAATTGATGTCCCCAACCAATAAGTCCTTTATTTTCATGCTAAAAAGCCTCAACTGTGAACGCTCACAGATATAAACAGGCAGGACACTAAAATAAATGTAGACTAATTCTACATCTCGCAAAAAAGAAAATAAATAAATGAATAAGAACCATGAATAAAGAACACACATCCCATCAAACTAATAGAAATTAACATAACTAGCTGAGAAAACATATCAATAATATAGCATCCTCAAAGTAAAAAATGTATATAGGCATATGTACTAGGAAATTCTGTAAACAAGGGACATCAGTTAAAGTCTGATGGGAATTTTTTAGGATTGTACAAAAATCAATAGATCTATAATTAAAATATATAATACAATAAATATGATTATAGTTTACTGAGGAATAAATTGTCAAAAGAGTGATTCAAATGCTAAATTTCTAATCTATTATAGGAGAAAAGGCGGTATAATTAATATCCATATTAAGACCAAAAAATATCACTATTTTTAATATGAGAATCTTTTAAACCTTTTTTTGGGATAACTTATACTGTGGGTTTTATCCCAACCTCTCTCAACTGAACTGACTTAATCACTTTCATTGTTAGGTCCCTTGCTTCCTTATTATGCATCTCCAGAAGTGTTTTAACATACTGTGGGTAAAAATGGCAGTTTCAAAATTTCACATTTTCTTATAGTATCTATAAAATTGGAGTCCATAATGACATTCTAGCAGATAGACCTTAAAGCTGGTACAGTGTGTTCAGTCTCATTTTACCAGCGAATGAGTCGCATGTGCATACGCTTCGCAATTGTGACTAGCCCTGTCCGCGTTTGACTCGTTCCCAGGAGCATGCGCACCATGTAACCCTACCGGTCATGGGTTTGCATGCAGCGCACGTTCATGGACTCACTAGTTGTGGCAAATTGTCCGTGATTGCAAGGGTAAGATGAGGCTGGACACATCTGTATTACATGTAAAACCACTGACTTTGTATTTATTTATTTTATTTATCTATAAAAGAATCAAAAGAATTTGTTTGCCAGGCAATTTTTTTCAAATTTTCACTTTGTCGAATGAAAATAAAGACTTTATATTTATCAGTAAAGAGTTTGTGACTTCTTTTGTATCAAGAAAGTTAGCACAAGTTTACATATTCAACAGGCATTTTATATTTGTGTGGCAAAAAAACTTTACAATTATTTTAATATAAAGAGTATACATCTCCAAAATCTTTTTTACTTAAAACCAAGGTCTGTAAAATTATTTAAAAAAACTTTTATTTGCATTAAAGCTTAATTAAATCATTTTTAATGTGATTTAGCTCATATTATCTTTCTAATTTTTTTTGTTTATAAAATGCAATAAAAATAATAAAAAAAAACTTAATTGTCCACTTAGTTATTTCGGAATATGTGTAAATTAACTTTTTTTTTTATTTTTGAACCATATTTTGTGGCACATTAAAGATATTAAAAAACATTTTAAATTAAGTAATGATTTTAATCTCATTACTTATGATAAAGTTTTAAATTGATAACAACTATTTTATAAAGATTCATTCAAGACTGTTATTTGTTCTTTTTTATTTATTAGAAAATGATTTGCCTAAGACTATTTTTGTATGTCATTCGTATTAATTGTTTTATATATATACTGTACTTAAAGCATTGCAAGAATCTTCCTCATATTAAACTTCATTTAATAAGATTGGTCTTTTTGATTCTTATCACATCAATTTTGCCTGTAGATTAGATACATGCATGTACTACAGATAATACAGATCATTTGGATAATGATAAATGACTTAATTGTAGTTGTATGGATGACTTTGTGCTTTCTAGTTGGAGTTAGTAGCTCCTGAAAAACCTTAAGTGGTGGTAGACAACTTAAGAGTGAGTGGGAGAGATACTAAGGAGTTTAATTAATTGTGTAGACAAACCATTTTTTTTTTTTTTTTTAAATAAAACTGTCAGACCCATGTCATACAGGCTAGAGTGACTGCGGGAGTTTGACAAAAGTATTGACAGTGTTAGAGATTAGAGAATCTTGAACCAGGTCTGTGACAGATCCCCACTCCAAAAACATAGGCAGGTTATTAACCCTATTTGTTCACACAAGCCAATGTAGAGATTGAGAGTACTCTGCATAAACCATATACCCACATGTGTGTGGTCAACTCCTGTTTGTCAGTGCCCATGAGATAGGAGGCAATCAGGGCCAGTGTTTGAGTATCCTCTGCTCTGTTATTTACTTCACTGTCTATGTGCAATTACCACTCACTGCTTGTACTTGGAAGGTGAAATGGCACCCATGATGGAAAGGCGGGCTGGGGAGTCACACTGGAAGTATGGCGCAAACCTGAACTGCTTAACTTGATTACCGAGTTCTGGCAGTCCTGAGCACAATTAACCTTTCTTTAAAAACACCCACCGGGACCTTTGCATACCAGTAATATTCATGTTAAACGTTTTTCCAAACAAAAATTGCTACAGTATATGCAGTAACTGGGTGACTGTTGCTAGTAGCTAGTTAGCATTTACACCAGAGGAAAGGGAAACCTATAAGCCCAATATTATTCACTATTTAAATAAATCTATTTTAGTGACTCAATAGATGATTTTTGCTAACTGTCACTTGTTTTTTTTTTTAATACAGTAGATACACACAAGGACATAACTAGGGGTGGGCATGTGGTAATGCCGCCCAGAGAGCTGGGAATACCCTGCAGCCTGTAGAGCCGCCTCACAGCTGTTAATGCTCCGGCTCTCAGCTTCTTCGTGGTACTGGTAGCATTGCTCCCTCTTCATGTGATTATGATAGCACATGTTTATGATGCGGGCTGACATATGATGGATTTTTACCCTGCTATGGACCTGGATTTACACTCTAGAAAGGTGTATCTAGAATTATGTCACAAAATGAACTCTGAATCCTGCTTACAGTACTAGTGCTGTCATTTGAACAGCTGGCATGCTCCCGCTGGCCTGGACAGTAAATACTGTATAAACATACTGACAGCCTGTATCCACTGCTGCATGGGTATCACCATATTGTTTTGATCAGCTGACTCTGGTATCATCTAGTTACTGAGTAGATAGTTTCCTCATGACTTGAGCCTTCAATGGCAGACCATAGCACCCTATTTAAACCCTTCAGTTGCACCTGCTCATTGCCAGTACAACTTGTACCTTACCTGGTTCCAGTGTCAGTAGCTCTGCTCCCTGATTGTTGGCTTGTTTGTAGTATCTACCATCTGGTGCACATTTCATTGTGCATACTCGAGTTTCTAAGTCAACCGGCTCCTATCGTATTGCTCCAGCTTTTCCTAGTTGTATCCTATATACCGCACAGTGCTCATCCTTATTACATCAGCATGTATGACCACTCATAACCAGCAGTGTGTATTACCTGTGTGCACTGACACACCTCTGTTATTCATTGTTTTAATGGTCTCCAGATAGTGCCTGCTTCCATTGCAAGGAAGTATGCCAGCTCACTCAGCCTAGTACCTACAGTATACCACACTTCTTAACTGCTCAGTTATTTTAGGCTAGCTCCAATGGTACAGTAGCACTGAATAAAGGAGTAGCATCATTAGACCTCTAACCAGTCCTGCCCATTGGTCCCAGTTCAGAGCACAAACCTTACTCTGAATCAAACATTGGTGGTCATTCCGAGTTGTTGCTAGCTGGTTTCGGTCGCTGTGCTGCGATCAGGCAAAAAAATTGCACTTCTGCGCTAGGGTATGCGGCGCAATGCGCACGCGCGACGTACTTTCACAACAGCCGAAGTAGTTTTAACCAAGGTCTAGTGACGCTTTTCAGTCGCACTGCTCGCAGCAGAGTGATTGACATGAAGTGGGCGTTTCTGGGAGGTAACTGACCGTGTTCAGGGAGTGTGTGGAAAAACGCAGGCGTGTCAGATACAAACGCAGGTGTGCCGGGGAAAACGCAGGTGTGGCTGGCCGAAAGCAGGGTGTGTTCGTGACGTCAAAACAGGAACTAAATTGTCTGAAGTGATCGCAAGGTAGGAGTAGGTCTAGAGCTGCTCAGAAACTACACAATCTTTTTTTTGTAGCCGCGCTGCGATCCTTTCGTTTGCACTTCTGCTAAGCTAAGATACACTCCCAGAGGGTGGCGGCTTAGTGTTTGCACGGCCGCTAAAAGCAGCTAGCGAGCGAACAACTCGGAATGAGGGCCATTAACTGTAGGGATTGCTCTTTCACCTGAGGTTGCCCATTTACTGTGTAGTCTAAAAACTCTTGCCTACTGTTACTGCATCTGTTGGAAAAATCTGTCTGCATTGTGGCATTCAGACCTACTGACATCAAGAAAACAATATGGCAGTCAAGATCAATGTGGCAGTCTAGATAGGCACATCATCAAAGAGGTTTTATATCTGTCAGAAATACCCTTTTAGGCCTTTAAGTATATTTGTTTAAAAAATCATTTTAACTGTACCTGGAAGTATAGTCTCAGAATGTATCAGTCCTTATAACTTTGAAATGACTTTGTTTTATTCTATGTGCATTTATGCTTTTTATAGACAGTAGTCAAACACCATGTTATTATGTGATTACTTCAAATTTCAACAACATAAAATGTTTCAGGTTGGATGCTTGCTTCTAATTTGGATTCACTTTGTACAGGTCCCAAGAGAACGTAACAGAGACATATCTTCGCTTTATATCAAAGTGCCAAGTTGGGAGGATTTGGCACATACTGTAACCCTCTGTAACAGGGAAATATAAAAATATTCACTCTGGCAGCGAATACACCTGACTTCCAATAATCAGTTTACAATCTGTATTTACATTTTTTTTTTTTTTTTTTTGCTTGTGCATAAAATAGACTTGTTAGTTCAAGAGGCATCATTAAAATGTGCAAAATGCACCATGATTTCACAGGCATCTACAAAATATCTGACATTTAGTTGAAAGGATTTAGTGCCTGATTCATAGGTGTATGCAGTAGGGATTACTGCTAGAGCTTTGGCTGCATCAGGACCTGCCAGCATATGCAAATGCAGCCAGAGGTATGGTTTGTAAAAAAAAAAACCCATAGGCGGCTGTTGTCTGCAGCATTGTATCGCCACAGCACACATCGGTCAGCCAATGAGAAGCCTGAGAAGCCAAAATCTACCTATTTTACTGAAGCCAAAGATATTGCATCTGAAGATGCAGACACTTAGTGGCGGCTACTACTTTCTTGTTGAAGGGTGGCTGGGAGACAGTTAGTTCTGGCCAGCCGTGCCCTGGCTCCTGCGCACAGGATCTGACAGGTGCCAGGGCTGGTGCATGCACACAAGTGGTGGTGCAACAGCGCAAGCGGAAAACAGTGGCTTCTATGGACTGCATGGCTGCAGCCCATAGAAGCCAGGTAGGGCTGACAATGAGACAGGAAAGGGCTTCACTCTGGAAGCACACTCTGTCAGTCGCAGCCTGGCCTGGCAGAGGGAGAAAACACCTCCCTCTAGGGAAATCTGTCATGTAGGTGATTGACAGTTAGCTCTTCAGGCACAGTGTATCTACTGCAGGCACAGACTGATATACTAGTAAAGGCTTTTGCTTGTAAGTTTTTTCAAATACCTATGAGCACATAGGGAGAGAGCAATACAATAACCTGGCTAAAAATGACACCTATCTTCTGAATGAATGGCAGCATTCTAATTTAATAAACAGTGGAGCAGATTCTTCACTCCGATGGTTTACACAGTGGTGGATTTCCCAGTAGGCATATGAGGCACATGCCTAGGGGCGGCACTTGCTGCGGTACACAAGGCTGATGAGGCCAGGCGATTCCTTTTTTTTGTCATTACAACTTATTTTTTCATATTTTATTTTGCAACTGTCAGGAGTGGGACAATGGGGATCAAATTGTGGTCCGGGAGTTTACCAGCAGAGTTAGCAATTGGGCTTAAAGGCCTGATTCTGATTTGCTCGCACTGCTGATTCTGGATGCATTTGAGCGATTTTTTTCTTTTGAGCATGCTTTTATGCCACACTGTGCATGCATCTAGATAGCACATGCACAGAGTCATAGATGTGGTAGAGGCACTCGTGAGGAGCACAATCTCAGTGATGTGTCAAAAATGTAGTAAGCATTTACGGGCAGTGACAGGAAGGAGAGATTGATCTATCTTATGGATGTGTCGCAGGTATGTCACAGAAATCAACTGCATACAGAGATGTTTTACCACTCATCTAGGAAGCCATACTCAGAGGAACTGCTCCTGCCACAGGGCTATTGCAAGTTCTAAAAGTTTGACTGATGGAGGTGACTAAATATGCACAAATCATTATGTTAATAGATGCTCAAAGTGGGCATCTCAGTCCTTGTGCATTCAGATTCACACTTTTACACCAGGTAAGGACTTTGTAGCACCATTTGCTACAAATTATTGGTGCGCCACACGCGTGAGTGGCAGGGAGAGTGAGTGCTGCAATGCACCTTTCGTATCCCCTGGTAGTCCTGCAAAGGTGCCTGGGGTGCTGTGTGATCAGGGAGTTAGCTGTGTGTCTGTTGTTTTGGGGTGCGCAGGGGGAGTGGCATTTTGCTGTCAACTGTATGCTGTCAGCTATATACACAGAACGAGGCAAAACGTCATCATCCCGCTGTTGGATTCTTGCGGGTTTTGGATTCCATATAAACAGCCACGTGTCGCCGCCATTTTCACTCTGGACTTGGAGAGTGAGGGAGACAGACCTGTCTCTCTTTGTGGGTGGTGGCGTTGGGTGGGGTCAGTTTGTGATCTCTAGGGGTGCTGTTCCTGTCACTGTGGTGTCCCTGTGATGTTAGGGGTGAGGTCCTGACTGTCACTGGAGTTTGCTGTGCTGTTAGGGGTGCTGCAACTGTACATGGTTGTTGCTGTCCTGGCTGTCACTGTGTTGTACAGGGGGGTAGGGACACTGTCCTCCTGTATGCAGTGAAAAAACAGGGGTGCTGGCCCTGTCTTGTATGCTGTAAAAATTCAGGGTTGCAATGAAAATAAATGTACACTGGCTCTGTCTTGTTTGCTGTAAAAAATCAGGGGTGCAGTGAAAATAAATGTACACCGGCCCTGTCTTGAATGCTGTAAAAATTAAGGGGTGCTATTGTTAAAATAAAAGTAGACTGTGCTGTATGCTGTAAAAATACAGGAGTGCTGTTGTTAAAATAAAAGTACACTTGTCCCGTATGCTGTAAAAATACAAAAAAAAATACAGGGGTGCTGTTGTTACAATAAATGTACACTGGTCCTGCATGCTGTAAAAATACAGGGGTGCAGTGAAAATAAATGTACACTGGCCCTGACTTGTATGCTGTAACAATTCATGGGTGCAGTGATAATAAATATACACTGGCCCTGTCTTGTATGCTGTAAAAATTATGGGGTGCTATTGTTAAAATAAAAGTACACTGGTCCTGTATGCTGTAAAATTCCAGGGGTGCATTGTTAAAATAAAAGTACACTTGTCCCGTATGCTGTAAAAATACAAAAAAAAATACAGGGGTGCTGTTGTTACAATAAATGTACACTGGTCCTGCATGCTGTAAAAATACAGGGGTGCAGTGAAAATAAATGTACACTGGCCCTGACTTGTATGCTGTAACAATTCATGGGTGCAGTGATAATAAATATACACTGGCCCTGTCTTGTATGCTGTAAAAATTATGGGGTGCTATTGTTAAAATAAAAGTACACTGGTCCTGTATGCTGTAAAATTCCAGGGGTGCATTGTTAAAATAAAAGTACACTGGTCCTGTATGCTGTAAAAATACAGGGGTGCTGTTAAAATAAAACTACAATGGTCCTATATGCTGTAAAAATACAGGGTATATCACAAATCTCCAAGGAGAGTCCAAGTGTGTCCACGGTTGCGATGTCTAGGCCTGACCTTCACAACACTGTACCATTTGCACACCTTTTGCAAGTGCTGGGAGTAGCACTTCCAGTTCAGTTGCTGATATTGAGATTGAGGATGTCACTGTAGAAGTACACCAGGATGAGGAGGATATTGGTGTAGCTGGCACTGAGGTGGAAGTTGACGATGAGGATTCTAATGGTGAAGTGGTTTGTTTGAATAAGTCACCAGTGGAGACAGTTGTCCAAGGGATGAAAAAGCCCATTGTCATGCCTGAGCACAATACCAAAAAAGCCACCTCTTCGGTGTGGAATTATTTCTCCACAATTCTGGACAACAGGTGTCAAGGTACATGTTGCCTTTGTCAATTCATAATAAGTACGGATAAGGACGTTAACCACCTAGGAACATCTTCCCTTATATGACACCTGCAGCACATTCATCATGTCATTGTCAAGTTCAGAAACTTTGGGTATAGCATAAGCAGTCCACTGACACCTAAATGATGTGGTTTGTTTGAGTATTATTTCTCTGTGAGGAGGATGTAAACACTGAAGGGGGGAATCTGAGGAAGAGGATGATAACTTGCATTGTAGAGCCAATTTGTGCAAGGAGAGATTAATTGCTTCGTTTTTGGTGGGTGCCCAAACAAACCAATCATTTCATCCACAGTCATTTTCTTTGCCACATCATTCCAGGGGTGCTGACCTATATGGGGTGCTGAGCTCTACTCTATCAGTCCAGGGGTGCTGCCCCATTTCCGTTTAGGTCCAGGGGTGCTGTTGCCTGTCTGCTGTGCTGTGTAATTCACCAGGGTTGCTACCTATGCTGTATAAGTCCAGGGGTGCTGCCGTATAATTCCAGGGGTGCTGCTGTACTTGTTCCTAGGTTTAAATTATAGCTTAGAGCAGAATATGAAACAAGCTTTAACATCACAAACAGATTTGTGAAAACATAGCTGCAAAGGTGGAAATGGAAATTACAATTTTGACGAACTGTTTTCCAATGAGACCACATTTGTGGCCAAAGTCAGTCAGACTGAGAAGATGCAGAATCATAATTCAACTCAACTGCCGGAGAGGTAAAGGTGATATTTTCTGCTGGAGCATGAGAGTGTGGTTCTTCTCATTTATTTCATGTTAGGGACTCACTCAAATGAATGGCTCCAATTAGTCAACCTTAATTTTGATTTATTATTAATGTTCCACATTTCGGGATTATTTATTTACAAGATGCGCATTTGTTGTACAGGGTTCTTTTCCTATGGGCTGCACATGGTTATCACAAGACCTTGCGATGTTAGAAAAACAGAGTTTAAGTGATCTTGCATTGCATCAGCTTTCCATTGCACTGCAGCACAAGATGGGCCAGGAGCTCCTGTGAGGCACAAACAGTTACCGAGTAAGGCCCAGTATGAAGATGTTTGGCTTGCCATGCTGAGGCATTCTGTGGGCATTGCTTCCTCCCACAGTCCTACTTTTAGTATGAAATTATTTTCGACTGTAGAGTAGCAAGCTGCACTAGGGCAGGGGCTAAATAACTAAAAATTCACTGCACAGTCCTGCTTAGTACTGTACCGAACCCACCCGACTCAACTTGCCCCATCCTGGGCTGCTAAAATATCTAAGGGGCTGCTTTATTTAAAAATGAAATATGAATAAAATAAACAAGACACACAGGTATGCTCACATGCGTGTAAATGGGACACACGGGTATGCTCACATGCGTGTAACTGGGAGCTGTGAAAAACAAAAGTAAGGCATCTGCCACAAAATATGTAAATAAAATGCAATAGAAAAGTGGAAAAAGAAACCCACGAGATTTTAACAAAATAAATCTCCAAACTCAGTGGAGGGGAAAATGTTAAATCTTGATCTTGTGGTATACACCAGTTTATTTGCATTCCAGCATTAAATCCGAAATTATCTTAATCCCTGAAAATGGAAAAGGAGGTACAAATTCGGAGGCTTTGTCCCCTAGTTGTTCAGTTTGTCCATTAATGTGGTAATTATATATTTGCTTGGTTGAAGATCTTTCCGTTCCACACCAATATAGGAGTGGAGGCGAAAGCCTGTGTGTTGTTCCTGATTGCATGTGCCTCTCAATTTTAATCATCTTCTTGACACTGTCCTCTTCCTCTTGCCTCTTCTCATAATGTGAAAAGTCATCAAAGAAGGAGGTGGTATATTTGTAGCTAGCTATGTTTTGGAGAACTTGGCGAGCTTTTTCAAGGGGACCACCTGTCTCTGAAATTATGGGTTTATTAAACTGTGCATGTCCTGTTTAAACAACATAAGGGTGGGTGGGAGGGCCCAAGACAATTCCATCTTGCATCTCTTTTTTTTCTTTGCATGATGTCCTGTTTGGGGCCTAGTTTTTAAAGCTGCCATCCTGTCTGCCACTGCAGTGCCACTCCTAGATGGGCCAGGTGTTTGTGCCGCCCACTTATGTCGCTATGCTTCATCGTCCAGCTACCTTGGTGCAACCTTTTGCCCTAAAAACAATATTGTGAGGAGTGAGGTGTTCAGAATAGATTGGAAATGAGTGAAAATGAATGTTATTGAGTTTAATAATACTGTATGACCAAAATTACCTTCAAATTCTGTGATTTTAGCTGTTTTTATGTTTTTTCCAAAAAAACATCCAGATCCAAAACCAAATCCCGAAAAAGGGTAGTTTTGGCAAAACCAATCCAGATCCAAAACCAAAACACAAAACCCAAAAAGTGTGCACCGCACATTTCTAATTATATACCACATTTAAGACATATTAATGTACTGGTTTTATTTGTTCATTATCCATCTGAAATGAAGCAAAATATATACAATATACTCATTTATATATGTACAAAGTGGAGTCAGTACCATTCATTAGTATAAATAAACCGTTCCTTCAACACTGTTCTGCCTAAGATGTACACTCTGGGCAATGAAGTGTTACATTTGGATTCTTCTATCCAGTGCAGATTTGCGCAGTAAAGTTTATTATTCACAATATTGTTATTATAACTTTCAATTTACGCTTAAAATTAGTTGGGGTGTATTTTTCTCTGAAAGAGGCCAGGAGTGGTGGATATGACAAAGAGACTTTATATACTGAGGCATTCTGCTGTCTGTTATCTAACATGTAAATAGCACAGCCAAAGGAATTCATTTATCTCCTCACTTGCCTCTGTATCTCCTATAAACCAGACTACACTATGCAGCTACAGTGTGATGTGACAGGAACAAATCTTTTTAGCACTCAGAGAGATTACTGATAGGACTGTCCGACTCATAGAAACAAAGGCCCTCACTGGCGGTGCTCAAATCTCTAGTGCACAAAATGCTATTTGAATCACTGTCTGCTTTATGACAGCAGGGCATTTCACTGCCTTGACATGGATAATAGCAGGCAATGAGAATAAAATATGACATTCTCTTTTTTTTTTTCTTCTTTTTTTTTTAAAGATACGTTAAAGTACCAGTAAACTAAAATATGAGCTGCTGTGTATGAAATATCTGGAAATCATATACAGTAAACACACATAGATGTAGGAAAAAACAACAATAGGAAAGCGCTATTTAATCTGTAGTAGATTTTTATTATTTTAATAAATTTTATCACATATCACTATATTTGATACCGGCCAGCATCAATACCCATAAAAATACTTTTACAATTACTCCATATTCCTATAAAAACAAAATATTTCATTTACAATATTGTAATCATTATATTCACTAAGAAGCAACAAATACAAGAGTAGCTGCACCTAAAGTGCTAATGGCAACAAAGTCTCTTTGTAGTAATCTTCAGTGATACTTTGTACCACCTACAGTAACTGACAGAACACTTGCTGGTTGTTCCACATAAGATCTGAGTCATGCACTTCACAAGCTGTTAATAATCTGCACTCAGCTCTGTTGGCTTCTATAACACAAAGCATTCAGCAGATTTGGTAATCGCTCCAGAGAACGTAGTGTTAATAAGAATCATGTACTTTCACACGCTGTTATTATTTTATACTCAATGTCTGTTATCTTATGTAGCTTTGTACTTTTAGCACCTGTGATAATTGCTCCACAGAAACGTGGTGTTAGTATGTATCATGCACTTTACAAGCTGTTATCTCTTTATAGTTTGCACACAGCATATAATTGCTTTTAACTTGGTTAGTTGCTTTTTCTCACCACTCCTGGTATAAAGCACACTGGTCATGCATAGCCATGCAGCCTTAGGGTGAAAAGTCCATATCTTCCATATGCAGTTTAATTACCCAGGTGTAGTTTTGGACCATTCAGCATACCTGTCAAATCACGGATATGGTAATGTCCCTCCCGGCTGGAGCTCTCCCCGGCAGCCTTATCTGGAGTGCGTGTAAGGTCGCTTCTCACCACTTGCACCTCTTCTCTCAAACAGCAAAGTGAGCTGTAAGATACAGGCAAATATGTGATCTGTAACTGTGTCCCGTGAGCTGGGAGATCATACAGATGCGTTTCCCCGCCTTCTATAGATCAGCGGCTTCCTCAGTGTAGATGTACATGTTCAAAGCTGAAGTTATCACAGAAATGGCAGTAAATGGAGCCCAAGGGGTCTTTTGAACTCTGGAATTCACAATTTCTCATAGTAAATTCCTTGAATGATATTTCAAAGGGTCTGAATGTAAAATTTCTGCTAACAGAAGGCAATAGATTGGAGTGCCCCCACATACAGCAATAGTGCTAGTCTGTTTCATAGCTTTTGTGCAAATATCAAGGCAATTCACATCCATAGGTGATGGAGGTCAACCAAATTTAAGGTGGGATGTAATAGCATTCGAGTTTACCAGAGGGGCCTGATGTCGTCCAAACTTGGATGTTTTTTTAAAGCGGCAGTGATTTACAAGGCGTGGTTTTGCCATGTAAATGACTGCCGCTTTAAAAAAAGTCCAAGTTCTGCTGACATCCCACACCTCCGGCAAACTTGGACGCTCTTACATCCCTCCTTTAGTGTTACCATATTTGGGAAGAGATGAGACACAAGGCCTAATTCTGGTTCACACAGAGACGGGTTGTGTCTATTGTCGCACTCATAGCTACATCTTATGCTAATGCAGTGGCCTATTTCAATAAAACAAAGATACCCAATTGCAGTGACTTATACCTATTGAAGTACTTCTTGGTGGGTGCTTAATTGCACCATTGGTGAGCCATCAGATGCATCATCAAAATTTGCACCAGCCCTGTGGCATTTCAGTTTCTCCGGCTGGACATGGACTCCTGTGTGAGTGGCTTTGCACCTTTTGATGCAGCCACTGTTATCGACACAGCCACATCTGCCTAACCGCCCCTGTGTTACCTCCAAGTGGACCCACTCAAATCCACACTTCTTGCTCCACTGTGCACTAACAATTGGGATGCATGCAGAATGTGACTCAGACACATGAGCAGTACTTATAACATTGGCCAACTATGCAACATCAGCATTGCCAGGCCAACTCTGTCTTGCCAAGTTGTAAAAATACACCACATTGCTTTTACTAACCTTACACACCTTTGAATCATATACCACCACCAAGACACTGGTGATTTCATTAAGACCATACAGTAAATATGTATTGCATGTGTGTCAAGACAGGTCAGAGGAATAGTATAATAAAAAAAAATATTAATTAAAAAATGCTTATAATTACTTGAGGAAATAAATCTTTCCCAGGAACAGCGAGTTAAACTTAATGCAGATGTCCATTTGTTATTCAATATTCCATACAGAAGCAGCACTGATGACCAGAGCCGTAACTAGACATTTTAGCGCTGTGTGCAAGAAACAACATCGGTGCCCCCTCCCCCCCACCAATTTAAAATAGGGCCAGTGCACGCAACAAAAATATAAGGGTATGGCTTCACAGAGTCCTCTTTTTTCCACATTACACCAGGTAGAGATCCCTTTTACCCAGGAAGGCAGGTTGAGTCCCTTTTTACACATTACAGCAGGCAGAGTCCCTCTTTTTACATATTACGGCAGGCAGAGTCCCCTTTTTACACATTACAACAGCAGAGTCCCTCTTTTTACACATTACTTCAGGCAGAGTCCCCTTTTTACACATTACAGCAGCATTCCCTCTTTTTACACATCACAGCAGCAGAGTCCCTCTTTTTACACATTACAGCAGCAGAGTCCCTCTTTTTACACATTACAGCAGCAGAGTCCCTCTTTTTACACATTACAGGAACAGAGTCCCTCTTTTTACACAGTACAGGAACAGAGTCCCTCTTTTTACACAGTACAGGAACAGAGACCCTCTTTTTACACATTACAGGAACAGAGACCCATTTTTTACATAGTACAGGAGCAGAGACCCTCATTTTACACAGGACAGCAGGCTATCACTGGGGAAGGAGGCAGACTGTCAGCTCTGCACAGTGGTTGGGGGAGCGGGAGGGAGAGTGCTGCTGTCACACAGGACACTGCCGGGGGAGATATATTACCCGGCTGCTGCTGCTCCTGTTCCCCCCGCCATCCTCACATAGTCAGCGGCAGGACGCAGCCACCCCCTGCCGTCCCCACATAGTCAGTGGCAGGACGCTCCCACCCTCCCGCGATCCTCACACAGACAGCGGCAGCATGCAGCCACCCCCGCCATCCTCACATAGTCAGCGGCAGGATGCGGCCACCCCCCGCCATCCTCGCACAGCAGCAGGATGCGGCCACCGCCGCTTTCATACCCTCACTGCATGGAACACGGGACTGTGAGCCTCTCGAAGCCAGCACTGCCACTGCTGTCATCTCAAGGGCGACCAATCGCGGACAAGGCGCACAATGCGCTCCAAGTAGAAGTGCGCTGTGTGCAATGCACACAGCGCACACATGTAGTTACGGCTCTGCTGATGACCAGTATACAGATGTGACCTTCATTCGCACCAAACAGACCCTCTCAGCATGACAGGTCCCAAGCTACGGCATTGAGCGTCCTTCTCATTCAAATTGTGCATCTTTTTTTGCAAAAGTAATACAACTGGAAGTGACAAAACTACTCCGCTAGATAACGCTAATCGATTTGATATGCAACATTTGTACAGTATATCTGTATACGAATGATTCTGAATACTGGCCCTCATTCCGAGTTGATCGGTCGCAAGGCGAATTTAGCAGAGTTACACACGCTAAGCCGCCGCCTACTGGGAGTGTATCTTAGCATCTTAAAATTGCGACCGATGTATTCGCAATATTGCGATCACAAACTACTTAGCAGTTTTAGAGTAGCTCCAGACTTACTCTGCCTGTGCGATCAGTTCAGTGCTTGTCGTTCCTGGTTTGACGTCACAAACACACCCAGCGTTCGCCCAACCACTCCCCCGTTTCTCCGGCCACTCCTGCGTTTTTTCCGGAAACGGTAGCGTTTTCAGCCACACGCCCATAAAACGCCGTGTTTCCGCCCAGTAACACCCATTTCCTGTCAATCACATTACGTTCGCCGGAGCGATGAAAAAGCCGTGAGTAAAAATACTTTCTTCATAGCAAAGATACTTGGCGCAGTCGCAGTGCGAATATTGCGCATGCGCACTAAGCGGAATTTCACTGCGATGCGATGAAAAATACCGAGCGAACGACTCGGAATGAGGGCCACTGTATGATGTGCTACAATGCAACGACAACAGCTTTCTTTTAAGCAAAGTTCCACTGAGCTTCATCTTTGACTTTGTATGAGTTTAAAACTAGGCCATTATCTGTAATAGACTTTGGTGCTGAGATGCAAACTTTTTAAAAAATGGAGATTTATGGTAGACTTACCATTGTTAAATCTCTTTCTGCAAAGTACATTGGGTACCACAGGGAAACAATGGGTGTAGAGTGGATCTTGATACAGGGAGCCACCAACAGGCTAAAGCTTTATGCTGTCCCAGGATGCAATGGGGCCTTCTCTATAACCCCGCCTCCAGGCACTGTGAGCTCAGTTTTGTTAACCAGTCCAATGTAGGAGCAGGCAAAAGAGAAGGCAGATGTTAGTCACATAGAACCACATTCTCACAACAGGAGAATGGCCAGTGGCTAATGCCATACAAACCCATAGAAGCTAGGTGCGTCAGCGTGGGCACCCTGTGGAACCCAATGTACTTCGCAGAAAGAGATTTAACAATGGTAAGTCTACCATAAATCTCCTTTTCTGCAGCAAAGTAAATTGGTTTCCACAGGATAGTATCGGGTGATTTCCTAAAGCAGTTCCTCAAGGGAGGGGACGCACCTTAGCGGGTTTGAAAACCCAGCATCCAAAGGAAGCATCCTGGGAGGCGGAAGTATCAAAGGCATAAAACCTAATGAACGTATTCACTGAGGACCATGTAGCCGCCCTGCACAATTGTTCTGTGGATGCGCCATGGCGGGCTACCCAAGAAGGTCCAAAAGACCGAGTATAATGGGCTTTAATAGCAGCAGGAGCTGGAAGTCTAGCCTGCAGATAATCTTGTGCAATCACCATTCTAATCCATCTGGCCAAGGTCTGCTTATTTGCAGGCCAGCCACGTTTGTGGAAACCAAACAGTACAAAAAGGGTATCTGATCTCCTAATAGAGGCAGTTCTCTCCACATATATGCAGAGATCCCGTACCACATCCAAACACCGGTCTTTGGAGGACAATTCAGAAGAGATGAAGGCCGGAACCCAATCTTTAAAATAAGATGAAAAGATGACACCACCTTAGGTAAATAACCAGGGCGAGTTCGAAGAATTGCTCAGTCACAATGAAATATCAGAAAGGGTGGACGACAGGACAAAGTGCCAAGGTCTAACACTAATCTGGCAGAGGCAATAGCCAGTAAGAACAGGACCTTAGCCGTAAGCCCTTTAAGGTCCACTGACTCAAGAGGTTCAAATTGAGACTCATGCAGGGCACTCAGGACACCAGACAAATCCCATGGAGCCACAGGAGGGAAATAGGGAGGTTGTATCTGCAATACACCCTGAGCAAATGTATGAACAACAGGTATAGATGCAATTTTTCTCTGAAACCACACCGACAAGGCAGATATGTGAACCCTGAGGGAGGCCAGTCGAAGGCCTAATTCCAGGCCTTGTTGCAGGAAATCCAGGATTCCGGATGTTTTGAATCTGTATGCATCATAGTTGTTATCAGCACACCAGGTGAAGTAAGAATTCCAGACCTTATAATAGATCCAAGCAGACGTCGGCTTACGGGCTTTCAACATAGTTTGAATGACCGCCTCACAGAAACCTTTTGCTCGCAGGAGTGAAGCTTCAAGAGCCATGCTGTCAAAGCCAGTCTGGCCAGGTCTGAATAGATACAAGTGCCCTGTACAAGGAGGTGCGGTCATTGAGGAAGTAGAAGAGGACGGTCTGTCAATAGACCCTGCAGGGCTGAGAACCAATGCCGTCTAGGCCACGCTGGAGTGACTAGAAGTAGTATTCCTCCTTCTTGCTTGGACTTCCACAGGACCCTGGGCAGTAGTGACACTGGAGGGAACACATAAGGCAGCTAAAAGTTCCATGGAATGGCTAGAGCATCCACGAATGCTGCTTGAGGATCCCTGGTTCTTGATCCGAATACCGGAACTTTGTGATAGTGTCGAGACGCCATCAGGTCTACATCTGGTAGGCCCCACTTGTCCACTAGGAGTTGAAAGACTTCCAGATGAAGACTCCACTCTTCAGCGTGCACATCCTGGTGACTGAGGAAGTCCACTTCCCAGTTGAGGACACCTGGAATGAACACTGCCGATATTGCTGGCAGTTGGCGATCCGCCCATTTAAGGATTTTCGGCACTTCCAACCTTGCCATGTGGCTTCAAGTGCTGCCTTGATGGTTGATGTACAGTATGCCAATGTGGTGGCATTGTCTGACCGTACTTGAACAGGCCTGTTCTATACTAGAGACAGGGCAAGAGACAACACATTGAACACTGCCCACAACTCCACAATGTTTATCGGGAGGAGTGATTCCTCCTTGGTCCACTGACCCTGAAAAGAATGTTGCTCCAACACCATGCCCCATCCCCTCAGGATGGCATCCGTTGTCAGCAGGACCCAGTCGGGGATCTAGGAGGGACGGCCCCTGCTTGATTGCTGGTCCAGAAGCCACCAGGTCAGCAACAGATGAACCTCCGGAGCCAAAGTGATCATATGAGACCTGATCCGGTGAGGTAGGCCATCTCACTTGGCAAGGATTATCCTCTGCAGAGGGCGGGAATGAAATTGAGCATGCTCCACCATGTCGATTGTCAACACCATTAGGCCAAGTACTTGCATCGCCGACTGTAATGACACTATGTTGGGGAAACAAAGTATCTTATCCTGTCCTGAAGTTTCAGGACTTTCTCCGGAGACAGGAACAGACATTGACTGTGCGTGTCCAGGAGTTCTACCAGGTGCACCATGCTCTGAGCTAGGACTAGCGAGGATTTCTTCCAGTTGATGAGTCACCCGTGGGCTTGTAGGAATCTTACTGTCAGTTGTAGATGACTGAGGAGGACATCGTGGGAGTTTGCCAGTATCAGCAGGTCGTCTAGATACGGCAGGATCCTGATTCCCTGACAACAGAGATGAGTCATGGGGACAGAGGTACCAGCACTACCACTCCTGTATCCAGGAGAGAACTCACAACCTGCTGTAAAGCTTGCACCTTTAACTGATCCAAGGGGATGACCGTGGCGCAAAACTGGCAAGGGGGGCATCTCTTGAATGAGACTGCATACCCATGAGGAACACTTCTTGCACCCATGCATCTGAAATGGTCTTTAACCAGACCTGGGTGAACAGCAGAAGTCGGCCTCCCACCCAGGGGTCCCCTAGTGGGAGGCCCACCCTGTCATGTGGAAATACTCAGGAAAGGGTATAGGAGAAAGATCGAATTCCCTAAAGTGGTGCACAGTAATAAACAACAAATAAAACATAACTTTTATTGTATAGTATACATTTTAAAAGCTAGCAAAATATAGATTAAAATAAAAAAGATAAGTGTGAAGAAAAAAGTTGTAAATAAACATAAAATGCTGCACACTGAAGGTCTCTGTGCTATTCAATTCTCATAATAAATTTATATAAATTGATGTTCGTGTCTCATTTATGAAATATTTTTATAGTTATCTAATATTCTTGACTATTCAGCTCATACAATTTCACTTGTGTATTTCACTGTAGAGTTGACAGAACCGTGTGTGTATCAGTTTGCTACATTTGCTTCAATTTAACAGTGATTTCCTGTAGTTTCCTTTTTTTAGAAACATTGTATCATTATTGTGTCTAGCACCCATGCATCTGAAGTGGTCTTTAACCAGACCTGGGTGAACAGCAGAAGTCAGCCTCACACCCAGGGTACCCCCAGGGGGAGGCCCACCACATCATGTGGCAGGCTTGTCTTGTTTAGATGCAGGCTGATGGGTCACCCAGGACTGCTTTGTCTTGAGCCTTGTGGTTATGGGAGCATGAGATTGTCTCAGGTATGCCTGAGCTTTTGCTTTCCCTTGAGGCCGAAAGGAACGAAAAGTGGTACCTTTTGCCTTCTGTGCAGAAGGATTAGTATTTGGGAGGAAGGCAGTCTTAGCACCTGCAAATTCAGACTCAATTTTATTTAGGTCTTCTCCAACTAAAATGTCTCCCTTAAAAGGGGGTACCTCCAAAGGTATTTTTGGAGTCCAGGTCCACCTTCCATGACCTCAACCACAGAATCCAGCTAGCCAGGACAGACAAAGTCGACACCTTGACCGCCAACACACCCGCCTCAGAGGACACCTCCTGTATGTAATAGATGGCAGTGGTAATGTGAGACAGGTATTGTCTGGCATTGACAGATATATCATCAAGCAGGTCATCCTCTATTGCCTGAACCCATGCTTCAATACCTTTAGCAGCCCAAGAAGCAGCAATAGTTGGTCTACAGTATTAACAGCGCCTGTAAGGGCGTAAATATATTTCAGGCATCCCTCCACACGATTATTTGGCATTTCATTCAGAGAAGTGACAGTGGTGGCAGGCAGAGTGGATGACACTAGTAGGCGGTTGATATGAGAATCCACTGGCGGTGAATTTTCCTATTTGTTACCAAACTCTGCAGGGGGAGGGTAGTGAGTCAAGGCCCGTTTAGAAAGAGAGGGAACTTTTTCCCTGGATTAGCCCAGGGTTCCTGCCTGATATTCACCAAATGGTCAGAATGGGGTAATAAATCTTAAACCACCTTCTGCCTTAAACATATCAGTTTTCTTAGTGACAGTAGTGGATTCCTCAACATCATCAGTGTTTAGTCGGATTTGCTTAAAAGCAATAACTAGAGCAGGAATATCAATCTGTAATTCAGAGTCCTTGTCAGAAACACCTGATTCAGTGTCTGACAGGACAATACCCTCTTCTTCAGATGAAACATCTGAGAGAATTTAGTCAGATTGCTTAGATTTTAAGCATGGATCTCTCCGTGAGTACCCCCCTTAAGCCCAAAAAGAACTATCTTTGATCTTATCTTTACAAAGCTTTACTACAATGTTTTTTTTTGAGTGGAGAGGGTTTTATTTTTTACCTATGTTTTCATTAAACTTATGTTTTCATTCTCCCTGTACCTACTAGCCATTACAGAAACTTGGGTTACTCCCTCTGACACTACTTCTCCTGCTGCTCTCTCTGCTGGGGGCCTTGCATTCACACACACACCCCGACCTGGAGGTCACCATGGGGGTGTTGTTAGGGTCGTTTTACCTTCTAATTACTCCTACCAACTCATACCACCAGAACCATCCCTTACATTCTCTACATTTGAGGTCCATGCTATACACCTCTTTCAACCAGTCCATCTTAGAGTAGCTGTCATTTACCGCCCCCCTGACATTGCTTCCAAATTCATTGACAACTTTGCTTCCTGGCTTCCTCACTTCCTCTCTTCTGACATTCCCTCCATTATCCTAGGCGATTTCAAATCCCTATCGACATCCCCACACAATCCCCTGCCTCTAAACTCCTTAACCTCACCTCTTCACTTGGTCTCTCCCAGTGGAACTCCTCACCCTCCCATGTGAATGGGAGCTCACTGGATCTGGTCTTCACTCACCGTTGTGATATTTGTGATTTTTCCAACTCCCCATTTCCCCTCTCTGACCACCACCTGCTCTCCTTTAACCTATCTCTCTCTGCTTCCCCATCTCTACCTCCTAAGGCTACCATCACTAAGCGTAACATTAAGGCTATTGACACCACATTCCTTTCATCCCTATTTGACTCACTTCTCTCTCCTATTCTCTCTCTCTCATGCCCTGAACAAGCCACTTCCATATACAATGCATCTCTTACTTCTGCTCTTGACTCTGTTGCTCCACCAACCACTATTCACCCTCGCAAATTAACACCTCAACCCTGGCACACCAAATGCACCAGATATCTGCAAAAATGCTCACGTACTGCTGAGCGACACTGGAGGAAATCACGCTCTAAGGCAGACTTCATCCATTTCAAACTTATGCTCTCTTTCTCTTGCTAAACAGTCCTACTTCAAACAGTCCTACTGCACTTTCTCTTGCTAAACAGTCCTACTTCAAGAACCTCATCTCCTCCCAGTCTTTCAACCCCTGGCGCCTCTTTGCCACTCTTAATTCACTCTTCTATCCACCTCCACCTAGTCTCCCCTCCTCACTCTCTGCTCTTGACTTTGCCACTTACTTCACATCCAAAATTGACTCCATACGTCAGGATATCACATCACACCAGACCATCAGTAACAAGCCTCCTCCCATCCCTTACCACCCCTCCCCATCCCTCCCACCAACTCTGACATCTTTCTCCCATGCATCTGGAGAGGAAGTCATGGCCCTCATTCGTTCCTGTCCCCTCACCACCTCCCCACTTGACCCTATCCCCTCCTGCCTCCTTCGCTACCTCTCTCCTTCTGCCTGTTCCCATCTTTTCCACCTTTTCAATCTCTTCCTCTCATCAGGCACTGTCCCCTCTGCCTTCAAGCATGCACTCATCTCTCCTATTCTTAAAAAACCTACCCTTGATCCAAACACTCTCTCCAACTACCAATCAATCTCTCTCCTCCTTTTTGCCTCCAAACTCCTTGAGCGTATTGTCTACTACATCCTTTCTTTCCTCACACTCACTGCTTGACCCATTCCAGTCTGGCTTCTGTCCTCTCCACTCCACTGAAACTGCCCTTACAAAAGTATGCATTGACCTCCATGCTGCCAAATCTAAGGGCAACTACTCTCTACTTATTCTTCTTGATCTCTCTGCTGCTTTTGACACTGTGGACCATCCTCTCCTACTGCAAATCCTTCACTCCATTGGTCTGTGTGATACTGCCCTCTCTTGGCTGTCTTCCTACCTCTCTGACCATTCATTCTCTGTCTCCTCTCATGACTCCACCTCCCCATCACTTCCACTAGCTGTAGGTGTACCCCAAGGTTCTGTCCTTGGTCCTCTTCTTTTCTCTCTCTATATGTCCTCACTAGGTAAGCTCATTAGTTCTTTTGGTTTCCAATTTCATCTCTATGCTGATGACACTCAAATCTATCTTTCCTCTCCAGACCTCTCCCCTGCTCTCCTCACTTGTATATCCAACTGTCTCTCTGCTATCTCTGTTAGATGTCCCAGCACTTTCTTAAACTTAACATGTCTAAGACCGAGCTGATCATCTTCCCTCCCTCCCCCATAACCTCACCTCCTACAATTTCATTATCTATTGATTGCACTACTATCTCCTCTAGCCCCTGAGTGCGCTGTCTTGGAGTAATCCTTGACTCTTCCCTCTCCTTCAAACCACACATTCAGCACCTCTCACAATCCTGCCATTTTCATCTAAAAAATATTTCCAGGATCAGACCCTTTCTGACCCAGGATGCTACTAAGACCCTTATCCACTCACTGGTCATCTCCAGACTGGACTACTGTAATCTCCTCCTGACTGGCATTCCAGACAAATAACTCTCTCCACTCCAGTCTATCCTCAATACTGCTGCCCGGCTCATTTTCCTCACCAAACGCTCTACGTCCACCTCTCCTCTCCTGCAGGACCTTCACTGGCTTCCCTTCCCTTTCAGAATCCATTTCAAGCTTCTCACACTCGCTTAAAAAGCACTCACCCACTCCTCTCCCATCTACATCTCTGACCTTATCTCCCTTTACGTTCCCACCCGTCCTCTTCGCTCGGCTAATGCACGCCGACTCTCCTGCCTATGGATTACTTCCTCCCACTCCTACCTCCAAGATTTTTCACGTGCTGCACCACTTCTCTGAAATTCCCTTCCTCTCCCCCTCAGACTCTTCACCTCTTTACTAAACTTCAAACGGGCTCTCAAAACCCACTTCTTCACCAAACCCAGCCAAATCTCTTCCTAACCCTCTGTTCCACGCTCTCTATGTACCCCATCTGTGTCACCACTGTCTGTCTACCCCTCCCATTTAGAATGTTAGCTCTCACGAGCAGGGTCCTCTTCCCTCATGTGCTTATCCTTTTTCTTACTTTAATAATCTTCAACTGCCCCAAATCCAGCAGTCTTCTGCCACCTGATACTTATTTCAGGGTTATCTGCTGATGTAGCTATATTTATTTACCCTGTACTTGTCCTATATTGTTGTCAACTGTAAGTTGCTGTTTTCCTGTTTTGATTATTTGTTTATGTACTCTGTAATTGAGCGCTTCAGAACCCTTGTGGCACCATACAAATAAAGGATGATGATGATTCGTGTGTTAAGAGGGGGAAGCAGCCTGCTTAGATGACCCAGAGACATGGGAGTGACCTGGGGTAGATTTTTGTCTGACCAAGGAATGAGTCAACTGCAACTGGTTAGACAAATCAACCGCCCCAAGGCGGATTCACCACTCTATACCTTATGTTTCCCTGTGGAAACCAATGTACCCTGCAGCAGAACTGATGATACAGTTTGCTACACTTCTCTATAACGTATAGACTAGAGATGTGTAGTTCGGTTTCGAAGGAACCTGAAACCACCTGAAATTCCGGGTTATGAGTAGATCCCAGTCCCCTATTTTTCGCCAGGCTTGGATCCAAAAATAAGGAAAAACTTCATCTTCCCGGCATTAGATCTTGTGTATTTTGGATTTGATAAAAGTTCCTCCCTCGTGGTTTTGACACTATCTCACACTGAGTACCAGAAAGAGAGGGTATACAGCAGGCTGAAGTGTGATTAAGGGTTACAGTGACTGTGATTAAGGAATACTATGACTATGATTAAGGGCTGTTGGCTATTGTGTCATACACAGTGTCATCAGTGAAGAGCTGTGGGCTGCAGCATGACTGTCAGTGAAGAGTGTGGGCTACTGTGTCAGTGTCATCATCATTATCATCATCATCATCAGTAAACTAGGGCTGTGTGCTGCAGCACTGATTGTGATTGTGTAAGTGTCTGTCATAATTATCATCAGTGAAGGGCTGTGGGCTGCTGTGTCAGTGTCATCATTATCAGTAAACTAGGGCTGTGGGCTTCAGCACTGTCTGTGACTGTGTCAGACTGTCAGTGTCATCAGTGAAGGGCTGTTGGCTACACTGTGACTGTCGTGAAGATTAAGGGCTGTGGGATACTGTGTCAGTGTCATCATTGAATGATTGTGGGCTGCAGCACTGTGACTGTGTCAGTGTTAAGCAAATCATCATTATAAAAAATGTGAGTGTTCAGGACAGGTTTAGGCACTACTATTAAAAGAAAAAATAACTTCTGTAGGTGCCACCATTACTAATAGTGTTGTTAATCGCAGTGTTAAAAAAAAGTGTGTGTTATTTATGAGACACTGTACTTAAAAAATATTGTTTGGTAGGAGCCATCATTACTTACTTTCTAAATTAATCAATTAAACAAATCAATAAATTAATCAGTTTCTTTCAACCCTTGGAAGGAATCATTGGCTATTAACATTGTAATCTTTTAAGGCCTTTTTTTCAGTGTATTTAAAACATATTGATATGATATTAAATTTGTTTAATTTTCTAAATTAATTACAGTAATCATTTTATTCAATCAATTAATCCATTTTAATCAATTAATCAACCAATCAATGCTTTTTCTGCCTTCCATGACATACTCCACCTCCATTTCCCTATACTACCCTGGGGCCTCTTCTTTTGAAAACATTCTTTCTGCTGGGTCATAGAGTTCATTGAACTGCAATCCTGCCTGACCCTGCTGTGCCATAATGTTTCATAGATGTGCTACATTCTTAAAGTGACTACCTTGGGTTTGTGCCGCTGCTCTGTTGCTTAATATAGCCAATCAGCCTTTGGCCTTTATTGGTGAACAATATTGTATGCTGTGAGATGGTCAAATTGAATAAAAATTACTGGAAATTAATGTTAACGAGGTTAATGATATTGTAGAAACAAAAACAGGACCAACTGACATGATTTTAGTTGTGTTTTTTTTTAAATACAGATCCAAAACCAAAACGCCCGATGGTGATTTTGGCTAAACCAAAACACAATTATAAATTCAGCCAAAATCAAAACACAGAGGTCGGCACTCATCTCTAGTATAGATGCTAGTTGTATGAGGACAAACCTGTATTATGTGCTGTAGATTTTATTCTGGTAGCAACTATCAGGGACAGACTGGATATTCAAGTGTACCTGTAAAATTATGAACCATAGATGGTGTCATCATTGCTTAGCATCAATGGCATGATACCATCTACAGGGAATCATCAATGGTTCTCACCCAATGAGCTACATCCCTGCTGTGGAGAATAGCAGACAGTGGGCTTAGTGGGAAAGAGGGCATGGCTTAGTATGTCACCACGTGGCAAGGAAAATCTCAGTGCCCTCACCACCAGGGGGGGGATTGCCACCTCACAGCCATTGATGATGGAGAACCATCAGATCTCTGGCATCAATGGCAAAAGCATTGACTATCATCACTGATAGTCAATGCTTTGACCGTCGATGGTCAATAACCATGAACAGTTCATCACTGAACTGTTCATGGTTATTGACCATTGACGGTCAATGACCATCCCTACTGTCCTGAAGCAGTGTTGTACTGCCAGTATGTGTGCAGCCATAATGCCAGATTTAGGCAGTGTTAGGCTGTTACTTGCAAGTGGATTCATTTTTGATGGCAAGCACTAGTAGGGGATAAGTTGGAGATATGGCTTGTTGAAAGTGTATTGAGCATTCAAGGATTACTTAAATACAGCTCTAATTCTCAAAATATAATTTAATTCTGATAACAGATTATTTCATAAACAATTTTAGGAACTCAATTGGTGTGCAAAATTAAATATAACCATTGTGTACCATTATTTGTTTTCTTTAATGAATGCTTCTGAAAAACAAAATGCTGACCTAGCAATTGCATTATGCAGATAAAAATTTTCCTATGCAAACAAAATATATGCCCCCTGCTGTCCTTCACATGAATAGACACATGTGAAAGCAAGACCTATTTATGGAGAATATGTACCCCCTGTAATGAGCGAGCCTAATTACAAAATAGTTTAAGGTGTTTTGTTATTGCCATGTGTGCAGGTTTAAGCTGACTACCGGCTATGGGTGCTTATATATTATGTATTAATATCTGGAAACATAGCCAGCTTTTAGACTCCAAATGATCCCTCCATTTGCTATAACCACCGAATGACACAGTCTGTCTAATGTGTTTAGGACCAATTGGCCACAATTTTTTTTCATCGGCCAGTCTGCTGGGCAACCAGATCTCAGCAGTTTTACTATTTTCTTTTAGTGTGAATGTTCAAATCTATATATTTCCACAGAAATCTAATATGCTACTTAATTTTAAAGATGTACGGCTCAGTTCCCAAGAGATCCGAATCCACCTGAATTTTGTGGATCTGAACCGAACCAAAAACCTTTCCGAATCCCCCAAGTAGATCCAATCTGAACCAAGTCCCGGGTCAAATCTTCCAGCGGTTCGGAATTCAGATTACAATCAAACCAATCATAATGGATCTAGGGAAACAAGGTCTGATTTAGTTTGTCAAAATTATAATAATTATGCCTTATAAAACTGACTCTTTTTATTGTTTAATATGAGTTTAACAGTGCTGCTACAGTAGTTTACACCATAAAGCATTTTTAACTATTCAAACAGATTATTTAGAAAATAGTAAGTTTCAAAAAATATGTGGACCAAGTAAGAGTCAATAAAAGTAAGGGAAGGGTAGCATGGAAAATTGCTGTTTGAAATTTGTTAACGTTTATATGTGTCTGGTAGACCAGTATTCCTTGTTAGATGAAATTTCCCTATGCACTGTTAGAGTTGAGGGTTAAACAGAAGAGGTTGTTGCTTTATGAAAGAGTCTGTATCCATGCTTAAACATTAATATATTCTATAAATCAATGCAAGCATGCATATTAGATAAGAATACACCAAATTTATTTTTCATGTTTCAGACAAATCCCAAACCATTTTTCTAAAGATTCTGCTGAATATTAAATTAGAATCTCAATGTAATTATTATACAGTAAATAGGAATTTATCATTTGAGTTCCTATCACTTATCTGTAATTTTAAGTGAAATCGCTGGGCCTGAGCACTGGAAACTACAAGCAAACAAGACTGAATGTTGACATCTATTCACCTGTACTATTACTGTAAGTGCTGAATGGATAGATAAGTGTTACTTATCCAACTCACTTTATAAACACAGTGAACATGCTCATATTTTGCTCCCCCTTAACACATCTGACTTAAGCAGTTGCAGAAGATTGTGCCAGTATGAATAATAGTAGCCGTGGTACTAAGCTAATGTTATTTTCTTAGTCTGTCCAGTATAAGCAGAAATGGCGGCAGAAGACATACTGTATAACACTTACTGTACACCTTTAATGTTTTGCTGATGGTCTCTGACTTGATCTGAGTAATTTTTTAGTTTCTCTCAATGTTGATCCAGATTTTAATTTTACACAACAGAAAAATCATTTTTTTTGTTGTCAGAAAATTGTTAAATTAAAAATATTCTACAATTCATATTAAATAATAGGCATTTTATATTGAGATGTGTGGTTTTGTTTTTCTAGAAACCCAAATTTACCCGAATTTAGGGAATCCAAATCGAACCAAGTTCTGGCTAAGATCCCTTTAGGGTATCTGAGCTGAACAGAGTCCTGAATCAGAGTTTGCCTTGGTTCGGAACTCAGATTTAAGATCATAATCTTTGGTTTTGGATTGCATGTAAGTCCCTCCCTCAAGATTTCAGGTGCCAAGTCAACAGCAGAGTGTGGTCAAAATTAAATTACTGGAAATTAATGGTATTGATGTTTACAATACTGTAGGAGCAAAAATAGGTCCAAATTACCCAAATAAGGTACTGTGGATTACAACCTATCTTTGGCTACATCCAGCCCCTCACTTAGACATCATCCACCTCTGTTCTCTGAGCAACAAATAACTGACTTATTGCATTAATCTACTAATATCAGTATATTCAGGCTCTGATTTGCTGAAGGATCACTGTTTCAAATCAGGATCTATTTCCAGGACACATTATCACTACCCCCCACAAGAAATCTACTTCAAAGGCCTCTCACACTGAGACTTTTCACACCTACACAGTAGGAATTGGCTTCTAACACCTTTCCAAAAGACTGCCTATCCTAGGATAATTGACTAAATCAGCAGTTATTTTATTTATCACTTGCTTCAAATATACCCAATAGGTTATAGCAATAACTTTGTTCATAAACCCATTATAATTTTGGATCACATACCAAATTTGGGGAAAACAAAACACAAAAAGGAAAAAAAAAAAAAAAAAACACTGCTTTCTCTCCCTCTCTCATCATCATATGCAGCTCAAACTTATAGTAATCTGTCATTGATGACCAAATGTATATGTATTGCTCCAGCTTCATTCTTTCACTCCGCCCACCACGTTCTGCAGTTCCTATCACACCATCACAGGCTTCTAATCTCCAATCCCTTGGCATTTTAAAAAGAAAACACAGGCGCATTCATGGGAAGCAAGCAAGCCGGAAATGTATTTCCCCCGGTAACCATCTAAGTCCTTTGCCCACCTGCTCACCCCCATATTCAAAGAACAATCAAATAGAAGTGATACCCAAAAGACGGCCCTGTGTTTGGAAGAACAGAACTGTCAACTCTCGCTTTGTGACCCCCATACCCAGAGCTCCTGCACTTAACATAAAGAAAACTGAAGGCCCTCTGGTATGCCCAATCAGGTCAGTCCTTTGTAATGCCAGATCTATAATAAACAAGACTGCAACAATTGCTGACCTTATTGAATCTGCAGATCTAGCCTGTATTACAGAGACCTGGCTAGATGAAAATGCAGCACCTATATTGGAGGCTGCAGTACCAACTCTGTCATCCACAACCCAAGACTGGACCACAGGGGTGGCGGGGTGGCTATCTGCTTCAAAAAAGAACTTAAGCTTAGGGTCCACCCTATTGAAATTACTCGCTCATTCGAGTGCATTGCTGCCTGGAGTTCGACAGGATTAGGTTTCGGAGTACTTCTCATTTACCGGCCACCTGGAGATGGAAAGATATTTCTACAAGAAATTGCAGACACTGTTGCTGGCCTGGTTCTGGAACATCAAAGATGGCTCATCCTCGGGGATTTCAATGCATGGGTGGATGATGAGCTCTCACGCCTTGGCCAAGACCTCCTGTGCACAATGAATGGTCTGGGCTTCACACAGGTCATTCCCTCTGCCACACATAAAAGTGGTCACACTCTCGACCTTGTCTTTCAGATTGGATTAGAAGTCACTGACCTAAAAATAAACCCAGTCATCTGGTCAGACCACTACTCCCTTTGTTTCTCAGTTGCAACCCCTCAAATAAGATCTCTGCCCGTGGAGTTGACCAGGTATCGTCCAAGGAGGGGTATGACTCCCCAAGCTCTTGCAGCAAATCTGGATCTCTCTGCTATACTGGGTGCCTGTGAAGATCCTTGTTCTCTAGTCCATTATTATAATAGGGATGTTATGGCTGCAATTGATATTATCGCCCCTGTGCGCAGAAGACCTCGTAAACCACAACGTCAAGCTCCATGGTTTGACAACAGTGTTAGTGAGCTCAAGAAAAGGGGGCGTAGACTGGAAAGATGATGGAGGAAGACTAACCTAGTGGATGACAAAATAAAACTAATAAAGCATAATGAAGAATATCAATCGACAATCACTCGTAAGAAATCACAGTTCCTGTAAAATGAGATCACAGCAGCAAACAAAAGGCCAGCTCAACTTTTCCGCACAGTGGAGATGCTTTGCAAGCCAGCATGCCTGCAGACTAATGAGACCCTCTCCCAGGCAAATAAAACAAAAGAAACGGCTGCGCAATGTACCAGGGAAAGAATAAGAGCCGACATTAAAAAATAATTAATTTATTAACCATAAGCACTAAATAAAAACAAACTATTACAATAACAGTTAGATATATTAGATAGTTATATATATTATGTTGTATTGTTAGGTACACCTTGATAGGTACAAATATGGTAGATATCGTGGTGAATTGAGGCAGCTTGTATAAATTAGCTTGCTGAAAGTCCGCAGTCACTCACATGGATTATCACACAAAATAGTTATGTGATAATATGAAAGAGATGGAGTCTAATATGAATTGTTGTAGCTCCATCTTAAGTGAACTGGATTGTAAAAGACAATCCGCTATTGTAGATAAACCCTTCTGGTGCGGAATATTTGAGTAAAGTGCCTGTACATCACAGATCATAAAGAAAAAGGAGGTTTTCCAATTAATTTCTGCAAAGATGTTCAAAAAAGAGGTAGTATCCTGGATATGTGAACGAAGTGCAGAAGCAAGTGGCTGTAAAAAATAATCAACAAAATGTGACAAATTAGACGTGAGGGACCCAACACCAGAAATAATGGGTCTACCAGGAGGTGCAGTGAGTGACTTGTGAATCTTGGGTAAGTGATAATAGGTAGGGGTATTAGGGTGAAGTGGTATCAAGTATCTTGATTCATCCTTTGATAAGATGCCTTTATCTACAGCAGCCTTAACTAATAGTGTCATGGATTTATGATATTCTTGAGAAGGATTAGCAGATAATTTAATATATGTACTAGTATCATTCAGTTGTCTGAATGCTTCAGTTAAGTAATCATCTGTATTCTGAATTATAATTCCCCTGCCCTTGTCAGCAGATTTGATGACAAGGGAGGGGTCATTAGCCAATCTCTGAAGTGCTAATCTCTCTTGAACAGATAAATTATGTCTATATTTAAATTTTTTCTTTTCTCTCTGACATAAGTTGTTGAAATCATCAAGTGTCTTTTTGTAGAAGATGTCTATGGGAGGACTTCTATGGTGTAGAGGAAAGAATTGGGATTTATTTTTAAATATGGATCTCCGTTCTTCATTACATTCACAATTGTAAATGGGAAGCTTTGAATTGGAGGTGTTGTTCTCTAGGAGCAGGGACTCTAACATATCCAAACTAGTTCTATCCTGTTCATCTAGGATTATAGGTGTACCCTCCAGTTTACATTGGACCAATTTTTTGGTTGCAAAGTACCTCTTACGTGCTAAGGTCCGAATGTATGTGTTAAGTTCAACAAATAAATTATAGAAGGCTGGTGGCTTAGAGGGGGCAAATTTCAAACCTTTAACTAAAAGGCGAGTTTCAGATTTATCAATTACTTTGGAGGACAGGTAATATACATTAGTCTGATCTATACTCTCAGATCTTGCTTTTTTCCTCTGTAACTTGCAGCCTCCTCTGCATCCTCTATGCTTTCTTCCCTTGCTCTTTTCGGGTAGTCTGTCCATAATAGTTCGTACCGATTGTGTATATGGTATGGAAGTTTGAGTTTGTATTCCCTTTGTACCTTCTCTAAAAAATTAGTGGTGTTTGATATGTTGGTTGTGTGTGCTGTAGCCATGGAGGGGATACTCTTCTGAATCTGGGTTTTTGGTCTTACTGATGGCTCAGCTAAAGAGGTTCTCTGAGGGGAAATAGAATGATTGTGATGGTTATACATATTCAAAGACTTTAGATTTTTATTGGGCTGGTGTTTTTGATCAATCTGATCAGATCTCTTAATGAAGTTAGAGGTTCTATTGGATCTCCAATTAGAATTACTCCGTGACCTTCCCCTATTGGAGGGGTTTGAACCTTTATTAAAGCTACGAACTCCTATTCTGAATATAATCAGTGTCTATATTAAATTTCTTGTTTTTACCTTCTATAATCTCTTTCTCATATTGTTCTAATTTGCGATTGAGCTTGAGATCATTGAACTGAAATTGAGGATGATCAGAAAAAGAATTTAAGCATTTTTTAGTATCCTCTATTTCCCGGGATAGTTGCACAGTTTTATCTTTACGGTAGTTTACAAGAAGTTCCATTAGTGAAAAGGAACAATTATCTAGTAACAAATTCTATTTGTCTTTAAGCAAGGGATCATCCACAAAGGATAGCGTTTTGAAGATTCTGAGGCCCCTAGGTATTTTTTTGGTTTTGATATATTTTTGTAAAGTGACCATGTCCCACCAGTGGCGGGTTTCTGTCTTCATAAGATCTTCTAGTTTATAAAATAGAGTATTAAACTCCCTTTCGTGGTCATTCTGAATAGAGGGTAATATATTGGTCTCAGAGTCTTCATTAAAGCTAGCCTCATATCTAGATCTCCTCTTAGCACATTCAGATAAACATGTCAGATCAGCCATTGGGAAATCAATTAAAACAACAAAGAAATATTATAAAGATGAGCAATAGTTATTAAGGCAGCTAGGAGGTTACACCAAAATTAATTAGAAGAACAAAAACCAAATAACTGCTTGTAAAAGCGCCTATGTAATAGACTAGATAATAAAAGGAAATTCCCCTGATAGAACGCGCGGCCGTAAACACTAAGTGGGTGTCAGATAAAGGATAATAAAACAAAAGAAACGGCTGCGCAATGTACCAGGGAAAGAATGAGAGCCGACGTTAAAAAATAATTAATTTATTAACCATAAGCACTAAATAAAAACAAATTATTACAATAACAGTTAGATATATTAGATAGTGATATATATATTATGTTGTATTGTTAGGTACACCTTGATAGGTACAAATATGGTAGATATCGTGGTGAATTGAGGCAGCTTGTATAAATTAGCTTGCTGAAAGTCCGCAGTCACTCACATGGATTATCACTTGTGGTAGCGCTTGTGAATATTAATTAGCAGAGCGGTCCCAGGTAAAGCACAAAATTCCCGTCACAGTACTGGATCGGTGAAATAAATACCTCTCCTGTGGGCTGGTCCGAGACCGGGCGTCCCCGTTTTTTTGTCCTGCGTTGCCCACTAGTGCTGTGCAGCAAGGAGATGAGGGGAACCGCCGGGCTGGTGGAGCGGGTGAGAGCCGCATGCTGGTGTGAGCGGCTTTGCAGAGATCAGGGAAGCGGTATACAGGTCCGTTGGTTCACGGCAAGTTGCTTCAGATATGGGTACCTGGATCAAGGTGTGTAGGAGAGGCGGAGTCCTAACACGTTTCGTCACGTATCACGTGACTTTATCAAAGGTATATTCATGCCTCTAGACTGGATAGTATTTAAAGCCAAAAGGCCAAGAGTGCACAGGTGTATATAATCAATGATTAAACAAGGATTAGTTAAAACACTATTATTGATTAAAAATTAAAAACGTTGGCTCACACACTAAAATGCCTAATAGATATAATAAAGACAGTTTAGTAATATCCACAGAAAGTTATTATAAAGAATATACTAAAGTCTATTAAATAAATACAAGCTCATTATATCTAAATATAAATACAATATAAACAGACAACAGATAATAATGACACATAATTAAAAACGCATATGCGGACAATATAACTAATTAGATATCCCAAAAGGCTGCATCTGACAAAAAAATTTTGTTTATGATTCTCATCGATTTTTATACAAACAAATTTCTGTTTGTTTATGATTCTCATCGATTTTTATACAAACAGAAATTTGTTTGTATAAAAATCGGTGAGAATCATAAACAAACGGTGTTTATTGTGCCCGAGGTAATATACAGATCTTTTACTCTCACTTGAATAATCCTTTGTAGCTATGTATAAATATATTTATGTATACACAAATGGCTCCTGAGAAATATAATGTTAAACAAAATAAGAAATAATAAAAAAATTAAAATAAAGAAAAGAATAAAAAAAGACAAAATTGTATCGGACTGGGATCCGAACCCGGGTCTCTGTCTGTATAGGATCAGTGACCAAACCTCATGAGCCACTGGGCTGCTCTTTGGAGTATAGGTGAAAATAAGTAAGTAAGGTATACTGGCAATGAAACCTAGTGTCCAGCTCTGAACTGGACAAATCAAGCAGCTGATTTATAATGGACATTGCTGTGATGATAAAGGACAATGACAAAGATAGATCCCAGAGTGGAATCAACCTGGAAAAAAGTGATAAAACAGCAGAAAAACCCCCCAAAATTTTTTGTAACATATAAAGAACATTATTGAATAATCCTCAGTAGAAGAATAAAAAACAAGAATAGATAAAGCAAATAGTATGGATAAATAGATACAGAGATTAATTCGACTCATAGAGTCAGCCTATAACCCACAGGGGAAGAGAAGTAACAATCTTAATATCAGAGATCAAACTCAATTGATTCATTTAGTCCTTCTGGAGAGAGGGTTCTCAGTTTGTGGATCCAGTAGTTTTCCCTGAGACAGAGTTTCTTATATCTATCCCCACCTCGTGACGTGTGCATAATGGTTTCAATACCAATAAGTTGAATTTCCTCAAATTAGAATCTCTTTCATATTATCACATAACTATTTTGTTTTTAACAAGAATAATTATTTACAGACACTTGGGATGGCCAATGGGACGAGGTTCGCGCCCAGCTTCGCCAACCTGTACATGGGGGCCTTCGAGCATACCCATGTGTGGGGGCGGAGCTTTGGCGCGGACCTTGTCTACTATGGCCGTTACATAGATGACATGTTTTTCATTTTTGATGGCGATATCTCCTTTTCTTCTGATTTCGTCTCTCAGTTAAATAATAATGAATTGAATTTAAGTTTTACTAGTACTTCACATCGATCTATCATCTTTCTTGATATATCCTTGGAGGTAGTTGATGGTAGAATCCTTACTAAAACCTTTCGGAAAGAAGTTGACACTTTAAATTATTTACAATATGATAGCTCACATTACACGTGGTTAAATAATATACCCTTTGGACAATTTAGACGTATGAAATGCAATTGTAGTGATCCACATGATTATCATTTGCAAGCGGATGAACTTTTCCTTTCTTTCCAACATAGGGGTTACCCTTTGGCTCTGATCAAATCAGCCAGACAAAAGGCTGATAAGTTAGTAAGAAATGATCTGCTATCTTATAAATCACATTCACAGAAATTTGAAAAAGAACAGCCCCTTTTCCTTTCACAATTCAATAGTTCCTCATCGAAAGTTCGGAAAGTTCGTAAGATTATCCGTAATAATTACCCCATTTTACTTACAGATCAAGTACTCAGAATAGAATTAAATGATACACCTTCCGTTATTTTTAAAAAATCTAACAATTTAAAACATGCTCTGGCTCCCAGCCACTTTGTAGATAAAAGGACTGCAGATACGTCTGCAATCCCACTTAATACCTCCCACTGGCTCTCCAACATCAAAGGATGCTTTAGATGCGGTGCAAAACAGTGCATCACTTGCTCTTACATTCAGAATAATTCTAAACTTTTCATCTCTTCTGGTGGGAAACAATTTGAGATACGTTCCTTTGTCAACTGCAACAGTTCTTATGTCATTTATCTGTTAGTTTGTAAGTGTAACCTCACTTACGTTGGTAGAACAACCCGTAAACTCAGGACTAGATTTCTAGAACATAGACGAAACATACAAAAGGGATTCTTTTCTCACAGTGTCTCTAGACACTTCTCTGAAATACACCAAAAAAACCCTGAGGAAATTCAACTTATTGGTATTGAAACCATTATGCACACGTCACGGGGTGGGGATAGATATAAAAACTCTGTCTCAGGGAAAACTACTGGATCCACAAACTGAGAACCCTCTCTCCAGAAGGACTAAGTGAATCACTTGAGTTTGATCTCTGATATTAAGATTGTTACTTCTCTTCCCCTGTGGGTTATAGACTGACTCTGAGTCAAATTAATCTCTGTACCTGTTTATCCATAGTATTTGCTTTATCTATTCTTGTTTTTTATTCTTCTACTGAGGACTATTCAATAATGTTCTTTAAATGATAAAAAAATTTTTTTGGTGTTTTTCTGCTGTTTTATCACTTTTTTCCAGGTTGATTCCACTCTGGTATCTATCTTTGTCATTGTCCTTTATCATCATAGCAATGTCTATTATAAATCAGCTGCTTGATTTGTCTAGTATAGAGCTGGACACTAAGTTTCATTGCCAGTATACCTTACTTAATTATTTTCACCTATACTCCAAAGAGCAGCAGTGGCTCATGAGGTTTGGCCACTGATCCTATACAGACAGAGACCAGGGTTCGGATCCCAGTCCGATACAATTTTGTCTTTTTTTATTCTTCTCTGTATATATTTTTTATTATTTCTTAAATTGTTTAACATTATATTTCTCTGGAGCCATTTGTGTATACATAAATATATTTATACATAGCTACAAAGGATTATTCAAGTGAGAGTAAAAGATCTGTATATTACCTCGGGCACAATACAACACCGTTTGTTTATGATTCTCACCGATTTTTATACAAACAAATTTCTGTTTGTTTAGAATTTTCATTGATTTTTATACAAACAAATTTTTGCAGCCTTTTGGGATATCTAATTAGTTATATTGTCCGCATATGCGTTTTTAATTATGTGTCATTATATCTGTTGTCTGTCTATATTGTATTTATATTTAGATATAATGAGCTAGTATTTATTTAATAGACTTGAGTATATTCTTTATAATAACTTTCTGTGGATATTACTAAACTGTCTTTATTATATCTATTAGGCATTTTAGTGTGTGAGCCGACGCTTTTAATTTTTAATCAATAATAGTGTTTTAACTAATCCTTGTTTAATCATTGATTATATACTAGTGATGAGCACCGGAAATTTTTCGGGTTTTGTGTTTTGGTTTTGGGTTCGGTTCCACGGCCGTGTTTTGGGTTCGAACGCGTTTTGGCAAAACCTCACCGAATTTTTTTTGTCGGATTCGGGTGTGTTTTGGATTCGGGTGTTTTTTTCAAAAAACCCTAAAAAACAGCTTAAATCATAGAATTTGGGGGTCATTTTGATCCCAAAGTATTATTAACCTCAATAACCATAATTTCCACTCATTTTCAGTCTATTCTGAACACCTCACAATATTATTTTTAGTCCTAAAATTTGCACTGAGGTCGCTGGATGACTAAGCTCAGCGACCCAAGTGGCCGACACAAACACCTGGCCCATCTAGGAGTGGCACTGCAGTGTCACGCAGGATGGCCCTTCAAAAAACTACTCCCCAAACAGCACATGACGCAAAGAAAAAAAGAGGTGCAATGAGGTAGCTGTGTGACTAAGATAAGCGACCCAAGTGGCCGACACAAACACCTGGCCCATCTAGGAGTGGCACTGCAGTGTCACGCAGGATGGCCCTTCCAAAAAACACCCCCCAAACAGCACATGACGCAAAGAAAAAAAGAGGCGCAATGAGGTAGCTGTGTGACTAAGATAAGCGACCCAAGTGGCCGACACAAACACCTGGCCCATCTAGGAGTGGCACTGCAGTGTCACGCAGGATGGCCCTTCCAAAAAACACCCCCCAAACAGCACATGACGCAAAGAAAAAAAGAGGCGCAATGAGGTAGCTGTGTGACTAAGATAAGCGACCCAAGTGGCCGACACAAACACCTGGCCCATCTAGGAGTGGCACTGCAGTGTCACGCAGGATGGCCCTTCCAAAAACTACTCCCCAAACAGCACATGACGCAAAGAAGAAAAAAAAGAGGCGCAATGAGGTAGCTGTGTGAGTAAGCTAAGCGACCCTAGTGGCCGACACAAACACCTGGCCCATCTAGGAGTGGCACTGCAGTGTCACGCAGGATGGCCCTTCCAAAAAACACCCCCCAAACAGCACATGACGCAAAGAAAAAAAGAGGCGCAATGAGGTAGCTGTGTGACTAAGCTAAGCGACCCTAGTGGCCGACACAAACACCTGGCCCATCTAGGAGTGGCACTGCAGTGTCACGCAGGATGGCCCTTCAAAAAACTACTCCCCAAACAGCACATGACGCAAAGAAGAAAAAAAAGATGCGCAATGAGGTAGCTGTGTGACTAAGATAAGCGACCCAAGTGGCCGACACAAACACCTGGCCCATCTTGGAGTGGCACTGCAGTGTCACACAGGATGGCCCTTCCAAAAACTACTCCCCAAACAGCACATGACGCAAAGAAAAATGAAAGAAAAAAGAGGTGCAAGATGGAATTGTCCTTGGGCCCTCCCACCCACCCTTATGTTGTATAAACAGGACATGCACACTTTAACCAACCCATCATTTCAGTGACAGGGTCTGCCACACGACTGTGACTGAAATGACGGGTTGGTTTGGACCCCCACCAAAAAAGAAGCAATTAATCTCTCCTTGCACAAACTGGCTCTACAGAGGCAAGATGTCCACCTCATCATCATCCTCCGATATATCACCGTGTACATCCCCCTCCTCACAGATTATCAATTCGTCCCCACTGGAATCCACCATCTCAGCTCCCTGTGTACTTTGTGGAGGCAATTGCTGCTGGTGAATGTCTCCACGGAGGAATTGATTATAATTCCTTTTAATGAACATCACACTTGTGGGAGGGCAACTTAGGTAGAATAAAGCCAGTTTGTGCAAGGGCCTCCAAATTGCCTCTTTTTCCTGCCAGTATAAGTACGGACTGTCTGACGTGCCTACTTGGATGCGGTCACTCATATAATCCTCCACCATTCTTTCAATGGGGAGAGAATCATATGCAGTGACAGTAGACGACATGTCCGTAATCGTTGTCAGGTCCTTCAGTCCGGAAAGAGAGATCCAAGGTAGGTTTTAAATCTAGGATCGAGCACGGTGGCCAAAATGTAGTGCTCTGATTTCAACAGATTGACCACCCGTGAATCCTTGTTAAGCGAATTAAGGGCTCCATCCACAAGTCCCACATGCCTAGCGGAATCGCTCTGTGTTAGCTCCTCCTTCAATGTCTCCAGCTTCTTCTGCAAAAGCCTGATGAGGGGAATGACCTGACTCAGGCTGGCAGTGTCTGAACTGACTTCACGTGTGGCAAGTTCAAAAGGTTGCAGAACCTTGCACAACGTTGAAATCATTCTCCACTGCGCTTGAGACAGGTGCATTCCACCTCCTATATCGTGCTCAGTTGTATAGGCTTGAATGGCCTTTTGCTGCTCCTCCAACCTCTGAAGCATATAGAGGGTTGAATTCCACCTCGTTACCACTTCTTGCTTCAGATGATGGCAGGGCAGGTTCAGGCGTTTTTGGTGGTGCTCCAGTCTTCTGTAGGTGGTGCCTGTACGCCGAAAGTGTCCCGCAATTCTTCTGGCCACCGACAGCATCTCTTGCACGCCCCTCTCGTTTTTTAAATAATTCTGCACCACCAAATTCAAGGTATGTGCAAAACATGGGACGTGCTGGAATTTGCCCAGATTTAATGCACACACAATATTGCTGGCGTTGTCCGATGCCACAAATCCACAGGAGAGTCCAATTGGGGTAAGCCATTCCGCAATGATCTTCCTCAGTTGCCGTAAGAGGTTTTCAGCTGTGTGCATATTCTGGAAAGCGGTGATACAAAGCGTAGCCTGCCTAGGAAAGAGTTGGCGTTTGCGAGATGCTGCTACTGGTGCCGCCGCTGCTGTTCTTGTGGCGGGAGTCCATACATCTACCCAGTGGGCTGTCACAGTCATATAGTCCTGAGCCTGCCCTGCTCCACTTGTCCACATGTCCGTGGTTAAGTGGACATTGGGTACAACTGCATTTTTTAGGACACTGGTGAGTCTTTTTCTGAGGTCTGTGTACATTTTCGGTTTCGCCTGCCTAGAAAAATGGAACCTAGATGGTATTTGGTACCGGGGACACAGTACCTCCAACAAGTCTCTAGTTGGCTCTGCAGTAATGATGGATACCGGAACCACGTTTCTCACCACCCAGGATGCCAAGGCCTCAGTTATCCACTTTGCAGCAGGATGACTGCTGTGATATTTCATCTTCCTCGCAAAGGACTGTTAGACAGTCAATTGCTTGGTGGAAGTAGTAAAAGTGGTCTTACGACTTCCCCTCTGGGATGACCATCGACTCCCAGCAGCAACAACAGCAGCGCCAGCAGCAGTAGGCGTTACACGCAAGGATGCATCGGAGGAATCCCAGGCAGGAGAGGACTCGTCAGAATTGCCAGTGACATGGCCTGCAGGACTATTGGCATTCCTGGGGAAGGAGGAAATTGACACTGAGGGAGTTGGTGGGTCGGTTTGCGTGAGCTTGGTTACAAGAGGAAGGGATTTACTGGTCAGTGGACTGCTTCCGCTGTCGCCCAAAGTTTTTGAACTTGTCACTGACTTATGATGAATGCGCTGCAGGTGACGTATAAGGGAGGATGTTCCGAGGTGGTTAACGTCCTTACCCCTACTTATTACAGCTTGACAAAGGCAACACACGGCTTGACAAATGTTGTCCGCATTTCTGTTGAAATACTTCCACACCGAAGAGCTGATTTTTTTGGTATTTTCACCAGGCATGTCAATGGCCCTATTCCTCCCACGGACAACAGGTGTCTCCCCGGGTGCCTGACTTAAACAAACCACCTCACCATGAGAATCCTCCTGGTCAATTTCCTCCCCAGCGCCAGCAACACCCATATCCTCCTCATCCTGGTGTACTTCAACACTGACATCTTCAATCTGACTATCAGGAACTGGACTGTGGGTGCTCCTTCCAGCACTTGCAGGGGGCGTGCAAATGGTGGAAGGCGCATGCTCTTCACGTCCAGTGTTGGGAAGGTCAGGCATCGCAAACGACACAATTGGACTCTCCTTGTGGATTTGTGATTTCGAAGAACGCACAGTTCTTTGCTGTGCTTTTGCCAGCTTGAGTCTTTTCATTTTTCTAGCGAGAGGCTGAGTGCTTCCATCCTCATGTGAAGGTGAACCACTAGCCATGAACATAGGCCAGGGCCTCAGCCGTTCCTTGCCACTCCGTGTGGTAAATGGCATATTGGCAAGTTTACGCTTCTCCTCCGACAATTTTATTTTAGATTTTTGAGTCCTTTTTTTACTGATATTTGGTGTTTTGGATTTTACATGCTCTGTACTATGACATTGGGCATCGGCCTTGGCAGACGACGTTGATGGCATTTCATCGTCTCGGCCATGACTAGTGGCAGCAGCTTCAGCACGAGGTGGAAGTCGATCTTGATCTTTCCCTATTTTTGGAACCTCAACATTTTTGTTCTCCATATTTTAATAGGCACAACTAAAAGGCACCTCAGGTAAACAATGGAGATGGATGGATACTAGTATACTTATGGATGGACGAGCGACTGCCGACACAGAGGTAGCTACAGCCGTGGACTACCGTACTGCGTCTGCTGCTAATATAGACTGGATGATAATGATATAAAAAATATATATATATCACTACTGCAGCCGGACAGGTATATATTATATAATGACGGACCTGCTGGACACTGTCAGCACTGCAGACTCCTAAAGTAAGCTACTAGTATCAAGAAGATAGAAAAAAAAAACCACCACAGGTAGGTGGTATACAATTATGGATGGACGAGCGACTGCCGACACAGAGGTAGCTACAGCCGTGGACTACCGTACTGCGTCTGCTGCTAATATAGACTGGATGATAATGATATAAAAATATATATATATCACTACTGCAGCCGGACAGGTATATATTATATAATGACGGACCTGCTGGACACTGTCAGCACTGCAGACTCCTAAAGTAAGCTACTAGTATCAAGAAGATAGAAAAAAAAAAACACCACAGGTAGGTGGTATACAATTATGGATGGACGAGCGACTGCCGACACAGAGGTAGCTACAGCCGTGGACTACCGTACTGCGTCTGCTGCTAATATAGACTGGATGATAATGATATAAAAAATATATATATCACTACTGCAGCCGGACAGGTATATATTATATAATGACGGACCTGCTGGACACTGTCAGCACTGCAGACTCCTAAAGTAAGCTACTAGTATCAAGAAGATAGAAAGAAAAAAACACACCACAGGTAGGTGGTATACAATTATGGATGGATGAGCGACTGCCGACACAGAGGTAGCTACAGCCGTGGACTACCGTACTGCGTCTGCTGCTAATATAGACTGGATGATAATGATATAAAAAATATATATATATCACTACTGCAGCCGGACAGGTATATATTATATAATGACGGACCTGCTGGACACTGTCAGCACTACAGACTCCTAAAGTAAGCTACTAGTATCAAGAAGATAGAAAAAAAAAACACAACAGGTAGGTGGTATACAATTATGGATGGACGAGCGACTGCCGACACAGAGGTAGCTACAGCCGTGGACTACCGTACTGCGTCTGCTGCTAATATAGACTGGATGATAATGATATAAAAAATATATATATATCACTACTGCAGCCGGACAGGTATATATTATATAATGACGGACCTGCTGGACACTGTCAGCACTGCAGACTCCTAAAGTAAGCTACTAGTATCAAGAAGATAGAAAAAAAAAAAACACCACAGGTAGGTGGTATACAATTATGGATGGACGAGCGACTGCCGACACAGAGGTAGCTACAGCTGTGGACTACCGTACTGCGTCTGCTGCTAATATAGACTGGATGATAATGATATAAAAAATATATATATATCACTACTGCAGCCGGACAGGTATATATTATATAATGACGGACCTGCTGGACACTGTCAGCACTGCAGACTCCTAAAGTAAGCTACTAGTATCAAGAAGATAGAAAAAAAAAACACCACAGGTAGGTGGTATACAATTATGGATGGACGAGCGACTGCCGACACAGAGGTAGCTACAGCCGTGGACTACCGTACTGCGTCTGCTGCTAATATAGACTGGATGATAATGATATAAAAAATATATATATATCACTACTGCAGCCGGACAGGTATATATTATATAATGACGGACCTGCTGGACACTGTCAGCAGAATGCGTTTATAGAATAAAAACACCACACGACGAGTGTTTAACTTTTTCAGGCAGACAATCACAATATACTGGTGGTCAGTGGTCACTGGTCAGTCACACTGGCAGTGGCACTCTGGCAGCAAAAGTGTGCACTGTTAATGTACTCCTGCTATAACTGCTCCCCAGTCTCCCCCACAATTAAGCTGTGTGAGCAGTGAGCACTCAGCACAGTCAGATATACATAGATGATGCAGCACACTGAGGCTGAGCACAGATATGGTATACTGTGTCACTGTGTATCATTTTTTTTCAGGCAGAGAACGGATTATATAAATAATAATAAAACTGCACTGGTGGTCACTGGTCAGTCACTAGTAAACTCTGCACTCTCTGAGTACTCCTAAGCTCCAGTAAATCAAGTGTCTCACTCTCACTCTCTATCTATTTCTATTCTAAACGGAGAGGACGCCAGCCACGTCCTCTCCCTATCAATCTCAATGCACGTGTGAAAATGGCGGCGACGCGCGGCTCCTTATATAGAATCCGAGTCTCGCGATAGAATCCGAGCCTCGCGAGAATCCGACAGTGGGATGATGACGTTCGGGCGCGCTCGGGTTAACCGAGCAAGGCGGGAAGATCCGAGTCTGCCTCGGACCCGTGTAAAAAGGCTGAAGTTCGGGGGGGTTCGGATTCCGAGGAACCGAACCTGCTCATCACTATTATATACACCTGTGCACTCTTGGCCTTTTGGCTTTAAATACTATCCAGTCTAGAGGCATGAATATACCTTTGATAAAGTCACGTGATACGTGACGAAACGCGTTAGAACTCCGCCTCTCCTACACACCTTGATCCAGGTACCCATATCTGAAGCAAATTGCCGTGAACCAACGGACCTGTATACCGCTTCCCTGATCTCCGCAAAGCCACTCACACCAGCATGCGGCTCTCACCCGCTCCACCAGCCCGGCGGTTCCCCTTATCTCCTTGCTGCACAGCACTAGTGGGCAACACAGGACAAAAAACCGGGGACGCCCGGTCTCGGACCAGCCCACAGGAGAGGTATTTATTTCACCGATCCAGTACTGTGACGGGAATTTTGTGCTTTACCTGGGACCGCTCTGCTAATTAATATTCACAAGCGTTACCACAAGTGATAATCCATGTGAGTGACTGCGGACTTTCAGCAAGCTAATTTTTACAAGCTGCCTCAATTCACCACGATATCTACCATATTTGTACCTATCAAGGTGTACCTAACAATACAACATAATATATATAACTATCTAAAATATCTAACTGTTATTGTAATAGTTTGTTTTTATTTAGTGCTTATGGTTAATAAATTAATTATTTTTTAACGTCGGCTCTCATTCTTTGCCTGGTACATTGCGCAGCCATTTATTTTGTTTTATTATCCTTTGTCTGACACCCACTTAGTGTTTACGGCCGTGCGCTCTATCAGGGGAATTTCCTTTTATTATCTAGTCTATTACATAGGCGCTTTTACAAGCAGTTATTTGGTTTTTCCTCTCCCAGGCAAGATGCAACGAGTTTGCAAACTTCTTTGCAGATAAAATATCCACCATCGGTCTGGAATCTCCACAGTGCCATCAAATTAGTGCCAAACTACAAAGCCTGCCAATATAAGCTACCTGCCTTCATGGACCAGCTTTGACCCAGTGGATGTAAAGGACACTGCTGAAATTGCTCGGATTTTGCGTCCCACCACCTGTGATCTGGACCCAGCCTCAACCAAGCTTCTAATAGGTTGTATGGATATAATTAGTCCTGTCTTTGCAAGAATTGTTCAATGTTCTTTGCATACAGGCATTTTTCCTGGAACCCTAAAGGAAGCAATTGTTAGACTGCTTCTTAAAAAACCTAATTTAGATCCCAACTGCATGACCAACTACAGACCTGCATCAAACCTTCCTTTCCTTGGAAAGGTTATTGAGAAAGTGGTTGCAAATCAACTGGAAACCCGCCTGACAACCCATGATATTTATGATCCATTTCAATCAGGATTCAGGAGAAGACATAGCACTGAAACAGCTCTGGTGTGTGTGTTAAATGATCTTCTGATGGCAAGAGACAGAGGTGACTGTTCAATATTAATCCTTCTTGATCTCTCGGCAGCATTTGATACCGTGGACCATGGCCTTCTGATTGAGTGACTGATACATTTCTGTGGTCTGGATGGCACAGTCCTAAGCTGGTTCAAATAATTTTTCACAGGCAGGTCACAGAGTATCGTCTGGATTATACTCATCACCACCAGTGCCATTGCCATGTGGTGTCCCACAAGGTTCTATACTATCCCCCATGCTTTTTGCAGTACAAATGCTCCCATTGGGCGAAATAATCAGGCGCCATTCCCTGGTCTACCACTGCTATGCAGATGATACACAACTGTACTTGTCCTTTGCTCCGGGCACTGATAACCCAATAGCAACCCTAAATGGCTGTCTAGCTGAGCTACAGGAGTGGATGAGCGCCAGTTGGCTGTGACTGAACCCAGATAAAACAGAGGTCCTTATGATACGACTGCAACTTCAAAGGACAAGACTGCAGCATAGCCAACCAACTGGACTTACACTCGGGGATTCAGAATTACAGACCAGTGATCATGTGCGGAATCTTGGCGTTGTCCTGGATGGTGGCTTGACACTTAAACATCAGATATCAGCCACAATCAAATCCTCATTCTTTCACCTGAGGAACATAGCCAGAATAAAGCACTTAATTCCCTCAGATGATATGCCAAAAGTCATACATGCATTTGTATCATCTCGATTAGACTACTGTAATGCCCTCTACCTTGGTCACCCAGCAAAATAATTGCAACACTTACAGCTGGTGCAAAACACAGCTGTCAGGCTGTTAACCAACCAGCCCCGTTCTAGCCACATAACACCCATCCTCTACTCCCTTCACTGGCTGCCTGTAAAATGGCGAATAATCTTCAAGATTGGCTTACTGAGTTTCAAAGCATTACATGACCAGGGCCCAAGGTACCTGAAACAGCTTCTGACCCCATACTGCCCCACTTAATTACTGCGATCTGTAGATGAAGGACTTTTAGCAGTACCTAGAATTTCCCGTAATTCATCTGGGGGCCAAGCTTTTAGTCATGCGGCTCCGACTCTATGGAACTCACTTCCCCGCACAGTGCGAGAGGCCCCAACTATAGAATCCTTCAAAAGTAGACTCAAGACTTTCCTGTTTACTCAAGCATTTCCATAGTGTCCCTTTTAGTATCTTCATGCTCCTGTATTTTATGAAAATGGACTTCATTATTTTCTGTACTATATTATGCTATGTATCTGTTAAGCGCCTTGAGTCCTATTGGAGAAAGAGCGCGATATAAATAAAATTATTATTATTATTATTATTATTATTATTATAAATTACATGACTTTAGCTGTTTTTCTTAATTTTTGAGAACTCCAAAATTAAATTTGAATCCAAACCAAAACACTTGTGGTTTTGCCAAAATCCGAAAATCAAAAATAAAACGCTGAAGGTGGTTTTAGCAAAACAGAATCAAATTCAAAACACAAGTTTCTGCACACATCTCTAATTTTATAAAACTAAAGCAAATTGCAAGTCTAAATTAATACCATATCATGGATAGTAAAACCTTGTATGTGTGACCTCCATGCAGGGGTCATTGCTCCTTACTGTAGCTCCATTCCACTCCCTCACCCTTCATCTTCACCTCTATTGTGGTCTTTTTTTCTATTTGCTCCTCAGCTGCCTGGCACCAGAGAGTATGGGTGGCGGGCGGCGGGTGTGTGCATTCTGGACTGTTGGTGAGGCTTGCACTCTGCTGCGCAGCGTGACCTCTATCACTTTGTCACAGGCAGAGGCAGCCAGGCAGCATCTGAGCTGTATGCTGAACTTGCTCAACTGCCCGGCATTGAAAAAGAGCATTCGCTCAAATCTCGGTATTGGAAGTCCTAATCCTGGGATTCAATCCTGGCTAATAGTAGGCCAAAATCCTGGGATCCCGTTGATCCCAATCCGGGATTGGCCACCCAAGTTTAAACCCATTTATCACACAGTATACATCCCAACACCAACAGGTTAGAAGAATCCTTACTAATTATTGTAGTCTCTTGAGCAAAGATCCAGTTATTGGTATGGATCTCCCAGATCCCAGCGCCTAACCTGAGATCAGAGATTGTAAGAAGTCATTGTCCAGCTCCCCCTAAATTAACCACTGTTTTATCAAAATTATTTTTTAGGTGTGGGTGCTGCCCAAGAATATGCCCAATACTTTCAGGAATAAAAAATAAACAGTAGTGATTTATGAGAAACAATGTAATATAAGGGAAGTCATCACATGTAGTTTTATCAATGTAGTGTATGGCATCTAATGTTCTTGTGGCCTGTTTTATATTGCCCGTACAAGCAGACAATTGAAGATACAAGTAAGCGAGCACCTACGCAATATTAAAAAAGGCGTAGAAACACATACTCTATTGATGAATTTTAAGGAGAAATATAATTGTGATATTAAGTATATAAAAAAACTTTTACGGCCTTAAGAGGATCACAGGTGACACGAGATGTAAAAATCTAAATAAGAAAACTAGATGTAAATGAAATGAAAATGATTTTTAATTTTAAGACCCTTATTCCTACGGGTATTAATAAGGATTTTGAATAAAAGTGTTTTTTATAGTTATTCTTATCTTATGAATACTTACCTACTTTGTGATTGTATTGTAAATATTACTTTGTATTTTAATTTTATTTGTTTTTACTGAAGGATATTTATGAGGTCTACAACAATATATCCACCATTGTATTTATACATTGAAATGGTCCCTTCAAATATGGCTGCCGGGAGTGCACAATTGAAGACCAATATGAACACCGGGGATATGTGTGCATCTTAATTGAGGTCATCCTGTATGAGAGGACTACTGAATATGTAACAGCATACAGCAGGTGACTCAGCGCTTCTGGATGATGCTCCCGGCAACACATCACTTACGGTTGCAGCCTTTCTATCTGGACGTAATGTAAGCCTGTACTTACGGTTACGGCTTCTCTATCCGGATGTGATACAAGCCTGTATTTGTATCTCGCTGAAAGCGGGATGTTTCTTACAGGATGGACATATGACTTCCGGTCATGACGCGGCGGTCCCGCCAGAAATGAGGAGGACGTATACCATCCTGTTATGTATTAAATAGAAAACCAGAAACGGCCTCTTCTAAAGGAAGTTTTCTATGTTACAATATTGGGATCCATTAGATTAGGTGATCTATGTCTAATTTTAGGGTTGTTTAAGATTGTTGCTAAAGGGGTATAAATTCCCAGCATGGTTCCATTTCCCATACACCTTGACAAAGATGCTATAGGTATCGAAACGCTTTGGAAGGAAAATAGGCTGCATCTATTTGGACTTCTGCCCCAGGACAAAGAGGACTGTTCCAGGGATGCCTGAGGTTCTTCTGGGTTCATGTGATTTTTGTCTACTTCTTAGTAGACCATTCCATCTGGTAGGAGTTCATTTACCTGCATTGTGTTCTGATACCACTGTGTATTTTATGTGCTTTTGACTGTGCTTGACAGACCTATATATTTAATAGGAGTCTGTTTTACTATCTGTTCTTTTACAATAAATATTTCTTTGTATGGTTTTATACTATGAAGATTTTTTACTTTGCTTTTATGTACCTTGGAGTATCTGTGGATTAAACAGGATAAAAAGAGATGGTCTTCAGGTCCATTAAAAGCGGACTGATCCCACTCCCATTTCACCTATCTGTCTACTATTATTGTAGACCCAGAATTGCGTTAGAAATCCAAATAATCAGAATCTGAAATTGTGATTCCATACTTACAATATTACACTATGTCTGTATTTTTATTGTGTTTTTTTTATGAGGTATTGAACATACATCGATACATGAACTAGCCAGTTGAAGAGTAACATAAGAATGTGAAGAATTGTGTACACTAAGAATGCTGTGCATTTATTGTAGAGGGGATCCTCCTTTTTGTATATTCAACCCTAACTCAGGCTGCCTTAGTAAAACCACAAACAACGGACACCTATGTAATACCAAACACAGCTCATGAATAAAGATGTCAGTATTTATTTGGAAAGTGGAGTGAGCTTTGGTATCCTGGATAGGCTTGTGGTCAGGCAATGCTTTTCAAAGGTCATTCTTCTTTCACCAGGCTCTGGAACAAGAGTTTCTTCAGAATAAATACAGCAGCCTATCAAGGCCAACAGCACATTGTAGCTTTACATACTGTAGTTAATTGACAACGCATTAATGAGCTAAGTACAAACAACATAAATCAAAAGCATATATATGTTAAAAGCAGTATGCAAATAAAGCTTTGTACTTTGTAACCAGGTAGTCATAACATATATCAAAATACTTTAAGAAGATTAGTATCAAGATTTTCATTTTATAACAGAAAAGAAGGACAGCTAACATGAAAATAAGCTGGAAATAGTTAATTCATTTCAAAAGCGCTGCTCAATTAGAAGACGTGTCATTAAAAAACAAATATGGCATATACTGTATAATGAGATCCATTGATAAGAGCAAGGCCTCAAAAAGAGACTTTACATATTTATGAAACAGAGGGAATTAGTTAGTTAATAAAGATGACATTGAAGCAAGACAAAAAGAATGGATGCATAATTACATTGTAAATCATATAAGATAGTAAATTGTTGATGCATAATCTTACGCATAGAAATTATTAGATGATTAGGTTTAATTTGTTCAAGTAAAATCATTATTCATTTAAACAATGTGTCAGTAAAATTAATTTGTCAGTAAACATATTCAGTTTTACTAACAGTCAAAGGGTAGTTATGTAAACTATCTTAGCTGAGAAAAATCAATCTATGAAACAATACATTAGGCACAATTAACTTTAAAACATGCTTGTTGAAAAGCATACTTTATTAACGTCTTATGTATGAATTAGAATATTGTTCTAAGACAAATATAATAGCATAAAAATTACATAACTGATCATCATAAAATAGGAAAACGTGTATCCTAAATTTGCATTGATATCATACAGTACATGTTATTGAAACTACCGAGTATCAAAATACTCATAGTATACTATACTCAACTATAGAGTTGAACATATTAAGGGTACATTGGGGCGGGGATGATCAGAAAATGCCAGAGACTACTGCACCGAGCAGAGGAGGCCAATCCAGAGGTGCACATGGGCTGCCTCCTCTGTTGAAACGCCAATGTCTGCAGTGCAACATTTGTTTGCCTATTAGTGTGCTTTTTTTGGTTTGCTAATAAACCTGAATAAGACCCACAGTTAGAGTATTTGAGTGTGATACTATGGTATACATGCAACTCAACTCCTGTCTTTATATACTGCACCAAATACCTTTTATCAGCGTCATAAAATAATTACTGTATATACAGTAGTATACATTTATTTGCATTTATTTAATACAAGAAAAATAAGTACGGTTCACTAATTGGTAGCTGTTATAAGTGCTGAGAAAACTGCATTCAAGAAATATTGACAGACCAAATTATAGAGGAATAAAAAAGTATATAATTATAAAGCTTGTCTAAAAAGACTAATCTATATACTGTATATAAATGCGAAAGTCCTCATTCACTCACTGACTCATCGCTAATTTTCATACTTTCCGATATGTTAAGAAGATAAAATTTAAAATAGGTATTCTGTAGGTGGGAAATTGGAAAACTATGCAATTAGATTTTTAATATACCTCCCCTAAGGGGATGAAAAGGGGGTTGACATAATGACGTCATTTCTGATGCGTAGCTTGCGTTGCATGAACGATAACGCCCAACTGGACAATTGAATTAAAATTTGGATTGCCCCTCCAGTGTGTAGAATTTATTAAACTACAAAAATGATCCTGTCACTTTTTACCATATCTGCTATGGGTGCTCCTCAGGTAACAGCAAGGACTATGAATTAATAATTATTTATATTAACTAGAATTGAGCTGGTATGGGTTTTACTTGGTTTTACTCGGATTTACTCGGTTCTCAAAATGGCATCTGATTGGCTATCCAAAACACAAGACATCCGTGAGCCACTAAGATGCCGTTTTGAGAACTGAGTAAATCCAAGTAAAACCAAGTAAAACCGAACCCGCTCATCTCTAATATTAACACCTCTTAAATTTACATCTCTATACAGTAGATTTACCAGAATGTCAACACTCATTTAAATTTACAACTGTGAAAATCAGAAACTCCTGTGTGAAGAACGGGTAGAACAGCTATTAATACAATAAATTGTACTAAAGCTCAAACTGAAGAAAAGATTATACAGTCAGCAAAAATGGTGGTAAAATGCATAATCTTATGCATAGAAATTATTAGATGATTAGCAATGATAGGATAAACATAAAAAATAATAGGCTAAAAACGGAGTAGACAAATTACGTATTTCCTAAATGACTGCTCATTTAATTCTGACATTAGTAAGGGGTCACCTATGGTACAGTAGAGGGGAATTATGTTACCTACCATATTACAGAGACAAATATATTTACAAAAGTAGAAGTGTTACCTGAAATTGGAATTTATTTGTGGGCAGCTATTTAATTAATTGTTTTTTTCATTCAATTTATTTTTCATTTTCAGGTGAAAACACATTGGATCCATGAAGTTGCAGACCTACTGGATGTAATTTTGTGGCCGCAATAGTGAGAAAAATTACTGCTTGCACTGATGAGATTTCACCTGCCTAAGCAGACGAAACAAATTCCCTGATAACTGCCGTCATCAGGGATAATTGGATAGCTTTGGGGGAGCTAATTAGCCATGGTAAATTACCGCAGCTAATTGGATACTGCCCTAAGAGTCCTGCTTGCAGTGCCATTAATGAATCTTTTTAACCAATCACTGCTAAACAGTGGTGGTTGGAACCTAGTGGCTGCAGCGCAGTCCAAAACTAAAAGAGTGGAGCCACCTACTGAACCTCTGATAAAAAAAAAAAGAAAACCCTGGTGCCAATCACATACTTAGTGTTAAAACACTTTGCCTGCAGTTTTCTATAAATACTGGGAATACTCTACACTTTCAAAGACAGGACAATACAAGAAAAGAAAAGAAAGCACTGGCAATTTGTACTACAAAGTTTATTAAACCGTTATGAATACTTTAACAATTAAAACTGAATTTTAGCTGCCCATATAAAAGGTATATGTGCTGTAATAATTAATACAGCTTGGTAAGAAAATAAGAGATTAACAAATCATTAATATATGGCCAGCTAAAATAAAAAAAACTGCATTACAGTGTTGGGAGAGCAATTGAAGGATAAAATATTCATAACCTCTAAACGCTGTCCAAGATTGACGGACGGGAGTCAGAGGGATCAGCAGCAAGCCCTCAAGGACTCACCTGGTGCATGCAGCACAGCAGCAATGGATAAGTCCGCCCCAGTCTCCAGTGTCAACCAGTTTCCATTGGCTAGCTGACTATCTACCATCCACAGACTTCTCTGGCACATGAGACTCGGGGGTGGGCAGATAGTCATCTAGCCAATCAAAGTGGGTTGACATCAAAGACTGGGAGGCAGGTTTATCTGCCACTGATGTGCTGCACTGTCCCAGGTCTGCTTGCTGGGAGTTTGGTGTGTAGCGCTCCCACCGCTTAGTTTTGGACTGCACTGCAGCCCCAGGTACTCATCCCCCCACTGCTGCTGGCAGATATAATTATATAATTCCAGGTGTTTGGAGGCAAATGTGTTTCCACCAGAGAAAAATGCACAAATTAAAATTTAACTCATGACCTGTGAGTCTCACATCAGTAGCAGGAAATCGATTTCATTATAAACACACAAATGTTGACTATTTAGAGTGAAACAAAATAATTCAAAGAAGCTTGGATTTAAACCTGGGAGGATTATCAGTTTATAGAGTTGATTAACCATTTGATATATGTTACAAAAAAAATTGGTTATAAGCTGAAAATACTGTAGTTGGATTGAACTGAAGGTAAGAGAATGATAGACAGTGTGTTGTAATTAATCGTTTAAGTTTCAAAAAAGAGTTGGTGATCATGGTGACCTCAGGGTTCAGTAAATTTAAAAAAGTGTCTTTAACTATTTTATGATCATTTACGATCTAATTTTCTCAACAAAGAAAAAAGAGAGTATTCTGATGAAAAAGATGTAGCAGATTTTATAAAAAGTAACAAAACATGAAGCTTTCCAAGAAAGGACTTGGTCAGTGCTTCAAAAACTCAGTCCTCAAGGCAGCCTTACAGTGAATATTTAAGGATACTGTATGTCATGTTTAAATACAGAAAGGAGGATCACAAACTATATGTGATCTAAGGTGTTGTGATTACCTGCAGAAATAATCACCAATAATGTTTCCAAGTGACTGTATATATATAATTTTGTATTCTTTCAGCTTAGATGTGACAAAATGGCTGACAGGCAATGTCCTGCATTTAACCTCTATGCATATAGGTTCCGGAAGATCTACAGATCATAAAAGTTAGGGATGAAAGCAATGTGCCATGTGCAATGACATGTGCAATGACCAGACCGGAAGTTATAAATACTGATAAGAGGGAGATGTCAGGGAAATCACAATTTCTCCTGTGAGCTGACCTCAGAATTGTACATTGTCCAAAATATAAATTATCTGTGGCCTGGGACCCTGACATGAAGTTGTAAAAGGGGACTGCATTTCTACATCAAAAGCAGATATTGCCAAGCTCTAAACATTGAGGTCTGATTAGCCCAATTAATTTGTTATGTCAACAGGGAGGGCTCTGTAAACAGACCAGGGAAGTGTGACCAAATGTCCTGATTGGAAAGTTCAGGAATCCTATTTCCTGGCTAATGTCATAAACGTCTAAAACTTCCAATCCACAAATCCAGGCTTAGGAAGATGTGACTCCCAGAGCCCAGACCTCACTCTCTTTGAAAGAGATTCATACAGTATGCCTTTGGGCTACACCCCTCCCACCTGCCTGTTGCCAAGCACCAAGTATGTAAAAATGGTGTATGTTTAGTGTCCAGCTGATGAAGCTGTGGACTATATCTGTCTCTCGCACTGGGACAAAAAGTACATCTCTTGGGGACTCAACAAATGTTGGAGATGACCTGAGTTATTCTGTAAAACTTCCCCACAAACAGAACCACCTAAGTTCGTTTGAGTAAGTGAGTTAGGTTTTCTGTATTTTTTATTTCTTTTCATTTTGTTGAGATTGCTGTATTCTGTGTGTGTGTGTTTAAAATATGCTTAACAGTCTTTGTAACCTTTTTTGTAACTAAAGCTCTGAAGTAATCTTGAAATTAAATATCTAATTTTAGTTCTGATTCTGTGATTCTTATGAACCAAGGCCTCGTGGCCCACATCTACTTATTTTTCTAAGTATTGCAGTGTGTCTGTGACAGGTAGAAGCAAAGGCTACCATGCATTTATACGCTAATTTCCTCTTGCCGGTGGCAGCTAAGGTATTTGAGTGATCCTGTGTGTCGAAAGGGACCCATATGTCGCATGCGGCAGTTCTCGAATTGGCATATTTGTGGAATTGGCCGGCAGCGTCGTGACACTGTATGTATAATTGAGCACAGGTGAATTAATTAGCACTTAAACCTTTCTGATTTAATAATCTGTGTTCTGCGATGGATAGCCTTAAAACTAGGACATGTAGGGTGCCTTGAGGACCATGTTTCGAAACCACTGGTTTATGGGTGGAGCCAGAAAAGCCTGTTTACCTAAACTTGAGACAACATATAAGACATGTTTTCCTTATGCAGGACCCCCAGTTCCTGACAAAAGTTGTTATTATATAGTAACATTATTGACTGTACAATGCATCCAGTAGGTATTTGCCTCATACATTGCTGCTATCTTTCCATTATGGAGGGTACCTGGGCATGATGTTACTTTAAGGCATTGAATGCCATCACCAAGCTGCTGTATATACAACAGGAATCTGATATTTTTATGTCAGAACTTTTTCAATTAAATTACAGTGGAACATATAATCTAGAAAAGTGTTGAACAGAAAGTTAAGTACGAGGGTGGCTCAATAAGTAAGTTAACAAGACTTCTCACATGTGTAATGTTTTCTAAGTCATTCTAATTTCCTCCCACCCAGAGCAGGTAGACCACTGCTTCTCCTCGTTGCCTTCAGACTGTGCATCTTATCAGTCATACTGTCCCAACATCAGTTGTAAGCATGTAAGATTTTTGCATCTACAGTACTGTAAAGGGCACATCAGCAGTTGTTATTTATTGCCAATTTGTTGAGGTGTATGGTGATAACGTTGTCTTGTGCAGCAACAGTCACCCAGGTCATTTTTTTACAAATTGCCCATTGCTGCTCACCTTTAATGTCTGTCCTGCAGATATCAAAGGCCATGCACCAAACCCAAACCTGTTTCCATGACATGATGTTATCATAGTGCACCGCAACAAGTTGGTAGTTAATTATACTGTAGCTGCTGATTTGCCCTTTAAATGCAGGAATCTAATCACACTATGCACCTCAATGCCTGGCCATTTTCCGCCAGCCCTCCGTCTTACAGCTGATGTTGGGACAGTATGACTGATATGAGGCACAGTATAATGGTCGTGAGGAGAAGCAATGGACTACCTGCTCTGTCCAAGTGGGAAATTAGAATGAAATAGAAAACAATACACATGTGGCAGGTCTTGTTATGGGTGTGATACACTATGCTGGTGGTCAGGATACCGGCAGTCACATGACCAACCATGGCATAATGTCTTTTAGAATGCCAACAGGGGATGTGGTAATTAATTTACCCCACCCCTAACCTAACCTGCCTGGGGTGGTGACTAGTGCTTAGCACAAAGGGAGTGTAGGCTATGGCTAATCCAAGGAGGTGGCAGCAAGGCTATTGACACAGGGGGTGGTGGGTATGGCTACCCCCCTCTGGTGCATCACCCTAACACTACCGGGCCCTAATCCTCACCCCAATTCTTAATTTCAGGATGCCGTTTGGTCGGGGTCCTGGGGCAAGGATTCTGAGTGGTGTCGGGATTCCGTCAACTGCCAGGATGCTGACCGCTTTCCCTTTGTTACCTTACTTATTGAACCACCCACATTATTCCCCACACAATATGGCATCCTCCATATTTACCATGCACATCATTCCTGCTTTTACTATTTTTTTATATTATTGTAATATTTTGGCATTGTTCATCATGAGAATAACCATTTAATGATGTTGTAGCTTGTTCCATTAAGCAGTAATTGGTTTGTGTTGTCATGTAGTCTTATTTTACAAATATGAAAGCCATTAGTAACATTTTTACTGCTTTCTATTGTTAGTCCTCTAAATATATTGGATTTTTTTCTCAGGCTTCCCACATAATCCCCCTGCATTTGAAATTTAAAGAAATCAATTAATTTCTAGTGACATTTAGAAAATTAAAATATACATGAAAATTAATATCATGTTTCATCAAACAACAGAGAACATCATTTGAGCCCTAGAGACAGAGGAAGTAAATGGTGTCTAACAATAATGTTATTTACAGAACAGTAAAACATTAGAATGCTCCATGAGCGTATTTGTGGATATCAGTCACATGATATAATCCTATGCTAAGTACTATGCAGTCCAAACAGTATTTCTGCATGTTGCTAAATTCTATAATTGTGACCCTATTAGTTTCAAATTTATTGGGATTAAAAATATACCTTTGTGGGGGTTAATCATTTAGTTATTTTTAGGAAATGTGAAACTTAACGGATATTTTGCTAATTGGACCCCAGCATAATTTGTAAATAAATTGCCTTTGTACTAGCTGGACACAAAATCAATTTGCCTGTTAGAGATCATCTCTTAAATGCATGGCTGGATGACTCTGGAAGAGTAAACCAACTGCATGTCCATTTTACTAGTGGTCCTATAAGTGCATTTTATACTTCACTGTCTAATAAGTTGTGACAAAAATTGATCTATTGGAACATTCCTTTGTAACGCTCTGTTTTCCCAATATGTCTGAAGTTCCAATTGTAGCTGTGAAGGGCTACACAACACCAACAGTAGAGCTGGTCTATGTATCACTCAACCTGGTGTCTTTGCAACTGTTCCCCTTCCTTTTACAGTACAAGTTTAAATGTCAAATCCAGTGATAACAGATTAATGTAAAGCAAAATAGTTATTAACTATGTTTCTGCTATTATAATATTTATTTCTCTTTAGAGACTACTTCCAGCTTTCATTTTTTAAGCCTTAACTGCAATGTTCTTAGTAGTATCCCACCTACATCTCACATCTACATCACTTAGTTCCAAACACCTCTCTTTATTACAGTAGCTTGCACTTTTATAATCAAAATATTTTTGGCATTTCTGTGTTGTTAGGTTCCATAAGTAAAGCTTATTTTTTATTCTGCAGTAATTGCACCTAAGTAAATTTAATATTTATTATTATTATTAATAATAATAATAATAATAAATAGCTATTCAATTTGTAAGAATTGTGTGTTAAATATATTCTATTGTATGTCATTGAATAGATGAAACAGGGAACATTACAGTAAATGCACATTTTCTGTATTCTCCCTACAGTTAATTACTTTTCTTTAAAAGCTGCAAATCAGAAAATGACCCCAACATTGTATTTCCTCGTTCTCTAAAGTATGTCGAGTCTACTCATTTGTACTTTATTCTAGACTTAAGGTAGTTATATGGTAAAGAGCAATAGTATGATTTTAATTTGTTTTTTAACTTACTCATTTTTGGACAAACAATATCTAGCCTTACCTTTATGGTGAAAACATGATGTCCTAAATGTTCTTCCAAAGTAAACTAAATGTGTTAGTGAGTGGCAGTGAGCTTATAGTAATTAATAGAGCAGTCACTGTTTTTCTTCGAACCGTTAGAATTATTATATTATTATTATTATTATTATTATTATTATTATTATTATTATTATTTTTTATTTTTATTATTATTATTATTATTATCATCATTATCCTTTATATGGCGCCACAAGAGTTGTGGTGTGTTGAATTTGCATTGCATTAAAATATTAAGAATCCCTAATGTTAGACAAATAAAAAAAATTGCTAATTCAGTGAATATTGAACAGATCCAACAATGTAAGAGCCAGTCCAACCATAAAAAGACCATTTCCAGAAAATGAAGTCTGTTTGCACTTGTGTGACCCGTCTTCGGAACATGTTCTGGCTTTTAATTGTGATTATTACAGGTGTAGTCATGCTCATTGAGTGCGGCTACATTGCAAACATGCACTGCTGGAGTATCTAGGCGATCCGGCGCCAAGCCACGCCGAAGCAGTGCACAAAGACACCCCCATTTATGCAAATGGGATGCATGCACATCTATGACTTGCACGCTTTGCAGACGTGAACACGCCCTGCGATTGTCAGGGCACAGCTAGGCGTGGATGTAGCTGTGATGAACGTTGCTACATCTGTATTTAAATAAATATTTAGAAAAAAAATATTTTTTTTTTAGAAAAACACTAATTTTCTTGTGAGCTGCAAGCATGTAAACATGTTTGTGGCTGCCAAACTTGTGCAGTTCATATGAAGGGGGATGTTTGGTCCTTGGTTCCATCACCACATTTTCATAGTTATCATTAACAGCCATGGACAGGCTATACAAGTGGATGCTGTTTGACTCTATTTACAATTTTTATACTATACAGTAATACAGCATAAGCCAAGGCTGCACAATATATATTACAGATATGCGTGGACACCTGTGTTTTGGTTTTGCCAAAACTTCCATCTGTGTTTTGGTTTAGTTGTCAGTTTTTGGCAAAATTATCCTCACATGTTTTGGTTGTGGATGTTTTTTTTTTTAAATTGCTATAAACTGCTAAAATCTGGTGATTTGGGCCTGTTTTTGTGGTTTTTTTTTGGTCTTATATCCAGGCATGACAATGGCCTTCTTTTTATCATGGGCAAGACTTGCTGCCACTAGTGGCTGACTTACTTTTACAAAAAACATCCTCATTAGCACCTGATACTCAAATATCCCCCTCATCCTGTTGCACTTCCACACTAGCATCCTCAATTTCTATGTCACCATCTTTACTTGTACTGCTAATCCCCACATGTTCATAGGGTGCAGAAACAGTAGAAGTGGCTTCTCTATGAATATAGTGTCAGAAATGCCATATTCACACATTACTAATATGGACATCCCTAGACTCTCCTCAGGGATTTGTAAATATACAGTTAGTTCTTCAGTCTTAGTGTACTTCTATTTTTTGGACATTGATTTGTATGTTGCAAAGGTGACACCTCTACTAGACTCAAAGTGAGGTGTTGCTTCAACATATTAGGTTACAGAAGAATATGACTTACTGTGTTTGGCCAATAGGTATTCTTCTACTGCATGAAACAGCAGTAGCACTAGCAGGACCACCACTCCCAAAAAAGGCCAATGCCTGAGACCTTCCTTGACACTGCATGTGGTGTATGGAATGTTGACAATTTTATGTTTTTCGGCAGTAAACGTTTCCTTTATTATTAGAACTGATGTTTTCTTTAACATTGTGAAATGTTTAGATTTTAGGTGCCATTTTTCTACTGTTTTCCCTGGATCACGTTTAGTAGATGTTGAAGTAATGTACTATCATGACTGGCTGCAGCTGCAGAACTAGTTCTGGGTTGCTACTCCTGCTCTTCTATCAACTGATCCATATTCATATATTTTTTTAAACACTGAAGCTCACAGCACTTCTAGTAATGGTGGCACACTGGCACCTAATGAACATTATATTATTTAACAACCCAATGGCTGAACATGAACAACACACACAAGTTTTTTTGTTGTTATTATTTTGACACACTGCCACTCACAGTGCTTCTAGTAATGGTGGCACAGTGCCCTTTAAATTTATAATAGAGATCCAACAGGCTTTTTTATATATAATAAATGATACAGTGCCCCTTTACGATAATACAGTGAGTACTCCTACTGGTATTTATTTTTAATAATATGATTGACACAGTGCCCCTTTACTGGCTTGCCCTTAAGACAGTGTTCCTCCTCCAGGCCTGACTCCTAAATTGGATTATTTGAATTATATGTCTATGCCTCCCCTCCTCCGTTTTGTCAGTGCTGCCATATATATCTAAATATACATTTGAAATGTTTCTTTAGTAAACCAGACTTGCTGCTGCCCCACACACACCTTAAGTATTTGAATGTTATAGCTAAGCCTCCCCTCCTCTGTTTTGTTAGTGCTGCGATATATATAAAGTTTGAGTTTTTCTTTAGTAAACCAGACTTGCTGCAGACCACAGCCCCACACACACACCATAACCATATGGTGTCCTGCTGCTCACAATCCCACACATGCCCCAACCCTCAGATAATTTATTCCAGCTTCAACGTTTGGAAGTAAGCAACCTGTCAACAGGAACACATATAAAGTTTTTATGTCTTCCTGATGAAGAGCTGCTACCCACAAAACGTTGAAGCTGGAATTAAATATCTGCTTCATACCAAGCTGCAGTGTTATGTGTCATGCTGTATGCAGCATTTCTGCATTCTCCATACTGGTTGGACATATATATATATATATATATATATATATATGTATATGTATATATATATATATATATATATATATATATATATATATACGCATACCAAAAAACCCGGCACTCACTGTGGGGAATTCCAGTTAAGAGCTGCGGTACCTTCCATAAGTCCTCGAAAGACCTGGATACAAGCAGCAATAATGGCGGCACTCCACAGACTTCAAACCGATTTAAAACAGCTTTTGCTTTATTGCGACGCAATAAAGTAAAAGCTGTTTTAAATCGGCTTGAAGTCTGTGGAGTGCCGCCATTATTGCTGCTTTTATATATATATATATATATATATATATATCCAAAAAGATACAGGCACTCACCACTTCCTTGATGATGAAAACTTTATTGGTGTGTCTCACATAGAGACAGTTAACAGCGTGTCAGCAAAAGGTGTCGACGTTTCGGCTCCATCTGAGCCTTTTTCAAGACTAACAAGATTACAGCAGGTTCTCACCCAGCAGCCCATGACACACATCAAACCCTGGAGCACTTTTATAGCAGAGGCATATCACAAACCCCGCCCATCAATCAACCAACAGGAAGTAACAAAAACACTGGTATTCAAGTGTTTAACATGTCTAATCAAGAATATGTGTACAGCCAATCGAATGTCCTATGATATCAAAGAATTACACAACATGTGAACACAATCACAACTATTTAAAACCAAGGGAACAACCGATAGCGGCTAATAGCCGCATTACCGGAAGTGCTGTGCGTTCCATTGCCAGTGGAACGCACACGTCTATCCGGCGGAAGTGGATTTAGCGGACGTGACGTGCGCTCCACTGTGTATGTGGCCGGAGGTGTAGATGGCATAGAACGGCTGTACGTCGTCGCTAAGCAACCCGACTGACGCCAGTATATACGATAACATGACCGACCAAAACACATAAGTGAATATGAATTAATATAGTCATAAATAGTGTGTAATAAGGCGCGCAAGCACGGGAATAATTCATAGATGTATTAAACATAGGGCAGGGGCTCCATATTAGTCCTGAGTGCGGAACAAGCATTAACCACATTAAACATCTTCTTAGTTTGATTCCAATAGATGACAAGTAATTATTACATAATAATTCATATTTACTATTGTCAAAACTTCATTCCTGAGATAAAAGCTCGTTAACCGCCTATCACTAACCAAAAGAACCACACATTCTCGCCTTTGTACATATATATATATATATATATATATAGAATAATTCAGAATGACTTATACAGCTTAGCTGAGAAATGTGTAATAGAAGTTTAAAACACATAATATGGATATAGATGGAACCCAGGACTTAATGGAGACCATATTGGGTGTGTGATATTGCCTCTGCCACTAGGTGAACCAGAGTGATCACCAACACAAAAGACAAGAAAATCACAAACAAAACAACACACATAATTGTAAACATACATTATGAAAAATACGGATATTAAAAAAGTCTAGTCATAGCCCTATCCAAGAAAAATATTGAATGGATTTGCCTCATTTAGGCCTCGTGGTGTCAGAGTGTCCAGCTCGTATATCCATTTAGCCTCTCGTTGTCGTAACTGCCTCTCCCAGTCGCCCCCACGTGGAGGTTTTGGTACATGATCAATCAGCATGCACTTCAAACTGGAAATTGAGTGCCCCCTACTTGCAAAATGTTGTGCTACTGGTTTGTCAGTGTTAGGGTCTCCTGCCCTGTGCTGCCACGTCGTCATGGCAACCGGGAGACAAGTGCTAGCGGAGTAACCTGAGCGCAGCTGATACTCCGGTTCGGGTCTTTTGCTGTGCAGTGGTTACAGGCTCTGTGCACGGCAGGGGATCCGGTGCTGGTTTTTGTGCTCACAGTCTGTGAGGTCTGAGTGGGGCGTGGACAGCACCTGCTATATAAGGCCTCTTCTCAGGTTAAGCAGATGCTGCTGAATCTTTGTTGGTTAGTTAGTTCCTGAAAGTTAGCCAGTACTGTGTAGCTTTGTATTTGTTGTTGCATACTGCATATAGGCCTTGGGATTTGGTACTACACTCTGCCAATCCAGACCTAGCAGTAAGACTGGAGTCAGTCATTTAACTTGCTGGGGTTCTTTTGCTACTCTGTGAACTTAGCAAGTTTGCGGCTGTATTCTCAGACTTGCCTGCCTAAATCCTGTCTCACTGTGCAAGGTGTTCAGGTGTCAGTTTAGTGGCAGTAAACTGAACCTGTGCACTGCAAGTGAGGATTAGGATTGTGGAGACTCTCCTTGTGTCTATCATTCCATCTCTGACCAAGGAGTTTACTGCCACACCCGTTGGTAACCCTTTAGGGTTTTGCTGTTGCCCTTAGCAACAGCATTTCGGGTTCTCTACGTATTAAAACACAACATCTTGCTTTTTCCATCTGAGCATTCTTAATACTAGGGAGACACCCAGTTTCTTAGCCTCTGGGCTTCTCTGTTCACTTTGTGTTTATTTTGTTACCCTATCACCTTCTGTGTACGTAATGTCATATTCCCCAGTCTGTCTGTGAGTTCATTTGTTTTGCATCCCTATCTGTTCAGACACCAGTACATTCCTGCAGGCACTGGTGTGCATAACAGTTCAGACACCAGTACATTCCTGCAGGCACTGGTGTGCATAACAGTTCAGACACCAGTACATTCCTGCAGGCACTGGTGTGCATAACAGTCAGACACCTTTGAGACCAATGCAGCTCGAATTGATGTGCGATGGTTAGCCATTCTGTCACGGAAGTTTCTAGTTGTCATGCCAACATAATAGTACCCACAGGGACAGATGATGATATAGATTACATGGTCCATGGTACAATGTAATTGGTGACGAATTTTGATTTGTTGACCACTATGTGGGTGTGCAAAACTTGCACCAGTCATCATCGACCAGCACGTGGTACAATTAGGGCACCGGTAGCAACCCTTCTTGGTATCTGAAAGCCAGGTCTTATTGGTGGCAGATGGTTGCAAAGTAGGGCGCATTAGCATCTGTCGTAAATTCTTACCACGTCTGTAGGCACAGAGAGGTGGTTGATGGCCTAACCCTTTGAAGACTGGGTCAGTGGCAATAATTGGCCAATGTTTGCGTAAAACATGTTCAGAATGTGATGAAGCAACATCAAACGTGGTCATGAAGATCATTCTATCGGCTATTCGCTTGGCACGATGACTGTGGCTAGAATGGGAGTGCCTATATCTTGCTTTAAGCAAACATCTTTCGACAGTTCTCCTCGAGTAGCCGCGTTCGTAAAACCTTTCAGCCACCGCCTTAATCTGTGTCTCAGTGTCCTCATTCAGGGTGTTATTTCGGAGCACACGCATAAATTGAGAGATGGGAAGACTCTCTTTCAGAGTGAATTTTTTGGATGTGTCTCTTTTTCGACACAACGATAAACTTGCCTCAACTCTCTATAGAAAAGAGACTGACAGAAATACGCTGCTTCATGCCTCCAGTCACCATCCTGTCCATCTGAAAGAGAGTCTTCCCATTTCTCAATTTATGCGTGTGCTCCGAAATAACACCCTGAATGAGGACACTGAGACACAGATTAAGGCGATGGCTGAAAGGTTTTACGAACGCGGCTACTCGAGGAGAACTGTCGAAAGATGTTTGCTTAAAGCAAGATACAGGCACTCCCATTCTAGCCACAGTCATCGTGCCAAGCGAATAGCCGATAGAATGATCTTCACGACCACGTTTGATGTTGCTTCATCACATTCTGAACATGTTTTACGCAAACATTGGCCAATTATTGCCACTGACCCAGTCTTCAAAGGGTTAGGCCATCAACCACCTCTCTGTGCCTACAGACGTGGTAAGAATTTATGACAGATGCTAATGCGCCCTACTTTGCAACCATCTGCCACCAATAAGACCTGGCTTTCAGATACCAAGAAGGGTTGCTACCGGTGCCCTAATTGTACCACGTGCCGGTCGATGATGACTGGTGCAAGTTTTGCACACCCACATAGTGGTCAACAAATCAAAATTCGTCACCGATTACATTGTACCATGGACCATGTAATCTATATCATCATCTGTCCCTGTGGGTACTATTATGTTGGCATGACAACTAGAAACTTCCGTGATAGAATGGCTAATCATCGCACATCAATGCGAGCTGCATTGGTCTCAAAGGTGTCTGACAAACCAGTAGCACAACATTTTGCAAGTAGGGGGCACTCAATTTCCAGTTTGAAGTGCATGCTGATTGATCATGTACCAAAACCTCCACGTGGGGGCGACTGGGGGAGGCAGTTACGACAACAAGAGGCTAAATGGATATACGAGCTGGACACTCTGACACCACGAGGCCTAAATGAGGCAAATCCATTCAATATTTTTCTTGGATAGGGCTATGACTAGACTTTTTTAATATCCGTATTTTTCATAATGTATGTTTACAATTATGTGTGTTGTTTTGTTTGTGATTTTCTTGTCTTTTGTGTTGGTGATCACTCTGGTTCACCTAGTGGCAGAGGCAATATCACACACCCAATACGGTCTCCATTAAGTCCTGGGTTCCATCTAGAGATGAGCGGGTTCGGTTTCTCTGAATCCGAACCCGCCAGAACTTCATGTTTTTTTTCACGGGTCCGAGCGACTCGGATCTTCCCGCCTTGCTCGGTTAACCCGAGCGCGCCCGAACGTCATCATGACGCTGTCGGATTCTCGCGAGGCTCGGATTCTATCGCGAGACTCGGATTCTATATAAGGAGCCGCGCGTCGCCGCCATTTTCACACGTGCATTGAGATTGATAGGGAGAGGACGTGGCTGGCGTCCTCTCCGTTTAGAATTAGAATAGATTAGAGAGACACTTGATTTACTAATTTTGGGGAGCATTAGGAGTACTCAGTAGTGTACAGTGCAGAGTTTTGCTGATAGTGACCAGTGACCACCACTTTTATTTATAATCCGTTCTCTGCCTGAAAAAAGCGATACACAGCACACAGTGACTCAGTCACATACCATATCTGTGTGCACTGCTCAGGCTCAGGCCAGTGTGCTGCATCATCTATTATCTATATATAATATTATATATATCTGTCTGACTGCTCAGCTCACACAGCTTATAATTGTGGGGGAGACTGGGGAGCACTACTGCAGTGCCAGTTATAGGTTATAGCAGGAGCCAGGAGTACATAATATAATCCGTTCTCTGCCTGAAAAAAGCGATACACAGCACACAGTGACTCAGTCACATACCATATCTGTGTGCACTGCTCAGGCTCAGGCCAGTGTGCTGCATCATCTATTATCTATATATAATATTATATATATCTGTCTGACTGCTCAGCTCACACAGCTTATAATTGTGGGGGAGACTGGGGAGCACTACTGCAGTGCCAGTTATAGGTTATAGCAGGAGCCAGGAGTACATAATATATTATATAGTGAGTGACCACCAGACACACAGTGCAGTTTATTTAATATATCCGTTCTCTGCCTGAAAAAAGCGATACACACAGTGACTCAGTCAGTCACATACCATATCTGTGTGCACTGCTCAGGCTCAGGCCAGTGTGCTGCATCATCTATATATATTATATATCTGTCTGACTGCTCAGCTCACACAGCTTATAATTGTGGGGGAGACTGGGGAGCACTACTGCAGTGCCAGTTATAGGTTATAGCAGGAGCCAGGAGTACATAATATTATATTAAAATTAAACAGTGCACACTTTTGCTGCAGGAGTGCCACTGCCAGTGTGACTAGTGACCAGTGACCTGACCACCAGTATATAATATTAGTAGTATACTATCTCTTTATCAACCAGTCTATATTAGCAGCAGACACAGTACAGTGCGGTAGTTCACGGCTGTGGCTACCTCTGTGTCGGCACTCGGCAGCCCGTCCATAATTGTATATACCACCTAACCGTGGTTTTTTTTTCTTTCTTTATACATACATACTAGTTACGAGTATACTATCTCTTTATCAACCAGTCTATATATTAGCAGCAGACACAGTACAGTGCGGTAGTTCACGGCTGTGGCTACCTCTGTGTCGGCACTCGGCAGCCCGTCCATAATTGTATATACCACCTAACCGTGGTTTTTTTTTCTTTCTTTATACATACATACTAGTTACGAGTATACTATCTCTTTATCAACCAGTCTATATATTAGCAGCAGACACAGTACAGTGCGGTAGTTCACGGCTGTGGCTACCTCTGTGTCGGCACTCGGCAGCCCGTCCATAATTGTATATACCACCTAACCGTGGTTTTTTTTTCTTTCTTTATACATACATACTAGTTACGAGTATACTATCTCTTTATCAACCAGTCTATATATTAGCAGCAGACACAGTACAGTGCGGTAGTTCACGGCTGTGGCTACCTCTGTGTCGGCACTCGGCAGCCCGTCCATAATTGTATATACCACCTAACCGTGGTTTTTTTTTCTTTCTTTATACATACATACTAGTTACGAGTATACTATCTCTTTATCAACCAGTCTATATATTAGCAGCAGACACAGTACAGTGCGGTAGTTCACGGCTGTGGCTACCTCTGTGTCGGCACTCGGCAGCCCGTCCATAATTGTATATACCACCTAACCGTGGTTTTTTTTTCTTTCTTTATACATACATACTAGTTACGAGTATACTATCTCTTTATCAACCAGTCTATATATTAGCAGCAGACACAGTACAGTGCGGTAGTTCACGGCTGTGGCTACCTCTGTGTCGGCACTCGGCAGCCCGTCCATAATTGTATATACCACCTAACCGTGGTTTTTTTTTCTTTCTTTATACATACATACTAGTTACGAGTATACTATCTCTTTATCAACCAGTCTATATATTAGCAGCAGACACAGTACAGTGCGGTAGTTCACGGCTGTGGCTACCTCTGTGTCGGCACTCGGCAGCCCATCCATAATTGTATACTAGTATCCAATCCATCCATCTCCATTGTTTACCTGAGGTGCCTTTTAGTTGTGCCTATTAAAATATGGAGAACAAAAATGTTGAGGTTCCAAAATTAGGGAAAGATCAAGATCCACTTCCACCTCGTGCTGAAGCTGCTGCGACTAGTCATGGCCGAGACGATGAAATGCCAGCAACGTCGTCTGCCAAGGCCGATGCCCAATGGCATAGTACAGAGCATGTCAAAACCAAAACACCAAATATCAGTAAAAAAAGGACTCCAAAACCTAAAATAAAATTGTCGGAGGAGAAGCGTAAACTTGCCAATATGCCATTTACCACACGGAGTGGCAAGGAACGGCTGAGGCCCTGGCCTATGTTCATGGCTAGTGGTTCAGCTTCACATGAGGATGGAAGCACTCAGCCTCTCGCTAGAAAACTGAAAAGACTCAAGCTGGCAAAAGCACAGCAAAGAACTGTGCGTTCTTTGAAATCCCAAATCCACAAGGAGAGTCCAATTGTGTCGGTTGCGATGCCTGACCTTCCCAACACTGGACGTGAAGAGCATGCGCCTTCCACCATTTGCACGCCCCCTGCAAGTGCTGGAAGGAGCACCCGCAGTCCAGTTCCTGATAGTCAGATTGAAGATGTCAGTGTTGAAGTACACCAGGATGAGGAGGATATGGGTGTTGCTGGCGCTGGGGAGGAAATTGACCAGGAGGATTCTGATGGTGAGGTGGTTTGTTTAAGTCAGGCACCCGGGGAGACACCTGTTGTCCGTGGGAGGAATATGGCCGTTGACATGCCAGGTGAAAATACCAAAACAATCAGCTCTTCGGTGTGGAGGTATTTCACCAGAAATGCGGACAACAGGTGTCAAGCCGTGTGTTCCCTTTGTCAAGCTGTAATAAGTAGGGGTAAGGACGTTAACCACCTCGGAACATCCTCCCTTATACGTCACCTGCAGCGCATTCATAATAAGTCAGTGACAAGTTCAAAAACTTTGGGTGACAGCGGAAGCAGTCCACTGACCAGTAAATCCCTTCCTCTTGTAACCAAGCTCACGCAAACCACCCCACCAACTCCCTCAGTGTCAATTTCCTCCTTCCCCAGGAATGCCAATAGTCCTGCAGGCCATGTCACTGGCAATTCTGACGAGTCCTCTCCTGCCTGGGATTCCTCCGATGCATCCTTGCGTGTAACGCCTACTGCTGCTGGCGCTGCTGTTGTTGCCGCTGGGAGTCGATGGTCATCCCAGAGGGGAAGTCGTAAGCCCACTTGTACTACTTCCAGTAAGCAATTGACTGTTCAACAGTCCTTTGCGAGGAAGATGAAATATCACAGCAGTCATCCTACTGCAAAGCGGATAACTGAGGCCTTGACAACTATGTTGGTGTTAGACGTGCGTCCGGTATCCGCCGTTAGTTCACAGGGAACTAGACAATTTATTGAGGCAGTGTGCCCCCGTTACCAAATACCATCTAGGTTCCACTTCTCTAGGCAGGCGATACCGAGAATGTGCACGGACGTCAGAAAAAGACTCACCAGTGTCCTAAAAAATGCAGTTGTACCCAATGTCCACTTAACCACGGACATGTGGACAAGTGGAGCAGGGCAGGGTCAGGACTATATGACTGTGACAGCCCACTGGGTAGATGTATGGACTCCCGCCGCAAGAACAGCAGCGGCGGCACCAGTAGCAGCATCTCGCAAACGCCAACTCTTTCCTAGGCAGGCTACGCTTTGTATCACCGCTTTCCAGAATACGCACACAGCTGAAAACCTCTTTCGGCAACTGAGGAAGATCATCGCGGAATGGCTTACCCCAATTGGACTCTCCTGTGGATTTGTGGCATCGGACAACGCCAGCAATATTGTGTGTGCATTAAATATGGGCAAATTCCAGCACGTCCCATGTTTTGCACATACCTTGAATTTGGTGGTGCAGAATTTTTTAAAAAACGACAGGGGCGTGCAAGAGATGCTGTCGGTGGCCAGAAAAATTGCGGGACACTTTCGGCGTACAGGCACCACGTACAGAAGACTGGAGCACCACCAAAAACTACTGAACCTGCCCTGCCATCATCTGAAGCAAGAAGTGGTAACGAGGTGGAATTCAACCCTCTATATGCTTCAGAGGTTGGAGGAGCAGCAAAAGGCCATTCAAGCCTATACAATTGAGCACGATATAGTAGGTGGAATGCACCTGTCTCAAGTGCAGTGGAGAATGATTTCAACGTTGTGCAAGGTTCTGATGCCCTTTGAACTTGCCACACGTGAAGTCAGTTCAGACACTGCCAGCCTGAGTCAGGTCATTCCCCTCATCAGGCTTTTGCAGAAGAAGCTGGAGGCATTGAAGAAGGAGCTAAAAGGGAGCGATTCCGCTAGGCATGTGGGACTTGTGGATGCAGCCCTTAATTCGCTTAACAAGGATTCACGGGTGGTCAATCTGTTGAAATCAGAGCACTACATTTTGGCCACCGTGCTCAATCCTAGATTTAAAGCCTACATGGATCTCTCTTTCCGGCAGACACAGGTCTGCTGGGGTTGAAAGACCTGCTGGTGACAAAATTGTCAAGTCAAGCGGAACGCGACCTGTCAACATCTCCTCCTTCACATTCTCCCGCAACTGGGGGTGCGAGGAAAAGGCTCAGAATTCCGAGCCCACCCGCTGGCGGTGATGCAGGGCAGTCTGGAGCGACTGCTGATGCTGACATCTGGTCCGGACTGAAGGACCTGACAACGATTACGGACATGTCGTCTACTGTCACTGCATATGATTCTCTCAACATTGATAGAATGGTGGAGGATTATATGAGTGACCGCATCCAAGTAGGCACGTCACACAGTCCGTACTTATACTGGCAGGAAAAAGAGGCAATTTGGAGGCCCTTGCACAAACTGGCTTTATTCTACCTAAGTTGCCCTCCCACAAGTGTGTACTCCGAAAGAGTGTTTAGTGCCGCCGCTCACCTTGTCAGCAATCGGCGTACGAGGTTACATCCAGAAAATGTGGAGAAGATGATGTTCATTAAAATGAATTATAATCAATTCCTCCGCGGAGACATTGACCAGCAGCAATTGCCTCCACAAAGTACACAGGGAGCTGAGATGGTGGATTCCAGTGGGGACGAATTGATAATCTGTGAGGAGGGGGATGTACACGGTGATATATCGGAGGGTGAAGATGAGGTGGACATCTTGCCTCTGTAGAGCCAGTTTGTGCAAGGAGAGATTAATTGCTTCTTTTTTCATATCAGTCACAGTCAGACCCTGTCACTGAAATGATGGGTTGGTTAAAGTGTGCATGTCCTGTTTTGTTTATACAACATAAGGGTGGGTGGGAGGGCCCAAGGACAATTCCATCTTGCACCTCTTTTTTCTTTTCTTTTTCTTTGCATCATGTGCTGATTGGGGAGGGTTTTTTGGAAGGGACATCCTGCGTGACACTGCAGTGCCACTCCTAGATGGGCCCGGTGTTTGTGTCGGCCACTAGGGTCGCTTATCTTACTCACACAGCTACCTCATTGCGCCTCTTTTTTTCTTTGCGTCATGTGCTGTTTGGGGAGGGTTTTTTGGAAGGGACATCCTGCGTGACACTGCAGTGCCACTCCTAGATGGGCCCGGTGTTTGTGTCGGCCACTAGGGTCGCTTATCTTACTCACACAGCGACCTCGGTGCAAATTTTAGGACTAAAAATAATATTGTGAGGTATTCAGAATAGACTGAAAATGAGTGTAAATTATGGTTTTTGAGGTTAATAATACTTTGGGATCAAAATGACCCCCAAATTCTATGATTTAAGCTGTTTTTTAGTGTTTTTGGAAAAAAACACCCGAATCCAAAACACACCCGAATCCGACAAAAAAAATTCGGTGAGGTTTTGCCAAAACGCGTTCGAACCCAAAACACGGCCGCGGAACCGAACCCAAAACCAAAACACAAAACCCGAAAAATTTCAGGCGCTCATCTCTAGTTCCATCTATATCCATATTATGTGTTTTAAACTTCTATTACACATTTCTCAGCTAAGCTGTATAAGTCATTATGAATTGTTCTATATATATATATATATATGTGTACAAAGGCGAGAATGTGTGGTTCTTTTGGTTAGTGATAGGCGGTTAACGAGCTTTTATCTCAGGAATGAAGTTTTGACAACAGTAAATATGAATTATTATGTAATAATTACTTGTCATCTATTGGAATCAAACTAAGAAGATGTTTAATGTGGTTAATGCTTGTTCCGCACTCAGGACTAATATGGAGCCCCTGCCCTATGTTTAATACATCTATGAATTATTCCCGTGCTTGCGCGCCTTATTACACACTATTTATGACTATATTAATTCATATTCACTTATGTGTTTTGGTCGGTCATGTTATCGTATATACTGGCGTCAGTCGGGTTGCTTAGCGACGACGTACAGCCATTCTATGCCATCTACACCTCCGGCCACATACACAGTGGACCGCACGTCACGTCCGCTAAATCCACTTCCGCCGGATAGACGTGTGCGTTCCACTGGCAATGGAACGCACAGCACTTCCGGTAATGCGGCTATTAGCCGCTATCGGTTGTTCCCTTGGTTTTAAATAGTTGTGATTGTGTTCACATGTTGTGTAATTCTTTGATGTCATAGGACATTTGATTGGCTGTACACATATTCTTGATTAGACATGTTAAACACTTGAATACCAGTGTTTTTGTTACTTCCTGTTGGTTGATTGATGGGCGGGGTTTGTGATATGCCTCTGCTATAAAAGTGCTCCAGGGTTTGATGTGTGTCATGGGCTGCTGGGTGAGAACCTGCTGTAATCTTGTTAGTCTTGAAAAAGGCTCAGATGGAGCCGAAACGTCGACACCTTTTGGTGACATGCTGTTAACTGTCTCTATGTGAGACACACCAATAAAGTTTTCATCATCAAGAAAGTGGTGAGTGCCTGTATTTTTTTTGGATATATTTTTGGATTTCTTGTGAATCTCTTATGGAGCACCGCCCAGGTTGCAAATTGGAGCAGTGAGTGTGAACTTTCTGGATATATATATATATATATATATATATATATATATATATATAGTGCTAATACATGCAACCAACTTAGTGCAAATAAGTGAATCTTCTCTAAATGAATGCACTACCCGTTATTCAGGTGACAGCTCTAAATTAAAACCGAATGGCTCATATTGGTCATAAATCTGAAAACAATAATGACAACAAGCACCTCTTAGAGCAACAAATCAAAGAGACTTCATACGTGATCCAAAAGAAATATGTAAACGCACTCGTATTTTCTAAAACAGCCCTTTTACAGTTTCCATTTATATTTTCACAATTACACCATAATTAACTGCTGGATTTAACTGCTGGATTTCACAACCTTGGTAATACCAGTGACATATAAGTGAAGATAATAGCAAAAAGTGTAGTATATTTCAAAACAACTTTATTCCATGCAATATACAAATGTACATTTATCTTAAGAAAGTGGAACTTGTCTGGACATTAGGAATCACAGCAGCAATATGACTGAAACAGCCCAAACCTCAATGCGTTTCGTCCATTGATTAAATTCCAAACTTCATCAGGAGGTTTCATTTACATATAGGTCAGCCTGTTCAAGGTTAAACACTGGGGGAAAAGAGGTATCTTTAATTAATTTAGCATTGCTCCTGTTGCTCTGCAGTCAATCCATGTTAGCAATCTATTCCCTAAAACACAGAATTTCTGTGTTTCTGACCATTTTATGTGGATAGTTTCAAACTAATTACATGCTCCAGTGGTAGTGAAACATACCTCACAAGTTTAATCAAATAAATGAAGTAGTATGCAGTATGCGCACAAGGTGGTCAATTATAATCTGAAAAAATGTGTATATAATCAAGTAGGACTAATTAAAAATATTAATATTAGAAAAACTTATAGAAAAACTTAAAACTTTTAAAAGCATTCCTCTATATCACGAGGGGCTGCTGGTGACAAGTGTGCAGATAAATAGAATAAAAATAGAAGTCTCCCGTGCCTAACAATGCAAATCCAGTTTTTAAACACGTACACAAGCATTGGGAGGATAAAAGAAAAACACTTATCTCTAAAATGTAGTCTTCAGTCCTCAGATAAAAAGTTAATCATGGTGACATGAAACAGAAAAAGAAGAAAGAAAAAAAAGAAAAGAAAAAAAAATAGTGTGTACCGTTTTGACCTGTAACTATCACACTGTGCTATTGAGAGTGTTGATGGGCTATATAGCAATCCCAAACATATCCCACGCCACAGTATTACAATAAAAATACACAATTTTAATCAAAAATTCTTAAAAATCCAAGACAAATTTAGGCAGGTAGCAAGCGTACAAGAGTAAAAGTTTTTAAAGGCTTATCTTTCCATCATAAGAGGGTCCAGGGTATGTCTCTCTTTAAACGTATAACTTCTGACAACAAAAAGCACAAGTTCATGTTGAAAAAATTACGTCAGATTCCCGTGACTAAAAGCCTTCACTGCGTTCCACGGATTTCACTTCCACGTTCCAGCAAGCAGACAGGAAGGACGCCTCCATGACCGAAAGTATTGACTGCACCTCACGGGCTTTGTTTCCGCATTCCATTGGACATACAGGAAATGCGTCTTGCGTTCCAGCGCTATATAGTGCACACACTGACTTTAGGGCCCTGGTTCAGACACGTTCCTTATGTAATCATTAGCTTAGCAATGTGATGAACTTATTTTATATAGATATAATTGCTATGAGTGTTTTCTTTGCGAATTAAAGCTTTGTTTAGCTTCCAAGACTGGAAGTGACGTATTACGCGACATAAGTACATTCCAAATTCCGTTTCTGATATCTTAGAGTGATATATTTAGTTATTTTATAAAATCTCTATTGTTTTAAGTGAATTTAGCCTTTATTCTTTATGTTAAAACATGAAACTATTGTTATTAGGAGTCGCTTCCTGTTAGTTAATGACAGGAAGTGATGTCATGTTTGCGCCACATGATTCCTCCATCTTTATTGCTAGAGGTATAAATACACCCCATTGTCTCTTGGTTAGAATCCCCATGACGAAGTCTTGCTATTAAAGATGAAACACATTGGAACATACCATGGACCCTCCTATGATGGACAGATAAGCCTTTAAAAACTTTTACTCTTGTACGCTTGCTACCTGCCTAAATTTGTCTTGGATTTTTAAGAATCTTTCAATAAACTTGTTTTTTTTATTGTAATACTGTGGAGTGTGATATGTTTGGGATTGCAATATAGCCCATCAACACTCTCACTAGCCCAGTGTGATAGTTACAGGTCAAAACGGTACACACTATTTTGTTTTTTCTTTTTCTGTTTCATGTCACCATGATTAACTATTGGTCTGACGACTGAAGACTATGTTTTAGAGATAAGTTTATTCTTTTATCCTCCCAATGCTTGTGTATGTGTATAAAAACTGGATTTGCATTATTAGGCGCGGGAGACTTCTATTTTTATTCTCACAAGTTTAATATTTAAGTAATAAATTCAAGATGATCACTGGTCTAATCCATCCAACCATGGCCATTTCTGACAGCCACACCCATTTAGGGAAGTACTAATTAAATGCCTCTTTAAATCATATGGAATATTTTGCTAAAAATGTAAGAAATGTGCAATAGAGAACGCCTTGAAAATGGCAACTAGATTTTACGCTGGTTTAACAATTCAGAATACTGTAACATCAATATCCTTGCACTTAGCATTTAAAACATATGGTATTACAGATTGAAAATGTAAATACAAAAACTAAGCTTAATGTCAAACTAAGAAGGTCATAACTGAGACTGATGCATACATGGCATAGTTAATATATTAATGAAAAAAAGTGCATTTTCCCATTTGAGCACAGCCGTCTATCCTGCGTGCACTTCAGTACATTATATTGCTCCTACTTTCCAGCTTAATAGTGCCAAACTCAGGGGTATGACATAAAATAGCCTATTTCATTTGGGATGGTTTAAGCTAGCCTGAGGAGTGACAAGAGCATATAGCAGACAGTCACAGCTAATGACAGCATACCTTTTTTTATAGACTAAAGGTCAAGCAATGAATTTCAATTATAGTGTGTCAGGATGCTCCTGTGTAGGTACCCGATAACAAGCCTGAAGCTTCTAGCTTCTACAGATTTGTTCTTTAGAATTTCAATAAAGCTGTTTGCCTGTGGCAGAGATCTTTATATAAACCAATAGCAAGAGCAGCAATACTTTACAAAGGTTCCTCTTTCTCTGCAACCCTTAAGTTATGTTATGGTAGCAGCATCATTTTGTTTGCTGCCTTAGTCTGCAGAGCCCTGTAGTAAACCATTATCTGTCATTGCATAAAATGTAAGGCAGGATGGGCAAATATATTTTAAGCGGATGTTATCAAATGTCTTCAAAATTCTCTGGACAAGCAGTTAAAAAAATTGTATCTATATATTTTGTAATATTTGTCTTAAAGTGTTGCAAGAAATTAATTCCGATAGCTGTAAATATCGAAGTTTAAGGCTGAATTAGTTTTTAAAAGATAAACTATTGATGTAAATAGGGTTAAACAGCAGCCGGTAAGAGTTAACCATTAGTATGTCTATTCAGTATGCAAGTCTCGGTAGGTAATTTAAAATATGGGACACTCCATGAGATGAAAGACAATAGAACTATATTATATTCATATTGTAAATAGAGATGTGCTGTTGGGATTTCTAGAAATCCAAATCCACCACAATTTTGTAGACCCAAACTGAACCAAAACCCGGTCCGGCTCCCCCAAGGAGATCCTATCTGAAGCAAGACCTGGCTGGAATCATCCCGCAGTTCTGTATTTGGAATTTTAATCTTCATTTCTAGTTTTGGATTGCATAAATGACATAATTTTAGCTATTTTTACCAATTTTTATAATGACTGTTTCCTTTTTATGATGTTAAACCAATCCAAAATCTGAATCTAGACCAAAACACCTGAGGGTGGTTTTGCTAAAACCAAATCCAAAATGGGGGGGGGGGGGGGGGGGTTTGCATATCTCTAATTTTAAAGATAGGGTTGATGTATTAATCAGAGAAAATGGTGAGAAGTGGACCAGTGCAGAAGTTGCAAATAGTAACCAATCAGCTTTGAGGTAGCATTTATCCAGTATAGTTCACTTCTCCACTTTTTTAACTGCTTGATACATCACCCCCATAATATCATATTCTAATAAAGTGCTCTAAAGTAAGCCTTGATTTCTTGTAACACGCTAGCATGGACTGGGGTATTAAGACTTTTGCCACTTAAAATATAAGAAGAAATTACATATAGGGCCAGAGATGAATGCAGCCGCATGGTTGCTCGCAGCGTATGTGCACTGACCGCAGTGCGTGACCTTACCATTGTGGCCACATCCAGGAAGAATGCAGCTGCGGTGTGAGTGACAGCAGCAGCAGTTGGAGGGGTATCATTGCATTGGGAGGGTGTGGCGCACCGAACGGCAGTGTTTACGGGACAGCCACACACCCCAATGATGCAGCTGCTCCCCCCCAAGAAAGCGCACTGACCAATTGAAGCACAGATAGGTTGCGCTGCCAGGGGTCAACCTTAGATCCGATGATTCCACAATCTAATTGCAGATGCCATGGAGGGCGTCCTCACACATGCTGGCTGGCCTTGCCCTGTGCTGGGAAGCCCCCAGCATGTGCAAAGATGAATGCAGATCTGGCTGCATGTGTGTTCATCTCTGCATAACCCCCATATTAGTCTTATAAATTATTTCTAGAATATTGAAATGTTAAAGCGCTGTATAAAATTGTAGTAGGGGGTGAAGGGAGCCCCTTTGCTTTGTAATTTAAATAGTAAAAATTCAATTTTACATCTCAATTCTTATACAAAATGATGAAGAGGAAATGTATAATATATAAAGTTTAGATACAATACAGTGGATATAAAAATGTGACACACCCTAATTGAAATTGCAGCTTCTTGTGATGTAAAGACTGAAATCAAGATAAATCGGGATAAATTTACTAAGATGGGAGTTCTATTAAAGATGGGATGTTGCCCATACCAACCAATCAGATTCTACCGCTCATTTATCTAGCACCTTCTAGAAAATAATACCTGAAATCTGATTGGTTACTATGGGCAACATTCCATTTTAAATAGAACTCCCATCTTAGTAAATTTACCCCATCATCTGTGACCTTTTTCTACATTTACTTTGACAACAAAATTCAAGTAGAAAATTTTATTAAACAGAAGTGAGATATAAAGCCTTAATTTATTGATTGCATAAGTGTACACACCCTTTTATAATGGATCTGTGTTCAGAGTTAATCAATCATATTCAAAATCATTTTCAAAGTGAATTAGTACTGTCTACAACGCCCAGAAATTAAAGTGATTGAGATTAAAACCAAATAAAGGTAATCTATTCCTCTAACATTTCCTTGCAGTCGTCTTGGTTGCATTCTACTGGGATAGCCATGGTTCATAGGAAGCTTTCTAATTATCTACCATTTAGAAAATACAGAGAGAAATATAAAATAATTTCCATGGCATTATATGTACCACGGAATACTGTAAAGCCTATTATCATGAGGTGAGAAAATGTGGCACAGAAGGAACATTACCAAGGCGTCCCTCCAAAGTGGATGACAGGAAGACAAGAAAACTCATCAAATTAATTATTAAATGATCTGTAGGAATCCAAATATGTTGTTAGAGACTTAGGAGTGTATGTACTAAGCCTTGGAGAGAGATAAAGGGAATGGAGATAAAGTACCAACCAACCAGCTATAACGGTAACTTTTCAAACACAGCCTGCAATATGAAGAGATGAGCGGGTTCGGTTCCCTGAGAACCGAACACCCCGAACTTCACTACCCGAGTTCGGTTTCCCGCCTGACTCGGAAACCAGAACGAGGCAAAATGTCATCATTCCGCTGTCAGATTCTCGCTAGGTTTGGATTCCATATAAGGAGCCGCGTGTTGCCGCCATTTTCACTCCGCCATTGGAGAGTGTAGTGAGAGGACGTGTCTTCATCCTCAGTGTCCTGCAGTGGTAGTGTCTTGTGCTGCATCAGTCCAGTCACATGGGTGGTGTCCTCTGCTGCCATATGTCATGTGCTCCTGTATAAATCCGGTCCAGTGGTGCTGTGTTGTGCTGCATCAGTTCAGTGGTTGTGTCTTGTGCTGCATCAGTCCAGTCACAGTGGTGGTGTCCTCTTCTGCCATATGTCATGTGCTCCTGTATAAGTCCAGTCCAGTGGTGCTGTGTTGTGCTACATCAGTTCAGTGTTGGTGTATTGTGCTGCATCAGTCCAGTCACAGTGGTGTCCTCTGCTGCCATATGTCCAGTGCTGCTGCATATGTCCAGTCCATTGCAGTGGTGCTGTGTTGTCCTGCATCAGTACAGTGACAGTGTCTTGTGCTGCATCAGTCCAGTCACAGTGGTGGTATCCTCTGCTGCCATATGTCCAGTGCTGCAGTAAGTCCAGTCCATTGCAGTGGGGCTGTGTTATCCTGCATCAGTCCAGTGGTGGTGTCTTGTGCTGCATCAGTCCAGTCACAGTGATGGTGTCCTCTTCTGCCATATGTCATGTGCTTCTGTATAAGTCCAGTGCAGTGGTGCTGTGTTGTGCTGCATCAGTTCAGTGGTGGTGTATTGTGCTGCATCAGTCCAGTCACAGTGGTGGTGTCCTCTTCTGTCATATGTCCAGTCCTGCCGTATAAGTCCAGTCCATTGCAGTGGTGCTGTGTTGTCCTGTATCAGTACAGAGGTAGTGTCTTGTGCTGCATCAGTCCAGTCACAGTGGTGGTGTCCTCTGCTGCCATATGTCCAGTGCTGCTGTATAAGTCCAGTCCATTGCAGTGGTACTATGTTGTTCTGCATCAGTCCAGTGGTAGTGTCCCTGTGCTGCTGTATATGTCCAGTGGTACTGCTGGTTATGTCCAGTGATACTGGCGTATATGTCCAGCATTACTGCCGTATAAATCCAGTGATACTGCCGTATATGTCCAGTGGTACAGCCATATAATTCCAGTGATACTGCAGTATATGTCCAGTGGTACTGCCGTATAAATCCAGTGGTGCTGGCATATAAATCCAGTCCAGTGATACGCCGTATATGTCCAGTGGTACTGCCGTATAAATCCAGTGATACTGCCGTATATGTCCAGTGGTACTGCCGTATAAATCCAGTGGTACTGGCGTATAAAGCCATTCCAGTAATACTGCTGTGTATGTCCAGTGGTACTTCTGTATAAGTCCAGTGGTACTGCCGTGTAATTCCAATGATACTGCTGTATATTTATTGTGGTAATGGCGTATAAGTCCAGTGATACTGCCATACAATTCCAGTGAAACTGCTGTATAAATCCAGTGATACTGCCGTATATGTCCAGTGGTACTGCCATAAAATTCCAATGATACTGCAGTATATATATATATATATATATATATACACCCTGTTGCAAAGTGGATTACTGAGGCAATAACAACTGTGCTGGTGTTAGACGTGCGTCCAGTATCTGCCATTAGTGCAGTGGGACTGCAGTGCCACTCCTAGATGGGGCAGGTGTTTGTGCCACACACTTGTGTCACTTAGTTTAGTCATACAGCTACCTCATTGCACCCTTTTACTTCTTTGCATGATGTGCTGTTTGGGGACTAGTTTTTTTAAGTGCCATCCTGTCTGCCATTGCAGTGCCACTCCTAGATGTGCCAAGTGTTTGTGCCACACACTTGTGTCGCTTAGCTTAGCCATCCAGCTACCTCATTGCACCTCTTTTTCTTCTTTGCATGATGTGCTGTTTGGGGCCTAGTTTTTTTAAGTGCCATCCTGTCTGCCACTGCAGTGTCACTCCTAGATGGGCCAGGTGTTTGTGCCGTACACTTGTGTTGCTTAGCTTAGTCATACAGCCACCTTGGTGCAACCTTTTGGCCTAAAAACAATATTATGAGTTGTGAGGTGAATGTTATTGAGGTTAATCATACCCTAGGATTAAAATTACCCCCAAATTCTGTGATTTTAGCTGTTTTTATGTTTTTTCAAAAATCAGCAAGATCCAAAAGCAAAACCAAATCACGAAAAGGGTGGTTTTGGCAAAACCAATCCAGATCCAATACACGAGCATGGAACCAGAACCAAAACCAAAACTCAAAACACGAAAAGTGCCCACCGCACATCTTTAGTAATATGGCAGTTAGGAGCTGATTGGCTGGTACTTTATCTCCGTCCACTTTATCTCTCTTCAAAGCATAGTACATAACCCCAATATTAAAAAATAGATGTTTTCATAAAGAATAAGTTTAGGGGTGTGCACATTTATTAAACTAGGGTATTGTATTTTTTTTTTAACTTTTTTCCTAAAAAGTGTCTGTTTGTTTTTCACTTGAATCTTGTTGGTTCCCAGGACTCATTAAAGGTTACAATAACAGACATGATTTATGGGTCTATTTACTGAGCCTTTGACAGAGAAAAAGTGGATGGAGAGAAAGTACCAGCCAACCAGCTTCCAACTGTCATTTTTACAACCCAGCCTGTTACATTGTAGTTAGGGTGCTGATTGGCTGGTACTTTATGTCCATTTTATCTCCATCCAATACTTAGTAAATATACCCCTTAGTTGTACACGTACATCACAAAAACCTATCATTTCAGAAAGGGTGTGTAGACTTTTTATATCCACTGTATTGTAGACTACAGAAGTGGTCTCTGAACGGGCTATTGTACATGGCACATACAGTTATATACTGTATCCCAGCTTTTAAAGCAATACAGGAATTGAGAATGACATTGCCATTTGATTTTAGAAGGCAACATTACAATATTATTTGAAAGACCTTCATACTGGCAGGAGAACTGAAAATTAGAGATGAGCGCCTGAAATTTTTCGGGTTTTGTGTTTTGGTTTTGGGTTCGGTTCCGCGGCCGTGTTTTGGGTTCGACCGCGTTTTGGCAAAACCTCACCGAATTTTTTTTGTCGGATTCGGGTGTGTTTTGGATTCGGGTGGTTTTTTCAAAAAACCCTAAAAAACATCTTAAAACATTGAATTTGGGGGTCATTTTGATCCCATAGTATTATTAACCTCAATAACCATAATTAACACTCATTTTCAGTCTATTCTGAACACCTTACACCTCACAATATTATTTTTAGTCCTAAAATTTGCACCGAGGTCGCTGGATGACTAAGCTCAGCGACCCTAGTGGCCGACACAAACACCGGGCCCATCTAGGAGTGGCACTGCAGTGTCACGCAGGATGTCCCTTCCAAAAAACCCTCCCCAAACAGCACATGACGCAAAGAAAAAAAGAGGCGCAATGAGGTAGCTGTGTGAGTAAGATTAGCGACCCTAGTGGCCGACACAAACACCGGGCCCATCTAGGAGTGGCACTGCAGTGTCACGCAGGATGTCCCTTCCAAAAAACCCTCCCCAAACAGCACATGACGCAAAGAAAAAAAGAGGCGCAATGAGGTAGCTGTGTGAGTAAGATTAGCGACCCTAGTGGCCGACACAAACACCTGGCCCATCTAGGAGTGGCACTGCAGTGTCACGCAGGATGTCCCTTCCAAAAAACCCTCCCCAAACAGCACATGACGCAAAGAAAAAAAGAGGCGCAATGAGGTAGCTGACTGTGTGAGAAAGATAAGCGACCCTAGTGGCCGACACAAACACCGGGCCCATCTAGGAGTGGCACTGCAGTGTCACGCAGGATGTCCCTTCCAAAAAACCCTCCCCAAACAGCACATGACGCAAAGAAAAATAAAAGAAAAAAGAGGTGCAAGATGGAATTGTCCTTGGGCCCTTCCCACCCACCCTTATGTTGTATAAACAAAACAGGACATGCACACTTTAACCAACCCATCATTTCAGTGACAGGGTCTGCCACACGACTGTGACTGAAATGACGGGTTGGTTTGGACCCCCACCAAAAAAGAAGCAATTAATCTCTCCTTGCACAAACTGGCTCTACAGAGGCAAGATGTCCACCTCATCATCATCCTCCGATATATCACCGTGTACATCCCCCTCCTCACAGATTATCAATTCGTCCCCACTGGAATCCACCATGTCAGCTCCCTGTGTACTTTGTGGAGGCAATTGCTGCTGGTCAATGTCTCCGCGGAGGAATTGATTATAATTCATTTTAATGAACATCATCTTCTCCACATTTTCTGGATGTAACCTCGTACGCCGATTGCTGACAAGGTGAGCGGCGGCACTAAACACTCTTTCGGAGTACACACTTGTGGGAGGGCAACTTAGGTAGAATAAAGCCAGTTTGTGCAAGGGCCTCCAAATTGCCTCTTTTTCCTGCCAGTATAAGTACGGACTGTGTGACGTGCCTACTTGGATGCGGTCACTCATATAATCCTCCACCATTCTATCAATGGTGAGAGAATCATATGCAGTGACAGTAGACGACATGTCCGTAATGGTTGTCAGGTCCTTCAGTCCGGACCAGATGTCAGCATCAGCAGTCGCTCCAGACTGCCCTGCATCACCGCCAGCGGGTGGGCTCGGAATTCGGATTTGGGATTTCGAAGAATGCACAGTTCTTTGCTGTGCTGCTTTTGCCAGCTTGAGTCTTTTCATTTTTCTAGCGAGAGGCTGAGTGCTTCCATCCTCATGTGAAGCTGAACCACTAGCCATGAACATAGGCCAGGGCCTCAGCCGTTCCTTGCCACTCCGTGTGGTAAATGGCATATTGGCAAGTTTACGCTTCTCCTCCGACAATTTTATTTTAGGTTTTGGAGTCCTTTTTTTTCTGATATTTGGTGTTTTGGATTTGACATGCTCTGTACTATGACATTGGGCATCGGCCTTGGCAGACGACGTTGCTGGCATTTCATCGTCTCGGCCATGACTAGTGGCAGCAGCTTCAGCACGAGGTGGAAGTGGATCTTGATCTTTCCCTAATTTTGGAACCTCAACTTTTTTGTTCTCCATATTTTATAGGCAGAACTAAAAGGCACCTCAGGTAAACAATGGAGATGGATGGATTGGATACTAGTATACAATTATGGACGGACTGCCACGGTTAGGTGGTATAAAAAAACCACGGTTAGGTGGTATATAATACAATTATGGATGGACGGACTGCCTGCCGAGTTCCGACACAGAGGTAGCCACAGCCGTGAACTACCGCACTGTACACTGGTTGATAAAGAGATAGTAGTATACTCGTAACAACTAGTATGACACTATGACGACGGTATAAAGAATGAAAAAAAAACCACGGTTAGGTGGTATATATTATAATAATAATACAATTATGGATGGACGGACTGCCTGCCGACTGCCGACACAGAGGTAGCCACAGCCGTGAACTACCGCACTGTACACTGGTTGATAAAGAGATAGTAGTATACTCGTAACAACTAGTATGACACTATGACGACGGTATAAAGAATGAAAAAAAAACCACGGTTAGGTGGTATATATTATAATAATAATACAATTATGGATGGACGGACTGCCTGCCGACTGCCGACACAGAGGTAGCCACAGCCGTGAACTACCGCACTGTACACTGGTTGATAAAGAGATAGTAGTATACTCGTAACAACTAGTATGACACTATGACGACGGTATAAAGAATGAAAAAAAAACCACGGTTAGGTGGTATATATTATAATAATAATACAATTATGGATGGACGGACTGCCTGCCGAGTTCCGACACAGAGGTAGCCACAGCCGTGAACTACCGCACTGTACACTGGTTGATAAAGAGATAGTAGTATACTCGTAACAACTAGTATGACACTATGACGACGGTATAAAGAATGAAAAAAAAACCACGGTTAGGTGGTATATATTATAATAATAATACAATTATGGATGGACGGACTGCCTGCCGACTGCCGACACAGAGGTAGCCACAGCCGTGAACTACCGCACTGTACACTGGTTGATAAAGAGATAGTAGTATACTCGTAACAACTAGTATGACACTATGACGACGGTATAAAGAAAGAAAAAAAAATACCACAGTTAGGTGGTATATATTATAATAATAATACAATTATGGACGGACTGCCTGCCGACTGCCGACACAGAGGTAGCCACAGCCGTGAACTACCGCACTGTACACTGGTTGATAAAGAGATAGTAGTATACTCGTAACAACTAGTATGACACTATGACGGTATAAAGAATGAAAAAAAAACCACGGTTAGGTGGTATATATTATAATAATAATACAATTATGGATGGACGGACTGCCTGCCGACTGCCGACACAGAGGTAGCCACAGCCGTGAACTACCGCACTGTACACTGGTTGATAAAGAGATAGTAGTATACTCGTAACAACTAGTATGACACTATGACGACGGTATAAAGAAAGAAAAAAAAATACCACGGTTAGGTGGTATATATTGTAATACAATTATGGATGGACGGACTGCCTGCCGAGTTCCGACTGCCGACACAGAGGTAGCCACAGCCGTGAACTACCGCACTGTACTGTGTCTGCTGCTAATATAGACTGGTTGATAAAGAGATAGTATACAATACATACAACAATATACTACTATACTGGTGGTCAGGCACTGGTCACCACTAGTCACACTGGCAGTGGCACTCCTGCAGCAAAAGTGTGCACTGTTTAATTTTAAATTAATATAATATTATGTACTCCTGGGGGCTCCTGCTATAACAACCTGCAGTGCTCCCCAGTCTCCCCCACAATTATTATAAGCTTTGCCTTTTATACATTGATGTGCAGCACACTGGGCTGAGCTGAGTGCACACAGACTGAGTCACACTGTGTGACTGGCTGCTGCTGTGTATCGTTTTTTTTCAGGCAGAGAACGGATATAGCAGAGAACGGATATATTATATTAAAATAAATAAAAGTTAACTAACAACAACTGCACTGGTCACTGTGGTAAACTCTGTCTGACTCTGCACAATCTCTCTCTCTCTTCTAATCTAATTTCTAATGGAGAGGACGCCAGCCACGTCCTCTCCCTATCAATCTCAATGCACGTGTGAAAATGGCGGCGACGCGCGGCTCCTTATATAGAATCCGAGTCTCGCGAGAATCCGACAGCGTCATGATGACGTTCGGGCGCGCTCGGGTTAACCGAGCAAGGCGGGAGGATCCGAGTCTGCTCGGACCCGTGAAAAAAACATGAAGTTCGTGCGGGTTCGGATTCAGAGAAACCGAACCCGCTCATCTCTACTGAAAATGTTACCCGCCCAGAGAAATCTGACCCATCCTTTCTTTTACTGGATTGTCTTTGGGTGGTACATCTGTCTACAGAGCAAACTTTCAAATCAGGTACTCAAGCATCAAGCCACCCATTGGAGCATTTACTGTTTCAGTTATTTCCACAGTAGGTGTATACATTGGTTATTTGTCAAATAACCACAATATGCACAATGAAATATTAGGACAAATGCAGAGCAGCAGTTTAGATGCACTGGATAAGTTGAATAGGGTATGTGCATCATGTCAACATGAGGAATGTTGACCTAATATACTGAACCCTAATTAATCACAGTTGCATAATCATCACGTATCATATACATACTTATCTGGTGATAAGTTCACTTGTTTCATGATCTTGAAAATGTCACTCATTTTATTTTTCCCTTCTTTCCTCATTTGGGTAAATGTTCATCACTATAATGGATTCTCACTTCTTGTATTGAGTTACACATACCACCCTATTTAGCTCATATAAACTTCACATTGGTATGCATTCATGCTCTTACACTTGTCTGATCCATGCATCTTTAGGTGCATACACACAGTGAGATTTTGATTATCTCCAATTTTGACTATTTGATTTCTCTTGAACTTTACCAGAGCCCAGAAGCACCAATTTTGACTATCTGTACTTTTGATTTTGACTTTCTGCGATTTTTACTAAGTGCCAATTTTAACTATACTTTGTTCTAGATTTTACACAATGTAGCCAGGTTTGACTTGCCTGCACAGTCTATCTTTTCTTGCAATACCGGCCCCGCGGGAGTGCACGTTGGTATTGCATAGGTATCGCAGCTGGCTACACACAGTGCAATTTGCACTAACTTTTCTTTGCAATTTTGACTATATAGTCAAAATCAAAAGGATAAATCTCACCAAGTCTACACAGCGCTAGCTCTTTATTCCAAATGCTAAATATCTAACTTAGAACAAGATCTAGATCTTCTTGGGGCCTACACTCCCCCATCTCTCTTAATCATGGCTTCATGCCCACTCTCCACATGGTGCACTATATATTTATACATATCATTTATATTAGAAACGTAAGCTACATCATTATTTTAGATGCTTATTACAAGACGAGAAACAAATTCTGTACAGCAGATGCTTAAATATATTCTGTGACTAATAACAAGGGTCCTGATGAAGTCACCTCTGATGAAACGGATGAGGAAAGGCCAGAAACTGCAGCCTCTTAACAGATCTTCTGTTTCAGCATGCATTCAGTCATGCTGACGGGGCAGGCTACACCATCCATGCATCTACGCCATTACATATCAGCAGGAAGACTGCTGTAAGCCAGAAATAAGAATTTGATTAGCCTGATACGGATAATCTCTTTCTGTTTATTGTTATGTAGCCTTCATGTATTGTATTAAAATATGTAGAGATTAGAAATGTATTTTCATGATATTGCACTACTGGGATTGTTTGTGTGTTCCTGCTCCCTTTTATCTTTACACTTGCCAAAGATTAACTGACTTTAAGTAGCTGCTGAACAATCTAACACTTGAGGGGATGACTAAATCCTGTAAGACACATACATTCTTTCTAGATAACAGCTTGTACATACAGTACTTTATATCTGTCTAGAGGAAAATTTACCTTTTATTAACTACATTATGAGACTGCCTCTATTTTCCTTTCCGTGTTACCTGTGCATCTGTTTGGGGAGTGAGAGAAAATTAGCGACGTTCCTGACCACAAAATGTATTCATGTTCCAGATGTACTTTATGCCTATTGCACTGTATTGAAAGGGAAACCCGCCTCCACCCCCACTCCCTCCCCCTCCCGCCAAAAACTCAGAATCCAGCATCATTCTCTGGCATAAAAATACTGTTTAAATAATGAAAACCTTTGAGGCATGATAACTTGTGCTGATTTCTCCTCGTTAAATATTATATTATGTACCATTATCCAGGCACTGTATCATTTTGAACTATACAGTTGTATGCAAAATGCATAGCTATCTCAAACATTATTATTTTGATGAGAGGCCGAAGTGTAAAACTCCTTACAAAAATCAGGGCGTAGCCAATACCTTGTGGGCCCCATAGCAACATTCTGAAGGGGCCCTTTCCCAATGATTCTAAAGAAGTACATCCCTGCAGAAGTTAATTGTATGCCCTATAGTAATGCCTTAGTTTGTTTTATGAACCATAGTAGTGCCCTAGTTCACATTATGTCACATTTTATGGCTGCAAGTACACATTATACAACACAGTACTCCTAATTCATATTATGGCATACAGTGCCTCCAGTTCATATTATGCCACATTACAGTGCCCGTAGTTCATAGTATGCCACATTACAGTGTCCCTACTTCATATTATGTAACAGTATAGTACCCTCATGTTCATTTTATTCCACATTACAATGAGCATGTCCAGGGGCATAACTCTATATATTGTAGACCCCAAGGCATAAGTTTGTAAGTGCCTCTATCTGTGCATCACCCAATGTGGAAAATATATATATATAAATAAAACACATGTATATTTGACAAGAAAGATGGGCCCCTCTCAGCTCTGGGCCCCATAGCAGCTGCCCTCCCTGCACCTATGGTAGCTACGCACTTGCCAAAAATCCAGAGTTTGCTTCAGGTAAATGTGTGCTGGACTCCTCCTTATACCTACTGTACTATAAGCCTAATGTACTTAAACAAAAGTTTGCTAAACTATAACGGAGATGGATCACCTTCATAATACATAGTATGCCTGGCAAATGTCTGTTCTGTTATGAAGACTCAACTGCTCCAAGATAACATTTGTTTAACAGAACTTCCACAGCGCTTACATAACAAAGAAACGCAGCGAGAAATTCATGTTATTGCATGAATAAATAATACCACAAGAGCCCAGGAAGGGGAGCATTTGAATAACAAACAGGAGATGCCTGGGTATTCCAATGATTTATTTATAAAGGCAACATTCTAAATTAGGTGCTTGAATATTCATAATTATTGCAGGAAACTGGCACAATACTCACCATTCCTATACTGTACATTTCCAATGTAATGTCATTTGTTTTGTGAAAACTTGAAAACACCACCAGCTCAACTAAGCAGATTTTAAGAGTCTGTAATCTAGAGACATTAGATGCCCAGGCAATCATTTCCTGCTGTTTGCAGCCTACGCGATCCCCAGTACCCGTTAAACCATTCAGCAATTCACATTCTACCAAACAGCTCGAGAATAATAATACAACTTCCTTTCTTCCATTTATAAAGCTCACTTGGATATTAAATTCAAAAGAATACATTGTTTTAATTTGCATGTTCTGCTTTCATCAAAGATTAAAATTAAAATTGCAGTGAGACTTGCTGAATTAACCTCTTTATTGGAGAGCAGGAAGCACATTTCATGCAGTTAGGGATTAAACACTCTTTTTATGCCGAAGGAAACGAATGATTGAAGTGAACAGGAAAAGCAGTGGCACTGTATTAATGCTATGGATCAAGAAGCAGTTGCACAGGATTTTAACCAGTCTGTTGCCACCCATCAGCTAAAGTCTATTTCTAATATTGCTCTACAAATTGTTCCCAAGTGTTCTTTATTTCTTTCACTCCTCGGGGTATATTTTTAAAAGTGCAGATTTATAGAAGTGGAAATGTTACCCAGGGCAACCAGTCAGATTCTAGCACCTTCTAGATAATGGCTAGAATCTGATGTGTTGCTATGGGCAAAATCTCCACTTCTATAAACCCGCACTTTAGTAAATATTCCCCTTTGAATTAAAGGGATTGTGCAGCTCTCCCTTTCGCACTTTTCCTTTCCTGCACATACATCAACCACACCCAGGAGCTAAAGAGACTTGTGTTGCACTGGAGTTTTTCTAGTCATATTCAATAGTGTTTAGTGAAAAATAGTGCTAGATTGCAACCCAAAACAACATCCAACTAAGATTAAATTAAATATATTACACATTTATTACATACTTGAAAACAGAAAGAAATATACTTTTCTAAAAAGTCAATCCAATAAAAGCTGTATTCAAAATGTAAAATAATAAATTCTATAAGTCAACCAAAATCAACACACAAGTACTCGTTGTGGCCACAAGTGCATATACTACCTGGATGGATATTAAGCAGGACAGCTGGAATATAGGTGTTAACCAGCAAGTATGCGGGTACACTCGGGTATGGAGTACCTTTAAGAATTTGGCAGCGGGTACGCAGTACCACCTGTCACATACTTTGCCATTACCACAATTATAATGTGCCACAAAGCAACAAGACCATGGTGCTTGGCAGCATGATGGCTCCTCCCATGCTGTCAGGGTTACTAGGAGTGCGACAGTGGCTGTATTTTCCTGTTACAATGGAGGCATTATAACTATATATTGTTATTAAATTGGGGGCATTACTATATATTCCTATTAAACTGGAGGCATCACTATATATTTTTAGCCTTGCCTCCAGATTCCCAAAAATAAAGGGGCTGTCTTGTGGCCACGCAGCTAGTGTCATGTAGCCACTCGCACTAGCAGCATGTGACCACGCCCCCTTACAACACATGACCATGCCCATTTTTCGACAATCAGTACCACCAAGAAAATATTTCTACTTGCACCACGGGTGTTAACGTCCCAGTGTGTCTGCTGGTGACAGTCACCATATATAATCCTCACTGTTGTCAAGCGTCTCAACAGTCATGTATTCCAGATTACCCTGTTCGTCCAGCAGTGTTATGAGCACAGTAGAATCTGGCTCCAGTAAACTGTAATAAAAGATCCTGTTATTGTGAGTGAAACAAATGCCGGCTATATGTACCGCTACTCAAGGCTGTAGATTGTGTCTTGTAGGCCGGTCCCCAGATAAGCGGAATCTGGTATATTACTCACCAGATTGCTCCTGTGTTAGGCAGGGGAGCAGTGATGCATAACCTACTGTATATACTGCATATCAACAAGTAGATATGAGGAAATTTAAGTAGAGGATTGCTATGTTAGTTTACTGCTAATATTTTTTGTTTAACCATGCTTTTCTAGGCAAAATATCCAAAAACTGTGGTCATCACTTCCATTAACTTCTTCCATATTTTGGAAAGTTGCTATGTAACTTCCCAGTTTCCTTATTGGTAACATTAAATCAAATATTTTAATAAACTGGGCATTGAAAACCAGCAAAATATGTCCAAATTATGAAATATGTTTATATAATTGTTTATCTCTTCTTACAATTATCGTTGGATGAAAAGCGTAAATCTTGGGAATAGAAACCTTTTTATGAATTTTTGCCAGAATTGAAAACTGTAAGAGATCTGCTCATGTTCAGCCACTCAGAGACCAAAATAATTATGAATAAATATAAAATAAAGTTGTCCTATTCTACAAAGAAGAAGATATATACAGTAAATGTAAGAAAATGTATCATAAATTTGTTAGGTGCCGCGGTCCGCGGCGCCGCTCGGTCTGCTTCCAAGCGACGCTCACGGCCGCCGCACCACCCTCCCTGGCCGCCCGGCGCCTAGCAACACCAGGACGCCGTGCGTACTGTAGCCGCCGGGTCCCTGGCAACGCTAGGACGCCGGGCGTCCACAGCCGCTGGGTCCATGGCAACGGGACGCCATTGGCGGACCGCGTTCCCCCTTGCCAGATAAGATTGATTAGTTGTTCGTGCAGCAGGGCAGCTGCACGGCAACTAGTAATTAGGGGCTGGTCTTGCTGGCCCTCCTGTCATTGGCCAGCAGGGCCGTTTTATGGGAGCCAGCACACTGCAGCCTCGCCGGTGATAGCTTCCTGTATGCTGTTCCTGCCTTGCAACGTCTGTTCCTGGTCAGCTGTATCTGGTCGATCCTGCTCCCTGTGCTCCTGAGTCCTGGAGTTCTGAAGCCGGTCCTGGGAATCCTTCCAGTCCAAGTGAACCTGTTGCAGTCATCCGGGGGTTTTCGCTTATTGGGGTTCTCTCCCGGTTTCGTGAGTAGCGGCTTCTGCCGCGTGTTGCGGTCTAGGCCGCTTAGTCCTTGTGTTTATTTTGTACTGGTGTTTTGCGGAGGTTTCCGCTTTTCACTTTCCTCCCCAGTACACGACGGTGCCGTGTGGGGTGTGAACAGTGGTATCTTTTGTTGTTCTTTTCCTTTGGCGGCGTGCCGCACATATATTTAGTTTTAGGGTTGTTAGTAGCCCCTAGCTTTCTGTTTGCTTTAGTTAGAGGTCCCCTTGTTATTATCCTGTCTCCGTTCATACCTTGTCTCACTCTAAGACCTGGGGGCATCGGAGTTGGGCAGACCTAATCCGCCCTTCAAACGCGGCTGCCGTGGGCCCAAGAAACCATAGTCACTCAGGCGTGAACTGACCACACGGGTGAAACAATGGAGGTAGGGTGCTAGGGGCTATTTCCGTACCACACCTTATTTCAGCGTCACGTCCTGGTGCTCTGGACTCACTACGCAACATCTCTCTAGTTCTGAGCACCAGGAACGTAACATTATCACCGGCCACAAAAAGAATAAAGAGTTATTTATATTTGGTGGGCCTTGAAATTCAGCCTCATATAATCCGGCAGTATTAGGACCGCATCCCAGCCAGCTTTTGGCCAACCAGATTCAGGAACTAACTCAGATGGTTCAGGATCTTACTCTTCGGGTGAGATCGCAGGAAGATCTTTTGCGAGCCTCCCCGAGTATGATTCCAGAACCAAAGATGCACCTTCCTGGCCATTTTTCAGGTAACCGAAAGGTTTTTTTTAATTTTAAGGAAGCTTGTAAGCTTTATTTTCTCGTACTGAGTCTCAACGGTTCGGGATTGTGATGTCATTACTACAAGGTGATCCGCAAACCTGGGCTTTTGGGCTAAAAGCCGATGATGTTGCCTTTGCTATCTGTAGATGCCTTTTTTAAGTCCTTAGGCCTTTTGTACGATGACCCTGATAGAGAAGCGTCGGCTGAGAGCCACCTGCGTGCACTTAAGCAAGGGAAAAATCTATCAGAGGCATATTGTACCGAGTTTTGCCGTTGGTCGAACAACTGTGGCTGGAATGACCCGGCCCTGCGCAGTCAGTTTCGCCTCGGTTTGTCTGAAGTTATTAAAGACAGTCTCCTTCAGTACCCCGCTCCAGAGACTTTAGACAAACTCATGGAGCTTGCTATTAAAATTGATCGTCGTCTCCGGGAGCGGGGGCTGAAAGAGGAGCTAGTTTCAGGCCTAGTCCATGTGTGTATACTTTCCCTGAGGACGTCGAGGAGCCCATGCAAATGGGTCTCTCCCGGCTGTCCCCAGAGGAAAGAACCAGAAGGCTAAATTCTGGTCTCTGCATGTATTGTGGTGGCAAGGGACATATCGCGCATAATTGCCCGAATAAGCAGGGAAACGCTCTGACCAAGTGAATTGTGAGGGGGTTCACTTGGGTCTGCAATTGATCTCCTCTAATGATTCCTTATTAGTTCCTGTAAAAATTTCCTTTGGCAGTCTCAGTTCGTTGGTGTCGGCCTTCGTCGACAGTGGAGCTGCGGGAAATTTCATGGATCTTGGTTGGGCTCAGGCTTTGGGCGTTCCACAGATACCTTTGGATAAACGTATCACCATGCACGGCTTGGATGGTGGTCCGCTTTCTAATGGGGTTATCACTCACCGCACACCTCCAGTACAACTGACAGTGGGGGCCCTACATTCGGAGAAAATCGAATTTTACCTCACCCATTGTCCGGCTGTCCCCGTAGTTTTGGGTCACCCCTGGCTTGCCTTTCATAATCCCACCATAGATTGGCGGTCTGGGGTCCCTTTTGTGTTAAGGAATGTATTTCCCGTCCAGTCCAGGTTGCGGCTGTCACCCCAGAACTTACTCCTTTGGAATATCAGGACTTTGCCGATGTTTTCTCCAAGGGTAATGCGGATATTCTGCCCCCTCATCGGTCCTATGACTGCGCCATTGACTTAGTTCCCGGTGCCTCTTTGCCTAAAGGGAGACTATATGCCCTGTCTGGGCCGGAAACTACGGCAATGAATGATTATATACAGGAGAGCCTGAAAAAGGGCATTATTAGGCCCTCAAAATCTCCATTGAGTGCAGGGTTATTTTTTGTTGAGAAAAAAGATGGGTCGCTCAGACCATGTATTGATTATCGGGCTCTGAATAAGATTTCTGTTAAAAACACCTACCCCTTGCCACTGATTTCAGTACTATTTGATCAGCTCCTTACTGCCGTTATCTTTTCCAACATCGATCTTAGAGGGGCTTACAATCTCATCCGATTGGAAGACGGCTTTCAGCACACAGTCGGGACATTATGAATACCTGGTGATGCCGTTTGGGCTGTCTAATGCTCCTGCTGTATTTCAAGATCTCATTAACGACGTCCTTCGCGACTTTCTAGGAAAGTTCGTAGTCGTTTATTTAGACGACATTTTGATTTACTCTGAGTCTTTTGAACAACATATTACCCATGTGTGACTGGTCCTTCAGAAGTTACGGGAAAATCATTTGTACGCCAAACTGGAGAAATGTGATTTCCACATCACAGAAGTGTCCTTCCTGGGGTATATTATTTCTCCAAAGGGGTTTTTCATGGAACCCAAAAAACTCCAGGCCATCCTAAATTGGGCACAACCCACGAACTTAAAAGCAATTCAGCGCTTTTTAGGGTTTGCAAATTATTATAGGCGTTTTATTCATACCTTCTCAGATTTGGTTGCTCCTATTGTGGCATTGACTAAAAAAGGAGCGGACCCTTCCAATTGGTTGCCTAAAGCCAAGTCTGCCTTCCTGGCCTTGAAGCAGGCCTTTGTCTCAGCTCCAGTACTCAGACACCCTAACTCGGATCTCCCCTTTATTATCGAGGTAGATGCCTCAGAGGTTGGAGTGGGGGCTATCCTTTCTCAGGAAGACCCGGAGTCTCAGGAATTACACCCATGTGCCTTCATGTCCAGAAAATTCTCCTCCACAGAATCCAACTATGATGTTGGTAATCGAGAATTGTTGGCAGTTAAATGGGCTTTCGAGGAGTGGAGGCACTGGCTGGAAGGAGCAAGGCATACCATTACTGTGTTTACTGACCACAAGAACCTGCAGTATATTGAGTCAGCTAAATGGCTTAATGCTCGACAGGCACATTGGGCGCTGTTTTTTACTCATTTCAGGTTTATAATCACCTTCAGGCCCGGTTCCAAGAATACGAAAGCCGATGCCCTGTCACGTTGTTTTCTTCCGGTTCACAATAACCACCCGGCTACTACCCCCATAGTCCCATCGTCTGTCATCCGGGCTGGCCTCACACAGGATTTATTTACACAGCTAGTCCAGCTTCAGCAGCAGACTCCCAATGTCACTCCTGCAGATCGTCTCTTCGTCCCTGAATTTCTGAGATGCACTGTTCTAGCTGAGTTTCATGATAATAAGGTTTCTGGTCATCCAGGTATCTCTAAGACCTTGGAGTTAATCTCTCGCTCAGTGTGGTGGCCTAATCTTTCTAAAGATGTAAGGGAATTTGTCCGTTCCTGTCAGGTTTGTGCTCAGTACAAGGTATCTCGATCATTGCCGGTCGGGCAACTCATGCCTTTAGCCGTTCCTCTCAGGCCATGGTCACATATATCCATGGATTTCATGGTGGACCTTCCTCTTTCAGCTAGGTTTCGAGTCATTTGGGTGGTAGTAGACCGTTTTAGTAAGATGGCCCACTTCATTGCTCTCCCCCGATTACCCTCTGCTCAAGGGTTGGCAGTTTTGTTTCTCCGCCATGTTTTCAGGCTCCATGGTTCACCCATGGATATTGTCTCTGATCGGGGACCGCAATTCATTGCCCGTTTCTGGAAACGTTTTTGTGCCTCATTAAATATGAAACTCTCTTTACCATCTGGGTACCATCCACAGTCTAACGGACAAACTGAACGTGTTAATCAGTCGTTAAAACAGTATTTACGGCTATATTCGGCCAAACTTCAGAATGATTGGTCTGAATTTCTTCCTTTGGCCGAGTTTGCCTATAATAACTCTTGTCATTCTTCCACCAAGGAGTCCCCATTCTTTTCGGTCTTGGGCTTTCATCCTAGAGCCAATTCTTTTTACCCTCATTTTCCAGTCTCTTCGTTGACCTTAACTTCCCATCTCAGAATGATTTGGAAAAAGGTGCACCTTGCCCTTAAGAAGGCTGCCTTCCGAGAAAAAAAAAATTCTGATAGGTTCCGACGCCCATGCACTTCTAAGGTGGGAGATAAGGTGTGGTTGTCAACCCGCAACATCAAGCTCCGACAACCCTCGGCTAGATTGGGACCCAAATTTATTGGACCGTTCCTTATCGTTAAGAAGGTCAATCCAGTTGCTTTTCGGCTACGCTTGCCTACATCACTCAAAATTGGCAATACTTTTCACTGTTCCCTTCTGAAGCAATAAATTTCTTCCAGGAGATTCCCTCGGAAGACTTCCCAGGGTAGACCTCCGGTGGATGTTCAGGGGCAACAAGAGTTCCTGGTGGAGAAGGTTTTAGAGTCCAAAGTTTCTCGGGGCCGGTTCACTGGAAAGGCCATGGCCCGGAAGAAAGGTCTTGGGTCCTGGATAACAATTTACATGCCCCTAAACATAAGAGATTATTCTTTCAGGAATTTCCTCAGAAACCCGGCTTTAGGGGTTCTTTAACCCCTCCTCAAGGGGGGGTACTGTTAGGTGCCGCGGTCCGCGGCGCCGCTCGGTCTGCTTCGGTCTGCTTCCGAGCGACGCTCACGGCCACCGCACCCCCCTCCCTGGCCGCCCGGCACCTAGCAACGCCAGGACGCCATGCGTACTGTAGCCGCCGGGTCCCTGGCAACGCTAGGACGCCGGGCGTCCACAGCCGCTGGGTCCATGGCAACGGGGACGCCATTGGCGGACCGCGTTCCCTGTTGCCAGATAAGATTGATTAGTTGTTCGTGCAGCAGGGCAGCTGCATGGCAACTAGTAATTAGGGTCTGGGGGCTGGTCTTGCTGGCCCTCCTGTCATTGGCCAGCAGGGCCGTTTTATGGGAGCCAGTACACTGCAGCCTCGCCGGTGATAGCTTCCTGTATGCTGTTCCTGCCTTGCAACATCTGTTCCTGGTCACCTTCCTGTCCAAGTGAACCTGTTGCAGTCATCCGGGGGTTTTCGCTTATTGGGGTTCTCTCCCGGTTTCGTGAGTAGCGGCTTCTGCCGCGTGTTGCGGCCTAGGCCGCTTAGTCCTTGTGTTTATTTTGTACTAGTGGTTTTGCGGAGGTTTCCGCTTTTCACTGTCCTCCCCAGTACACGACGGTGCCGTGTGGGGTGTGAACAGTGGTATCTTTTGTTGTTCTTTTCCTTTGGCGGCGTGCCGCACATATATTTAGTTTCAGGGTTGTTAGTAGCCCCTAGCTTTCTGTTTGCTTTAGTTAGAGGTCCCCTTGTTATTATCCTGTCTCGGTTCACACCTTGTCTCACTCTAAGACCTGGGGGCATCGGAGTTGGGCAGACCTAATCCGCCCTTCAAACGCGGCTGCCGTGGGCCCAAGAAACCATAGTCACTCAGGCGTGAACTGACCACATGGGTGAAACAATGGAGGTAGGGTGCTAGGGGCTATTTCCGTACCACACCTTATTTCAGCGTCACGTCCTGGTGCTCTGGACTCACTACGTAACATCTCTCTAGTTCTGAGCACCAAGAACGTAACAAAATTAAGAAGTAAACCAGGAACAAGTATCTTGTCCCTCCTGGAAAGTGTCATGTTGGGAGTTATGCTATTACTATTTTTTCTTTAAACCCCAACCAATTTGGTTAAGAATCATTGATTCAGCCTAGAACCACTGCAAATTATAGGGCAACTAAACTGATTCAGAACTCCCAATCAGTTTCTTCAACCTCTTCATTTGGGTTTTTCTTGAGCCAACATATAGAATCATAAACCTTAAGGAACTGTACCGATTGTTCAAGTAATTAAATATTAAAATACAGTATGAGGGTTGAGTAAGTTATGACTGCCTGAATACTGCACCTTTTCTAAAAGCAGGATGCATCCATCATAAAAGCTCAGTTGCTGTCATGGCTACAGCTTGAAGTTAATGTGAGGAAGGGGGGGGGGCGCTCCTCCCCCAGCACATGAAAGCTATTAAGGTCAGATGACATTGCAAGCAGCATCCCCAGAGCTTAATTAAACTGTCACTTTAGCACTGAATGAGTTTCTGTGAACAGTGCACTGGGGGTTACAAGCTCCACGCTCACCTGTGTAATACTGCCCTTCAGTGTTTCACTCCAGGGTGGCCAACCAAATGCAATACATTTTGCTGACATTCTATATTTAAAAACTACCAACAGATTTTTTTTTTAAAGCACCCAGGAGACAATAAAATTCAGGGATGTCATTTTAGGTGTAGATAGATTTATAGACAACAAGGTTCAGAAAAGTAATACTCAGGGTAGATAGATCTTTGTAGATGCAAATCCTTTGGGGCAGTGGCTTCTAACTGTAATTTATTTAATTTATTCTTTTTAGCAGACTACCACACTTTGATTAATATATATATATATATATATATATATATATATATTTACACACACACCGAAAAGGCCTGCACTCATTTTTCCCCTCAAAATTCTACACACAAGACACCATAATAACAACGTGAAAAATTTTTTTAACCAAATTTATTAAAAATAAAAAACTAAGAAATTACATGTACATAAGTATTCATGGCCTTTGCTCAATACTTTGTTGATGCACCTTTGGCAGCAATTACAGTCTCAAGTCTTTTTGAATATGATGCCAAAAGCTTGCACACCTACAGTATCTTTGGGCAGTTTCGCCCATTTCTCTTTGCAGCACCTCTCAAGCTCCATCAGGTTGGATGGGAAGCAATTTTCAGATCTCTCCAGAGATGTTCAATAAGATTCAAGTCTGGGCTCTGGCTGGGCCACTCAAGGACAGTCACAGATTTGTCCTGAAGCCACTTCTTTGATATCTTGGCTCTTTGCTTAGGGTCGTTGTCCTGCTGAACTGTCGTCCCAGTCTGAGGTCAAGAGCTCTCTGGAGCAGGTTTTCATCCAGGATGTCTCTGTACATTGCTGCATTCATCTTTCCCTCTATCCTAACTAGTCTCTCAGTTCCTACTGCTGAAAAACATCCCTACAGCATGATGCTGCCACCACCATGCTTCACTGTAGGGATGGTATTGGCCTGGTGATGAGCAGTGCCTGGTTTCCTCCAAACATGATGCTTGGCATTCACACCAAAGAGTTCAATCTTTGTCTAATCAGACCAGATAATTTTGTTTCTCATGGTCTGAGAGTCCTTCAGGTGCATGTTGGCAAACTCCAGGCAGGCTGCCATGTGCTTTTTTACTAAGGAGTGGCTTCCATCTGGCCACTCTACCATACATGCCTGATTGGTGGATTGATGCAGAGATGGTTGTCCTTCTGGAAGGTTCTCCTCTCTCCACAGAGGAATGCAGTAGATCTGACAGAGTGACCAGCGGATTCTTGGTCACCTCCCTGACTAGGGCCCTTCTCCCATGATCGCTCAGTTTAGACAGCAGGCCAGCTATAAGAAGAGTCCTGGTGGTTCCAAATTTCTTCCATTTACAGATGATGGAGGCCATTGTGCTTATTGGGACATTCAAAGCAGCAGATATTTTTCTGTACCCTTCCCCAGATTTGTGCCTCGAGACAATCCTCTCTCAGAGGTCTACAGACAATTCCTTTGACTTCATGCTTGGTTTGTGATCAGACATGCACTGTCAAGTGTGGGACCTTATATAGACAGGTGTTTGCCTTTCCAAGTCATGTCCAATCAATTGAATTTACCACAGGTGGACTCCAATTAAGCTGTAGGAACATCTCAAGGATGAGCAGTGGAAACAGGATGAACCTGAGCTCAATCATGAGCTTCATGGCATAGGCTGTGATTTCTTAGTTTTTTATTTTTAACAAATTTGCCAAAATCTCAAAAAAAACTTTTTTTCACGTTCTCATTTACAATTTTGAGGTAAAAATTAATTAATTCCATTTTGGAATAAGGCTGTAGCATAACAAAATGTGGAAAAAGTGAACCACTGTGAATACTTTTCAGATGCACTGTATATGGTATATCAGTTCAATCTCACCTGGACTCCTATGTATTCTCATACTATGCCTATGGTTTGTTGTGTTGTTACCTAGAACTGACTAAAGTATTTTTTCTTTTATTTGAAAATGTGTATTTATTTTACATTGATACTTGACTATACGCTGTGTCTAAGACCCAGTAGATGTCAGCAAGTGATATACTTTATCAGTACCATAACAAATACCTCCCTCCCACTTCCGGCCCTCAGTCCTCACCTATAACCTGGTCTGTCTAGGAGCCAGGAGTGACTGTCACAGATAGTCAGTCAGACAGCAAACCTGAGTCACAGGCATGAAGCAGGCCAAGGTGGCTTCCGCTGAGTCTCCCGGACCACTTTACATTTTTAGACTCAGTGACAGTCCCACCAGGCCTGGAGACCAGGCAATTTCAATAAGACTGACTCAGTCAATAACATCCAGCCGCCAAGTCTGACTCTGAGTCTGTGTAGTTCGAGGAATGCTTGAGTCCAGATGATTAGGTGCAGCTTCTCTCTCTGCTCTCCTCATGAATGTTGGGCATGATGATCTCATGCAGTATGACATCATCATGTCCGAAAGAAGAATGGAAGATGCCATCTTCCTGGCATTTTTTCCAGGGTGCGGGCGGTGAGTGATCTTGACTGTGTGAGTGCTACTGTGCTACCAGCCGCCAGACTAGACAGCAGTAGCTCGATGACTACAGCTGTGCCTCTTGTCCCAGGCTACTGCAGCTGTGTAAGCAGGCCCGGATTGGCCACGACCATCACCGGGGTGTTCCCCGGTGGGCCGATTGGTGTGTGGGGCCGCCTGTCATATGTGGCCCCGCCTCCCACGTGTCACACGCTGGCTGACTCAATAATAGTCTGGAGTCTGCCACAACCACTGGCCCCTATTGAGAGAACAGGCCCCGCCTCCAGCTGTCAGGAGGAGAAGGTCCGCGGGATAGGTATGAGTCTGACCTCTTGACCTGCACTGCGCTCTTTATCAGATCCGGTCCTAGCCAGTAGGCAACATTGTCCTAGGGCATTTACAAAGAGCTTGGCATACTACAGTATGAAGACAGCTGCAGCGTGCAAGCTTTTCAAAGTGAAACTAAAGAGAGGAGTCCGATCAGGGGGCAGGGCTACACTGTTCTATGCCTGCTGCTGGGCAATGGGGGAAACTGAAGGGAGGATCAAAGCTGCCAGTATGTACTACAGTCTGCCGCCAGGTGATGTGTAAAGGTAAGGGGAGGGCACCATCTATAATGTGTATTTAGTGTATAAGTGTGTGACTGTGTATATATGTGTATAAGTGTTTGACTGTATATATGTGTAGAAGTATATGGCTGTATGTATATATATATGTGTATACATGTGTGATTGTGTGTATACATGTGTATAAATGTGTGACTGTGTATATATGTGTATAAGTGTGTGACTATGTATATATGTGTATACATGTTTGACTGTGTATATATATGTATAAGTGTGTGACTGTGTATATATGTGTAGAAGTATATGGCTGTGTATATATATATATATATATGTGTGTGTGTGTGTATACATGTGTGACTGTATGTATATATGTGTATAAGTGTGTGACTGTGTGTATAAGTGTGTATGCATGTGGTGCTGTGTGTATATATGTGTATACATTTGTGGCTGTGTGTGTATATGTGTGTGGCTTTGTGTATATGTGTGTATGTGTGTGTGGCTGTGTGTATATATATATATATGAATAAATGTGTGTGACTGTATATATGTGTATAAGTATGGGCTGTATGTATATATGTGTATAAGTGTATGGCTGTATGTATATATGTGTATTAGTATGTGACTATGTATGTGTATAGTATACTGCATGTTACCGTATTTATATATGTGTAAGTGTGTGGCTGTATGTGTGTTGCTCCTTGAACTGTATGTGATTGACTGTACATATGTATGGGACAATGTCTGTGACAGTATGTGTGTATATATATATGTGATGCACTTGCAGTCAACCCACCGGCACCTGTCACAGGGAGAGTGGCCTGCCGGAGAATATCCCATTGCATGATGTGGTCCGTCTTGCGCGACGTAGGCTGCTCAGTGGTGCTTCAACAGGTGTCAGCCCGAAGCACTCTACTTCTCCTGGTCAGCGGACTCTTAAGACAGATCACTGCAGCCAGGTAACGGGATGGGGAGGGGATACCTTGGGAGAGAACCCCCCAGAGAGGAGCAGCAGCGCAGAGCACTGATTCCCAGGAGGGTTTAACACACATCCACCATGTCACACTGCTTTTGCATCTCTTCAACCCACGCTGCAGCTCTCCCTTTGTGACTGCAGTCTGTTCTCCATATAGCTCTGTGCTCCCAGCTATCTTTCCTGTTTGTCTTTTATTATTCCTGTTCTATGACTGCTGTATGTCACTTTCTGTTCCTTTGTCTCTATTTCTCTGTGCGTACACAGCTCTCTGTACTATATTCTCCCTGTACTCTGCACTCCCATTATCTGTCCTGTCTATGTTATCAGCCAGTAATGCAATACAGCTGCCCCCTCTCCCTGGCACCCCAATATTCTGCCCTGTCCTGTAAACCACCTGCAGAATTGCATACACATACTATTGTCACACTATGCTGCTTCAACCCTCACAATGAAGCCTTACATCCCACTACTGTGTCCTTACCCCACTAACCCTGCACCCACAACTCCCACTACTGTGTCCTTACCCCACTAACCCTGCACACACTACTGTGTCCTTACCCCACTAACCCTGCACCCACTACACCCACTACTGTGTCCTTACCCCACAAACCCTGCACCCACTACTCCCACTACTGTGTTTTACCCCACTAACCCTTCACCCACTACTCCCACTACTGTGCTTCTATTCCTAACCATGCACTCTATACTGTACCCTTACCCCCTAGCTCCACCCTACTACTATATGCATATTCCCCTAATGCCCTTCCATTAGACTGCAACTTTTCTGTGAGGCGCCATGCCGCTTTTTCATGTGCACGTGCAAAAGCTCTCATATGAGGGGGGGGAGGGGCACCAGACAAAATGTTGCCTAGGGCACCAAAGGGGTCAGGGTTGGCTCTGCTTTTTATTAGTGATGAGCGGGTTCGGTTCCTCGGAATCCGAACCCCCCCGAACTTCACCCATTTTACACGGGTCCGAGGCAGACTCGGATCCTCCCACCTTGCTCGGTTAACCCGAGCGCGCCCGAACGTCATCATCCCGCTGTCGGATTCTCGCGAGATTCGTATCCTATATAAGGAGCCGCGCGTTCTCTGCCTGAAAAATGCTCCATATGTGTGCTGCATTGTAGTATAGGAGGACAGGACAGTGCAGAATTTTGATGACCAGTGACCACCAGTATAGCAGTATGGTAGAGTAGTCCACTGCTATACCTACCTCTGTGTTGTCAAGTATACTATCCATCCATCCCTGTGGTGCATTTTAGTTGTAGTGCAGTGTATATATAGTAGGAGGACAGTGCATAATTTTGCTGACCGCCAGTATATAATATATAGCAGTACGGTACAGTAGGCCACTGCTCTACCTACCTCGGTGTCGTCAAGTATACTATCCATCCATCCCTGTGGTGCATTTAAGTGGTGCGGTGTATATATAGTAGGAGTACAGTGCATAATTTTGCTGACCACCAGTATATAATATATAGCAGTACGGTACAGTAGGCCACTGCTCTACCTACCTCTGTGTCGTCAACTATACTATCCATCCATCCCTGTGGTGCATTTAAGTGGTGCAGTGTATATATAGTAGGAGGACAGTGCATAATTTTACTGACCACCAGTATATAATATATAGCAGTACGGTACAGTAGGCCACTGCTCTACCTACCTCTGTGTCAACAAGTATACTATCCATCCATCCCTGTGGTGCATTTAAGTGGTGCGGTGTATATATAGTAGGAGGACGGTGCATAATTTTGCTGACCGCCAGTATATAATATATAGCAGTACGGTACAGTATGCCACTGCTATACCTACCTCTGTGTCGTCAAGTTTACTATCCATCCATCCCTGTGGTGCATTTAAGTGGTGCGGTGTATATATAGTAGGAGGACAGTGCATAATTTTGCTGACCACCAGAATATAATATATAGCAGTACGGTACAGTAGGCCACTGCTCTACCTACCTCTGTGTCGTCAAGTACACTATCCATCCATCCCTGTGGTGCGGTGTATATATAGTAGGAGGACAGTGCATCATTTTGCTGACCGCCAGTATATAATATATAGCAGTACGGTACAGTAGGCCACTGCTCTACCTACCTCTGTGTCATCAAGTATACTATCCATCCATCCCTGTGGTGCATTTAAGTGGTGCGTGTATATATAGTAGGAGGGCAGTGCATAATTTTGCTGACCGCCAGTATATAATATATAGCAGTACGGTACAGTAGGCCACTGCTCTACCTACCTCTGTGTCATCAAGTATACTATCCATCCATACCTGTGGTGCACTTTAGTTGTTGTGCGATGTGTATATATAGTAGGAGGACAGTGCATATTTTTGCTGACCACCAGTATATAATTTATAGCAGTACGGTACAGTAGGCCACTGCTCTACCTACCTCTGTGTCGTCAAGTATACTATCCATCCATCCCTGTGGTGCATTTAAGTGGTGCGGTGTATATATAGTAGGAGGGCAGTGCATAATTTTGCTGACCGCCAGTATATAATATATAGCAGTACGGTACAGTAGGCCACTGCTCTACCTACCTCTGTGTCATCAAGTATACTATCCATCCATCCCTGTGGTGCATTTAAGTGGTGCGGTGTATATATAGTAGGAGGACAGTGCATAATTTTTCGGACCACCAGTATATAATATATAGCAGTACGGTATAGTAGGCCACTGCTATACCTACCTCTGTGTCGTCAAGTATACTATCCATCCATCCCTGTGGTGCATTTAAGTGGTGCAGTGTATATATAGTAGGAGGACAGTGCATAATTTTGCTGACCGCCAGTATATAATATATAGCAGTACGGTACAGTAGGCCACTGCTCTACCTACCTCTGTGTCATCAAGTATACTATCCATCCATCCCTGTGGTGCATTTAAGTGGTGCGTGTATATATAGTAGGAGGGCAGTGCATAATTTTGCTGACCGCCAGTATATAATATATAGCAGTACGGTACAGTAGGCCACTGCTCTACCTACCTCTGTGTCATCAAGTATACTATCCATCCATACCTGTGGTGCATTTTAGTTGTTGTGCGATGTATATATAGTAGGAGGACAGTGCATATTTTTGCTGACCACCAGTATATAATATATAGCAGTACGGTACAGTAGGCCACTGTTCTACCTACCTCTGTGTCGTCAAGTATACTATCCATCCATCCCTGTGGTGCATTTAAGTGGTGCAGTGTATATATAGTAGGAGGACAGTGCATAATTTTACTGACCGCCAGTATATAATATATAGCAGTACGGTACAGTAGGCCACTGCTCTACCTACCTCTGTGTCATCAAGTATACTATCCATCCATCCCTGTGGTGCATTTAAGTGGTGCGTGTATATATAGTAGGAGGGCAGTGCATAATTTTGCTGACCGCCAGTATATAATATATAGCAGTACGGTACAGTAGGCCACTGCTCTACCTACCTCTGTGTCATCAAGTATACTATCCATCCATACCTGTGGTGCATTTTAGTTGTTGTGCGATGTATATATAGTAGGAGGACAGTGCATATTTTTGCTGACCACCAGAATATAATATATAGCAGTACGGTACAGTAGGCCACTGTTCTACCTACCTCTGTGTCGTCAAGTATACTATCCATCCATCACTGTGGTGCATTTAAGTGGTGCAGTGTATATATAGTAGGAGGACAGTGCATAATTTTACTGACCACCAGTATATAATATATAGCAGTACGGTACAGTAGGCCACTGCTCTACCTACCTCTGTGTCGTCAAGTATACTATCCATCCATCCCTGTGGCGCATTTAAGTGGTGCAGTGTATATATAGTAGGAGGACAGTGCATAATTTTTCTTAATACCAGTATATAATATATAGCAGTACAGTACAGTAGGCCACTGCTCTACCTACCTCTGTGTTGTCAAGTATACTATCCATCCATAACTGTGGTGCATTTTATTTGTCGTGCGCAGTATATATAGTAGTAGGCCATTGCTATTGATATATTACTGGCTTATAATTCCACACATTAAAAAATGGAGAACAAAAATGTGGAGGGTACAATAGAGAAAGATCAAGATCGACTTCCACTTCATGCTGAAGCTGCTGCCCCTAGTCATGGCCGAGATGATGAAATGCCATCAACGTCGTCTGCCAAGGCCGATGCCCAATTTCATAGTAGAGAGCATGTAAAATACAAAAAACAAAATTTCAGTAAAATGACCCACAAATCAAAATTAAAAGCGTCTGATGAGAAGCGTAAACTTGCCAATATGCAATTTACGACACGGAGTGGCAGGAAACGGCTGAGGCCCTGTCCTATGTTCATGGCTAGTGGTTCAGCTTCACATGAGGATGGAAGCACTCATCCTCCTGCTAGAAAACTTAAAAGAGTTAAGATGGCAAAAGCACAGCAAAGAACTGTGCATTCTTCTAAATCACAAATCCCCAAGGAGAGTCCAATTGTGTCGGTTTCGATGCCTGACCTTCCCAACAGTGGATGGGAAGAGGTGGCGCCTTACACTATTTGCACGCCCCCCGCAAGTGCTGGAAGGAGCACCCGCAGTCCAGTTCCTGATAGTCAAATTGAAGATGTCACTGTTGAAGTACACCAGGATGAGGATATGGGTGTTGCTGGCGCTGGGGAGGAAATTGACAAGGAGGATTCTGATGGTGAGGTGGTTTGTTTAAGTCAGGCACCCGGGGAGACACCTGTTGTTCGTGGGACGAATATGGCCATTGACATGCCTGGTCAAATTACAAAAAAAAATCACCTCTTCGGTGTGGAATTATTTCAACAGAAATGCAGACAACTAGTGTCAAGCCGTGTGTTGCCTTTGTCAAGCTGTAATAAGTAGGGGTAGGACATTAACCACCTAGGAATATCCTCCCTTATGCATCACCTGGAGTGCATTCATCACAAGTCATTGACAAGTTCAAAAACTTTGGGTGACAGTGGAAGCAGTCCACTGCCAACTAAATCCCTTCCTCTTGTAACCAAGCTCCTGCAAACCACACCACCAACTCCCTCAGTGTCAATTTCCTCCTTAGACAGGAAAGCCAATAGTCCTGCAGGCCATGTCACTGTCAAGTCTGACGAGTCCTCTCCTGCCTTGGATTCCTCCGATGCATCTTTGAGTGTAATGCCTACTGCTGCTGGCGCTGCTGTTGTTGCTGCTGGGAGTCGATCGTCATTCCAGAGGGGAAGTCGGAAGACCACTTGTACTTTTTCCAGTAAGCAATTGACTGTCCAAAAGTCCTTTGCGAGGAAGATGAAATATCACAGCAGTCATCCTGCTGCAAAGCGGATAACTCAGGCCTTGGCAGCCTGGGTGGTGAAAAACGTGTTTCCGGTATCCACCGTTAATTGACAGGGAACTAGAGAATCGCTTGAGGTACTGTGTCCCCGGTACCAAATACCATCTAGGTTCTACTTCTCTAGGCAGGCGATACCGAAAATGTACACAGACGTCAGAAAAAGAGTCACCAGTGTCCAAAAAAATTCAGTTGTACCCAATGTCCACTTACCACGGACATGTGGACAAGTGGAGCAGGGCAGACTCAGAACTATATGACTGTGACAGCCCACTGGGTAGATGTATTGCCTCCCGCAGCAAGAACAGCAGCAGCGGCACCAGTAGCAGCATCTTGCAAACGCCAACTCGTTCCTAGGCAGGCTACGCTTTGTATCACCGCTTTCCATAAGAGGCACACAGCTGACAACCTCTTACGGAAACTGAGGAACATCATCGCAGAATGGCTTACCCCAATTGGACTCTCCTGGGGATTTGTGACATCGGACAACGCCACCAATATTGTGCGTGCATTACATCTGGGCAAATTCCAGCACGTCCCATGTTTTACACATACATTGAATTTGGTGGTGCAGAATTATTTGAAAAATGACAGGGGCGTGCCACTTTCGGCATTCAGCCACCGTGTGCGGAAGACTGGAGCACCAGCAAACACTCCTGACCCTGCCTTGCCAACATCTGAAGCAAGAGGTGGTAACGAGGTGGAATTCAACCCTCTATATGCTTAAGAGGATGGAGGAGTAAAAAAAGGCCATTCAAGCCAATACAGCTACCTACGATATAGGCAAAGGAGGGGGAATGCACCTGACTCAAGCGCAGTGGAGAATGATTTCAACGTTGTGCAAGGTTCTACAACCCTTTGAACTTGCCACACGTGAAGTCAGTTCAGACACTGCCAGCCTAAGTCAGGTCATTCCCTTCATCAGGCTTTTGCAGAAGAAGCTGGAGAGACTGAAGGAGGAGCTGATACAGAGCGATTCCGCTATGCATGTGGGACTTGTGGATGGAGCCCTTAATTTGCTTAACCAGAATTCACGGGTGGTCAATCTGTTGAAATCAGAGCACTACATTTTGGCCACCATGCTCGATCCTAGATTTAAAACCTACGTTGTATCTCTCTTTCCGGCAGACACAAGTCTGCAGAGGTTCAAAGCCCTGCTGGTGAGAAAATTGTCAAGTCAAGCGGAACGTGACCGGTCAACAGCTCCTCCTTCACATTCTCCCGCAACTGGAGGTGCGAGGAAAAGGCTAAGAATTCCGATCCCACCCGTTGGCGGTAATGCAGGGCAGTCTGGAGCGAGTGCTGACATCTTGTCCGTACTGAAGGACCTGCCAACGATTACTGACATGTCGTCTACTGTCACTGCATATGATTCCGTCACCATTGAAAGAATGGTGGAGGATTATATGAGTGACCGCATCCAAGTAGGCACGTCAGACAGTCCGTACGTATACTGGCAGGAAAAAGAGGCAATTTGGAGGCCCTTGTACAAACTGGCTTTATTCTACCTAAGTTGCCCTCCCTCCAGTGTGTAATCCGAAAGAGTGTTTAGTGCAGCCGCTCACCTTGTCAGCAATCGGCGTACGAGGTTACTTCCAGAAAATGTGGAGAAGATGATGTTCATCAAAATGAATTATAATCAATTCCTCCGTGGAGACATTCACCAGCAATTGCCTCCAGAAAGTACACAAGTACCTGAGATGGTGGATTCCAGTGGGGACGAATTAATAATCTGTGAGGAGGGGGATGTACACGGTGAAAGGGGTGATGAATCGGACGATGATGATGAGGTGGACATCTTGCCTCTGTAGAGCCAGTTTGTGCAAGGAGAGATTGATTGCTTCTTTTTTGGTGCGGGCCCAAACCAACCAGTCATTTCAGTCACAGTCGTGTGGCAGACCCTGTCACTGAAATGATGGGTTTGTTAAAGTGTGCATGTCCTGTTTATACAACATAAGGGTGGGTGGGAGGGTCCAAGGACAATTCCATCTTGCACCTTTTTTTTTCTTTCATTTTTCTTTGCATCATGTGCTGTTTGGGGACTATTTTTTGAAGTGCCATCCTGTCTGACACTGCAGTGCCACTCCTAGATGGGCCAGGTGTTTGTGTCGGCCACTTGGGTCGCTTAGCTTAGTCACACAGCTACCTCATTGCGCCTCTTTTTTTCTTTGCATCATGTGCTATTTGGGGACTATTTTTTTAATCTGCCATCCTGTCTGACACTGCAGTGCCACTCCTAGATGGGCCAGGTGTTTGTGTCGGCCACTTGGGTCGCTTAGCTTAGTCACACAGCTACCTCATTGCACCTCTTTTTTTCTTTGCATCATGTGCTGTTTGGGTACTATTTTTTGAAGTGCCATCCTGTCTGACACTGCAGTGCCACTCCTAGATGGGCCAGGTGTTTGTGTCGGCCACTTGGGTCGCTTAGCTTAGTCTCACAGCTACCTTAGTGCGCCTCTTTTTTCTTTGCATCATGTGCTGTTTGGGGACTATTTTTTTAATCTGCCATCCTGTCTGACACTGCAGTGCCACTCCTAGAAGGGCCAGGTGTTTGTGTCGGCCACTTGGGTCGCTTAGCTTAGTCACACAGCTACCTCATTGCGCCTCTTTTTTCTTTGCATCATGTGCTGTTTGGGGACTATTTTTTTAATCTGCCATCCTGTCTGACACTGCAGTGCCACTCCTAGATGGGCTAGGTGTTTGTGTCGGCCACTTGGGTCGCTTAGCTTAGTCATCCAGCGACCTCGGTGCAAATTTTAGAACTAAAAATAATATTATGAGGTGTGAGGTGTTCAGAATAGACTGGAAATGAGTGGAAATTATGGTTATTGAGGTTAATAATACTATGGGATCAAAATGACCCCCAAATTCTATGATTTAAGCTGTTTTTGAGGGGTTTTTGTAAAAAAAACACCCAAATCCAAAACACAACCGAATCCGACAAAAAATTTTCAGGGAGGTTTTGCCAAAACGCGTCCGAATCCAAAACACGGCCGTGGAACCGAATCCAAAACCAAAACACAAAACCCGAAAAATGTCCGGTGCACATCACTACTTTTTATGTGCCGACAGAAGTAGCGCTGTAGACTTTACAGCAGCAGGTAGCGCTGAGAGCCTGTTCCCCTGTGCGCTCTGCCCCTCCGCCTCTTCTGTTGCAGTGCGTGAAGGGGGTCTTCTGGGTAATGGGAGCCGGCTTCTGCTCAGCATAGAGGAGAAATAATGTATTAACAGTATCAGTCAAAAGTTTGAACACACTTTCTCATTCAATTGAATGAGAAAGTGTGTCCAAACTTTTGACTGGTACTGTATATTCCAGCATAACCAGGCTGATTTAACCTGTATCTACATGATGTGACTGTCACTTGTGAGCAGAGCCGGCGTGAAGCGCTCAGCGAGGGTATGCAATGCAGGACGGCGCCGGGTCGGAAAGGCGCCGTCCCTGCTCTGCTGAGGAGGGAAGCCGCGGCTGTATTTTATTTTGTGAGACAGATCTCTTTGTCTCATCTGGGTGCCGCTGCGCTCCCCTCAGAGGAACGGATCACAGCACGGAGTGCCCATGCCATCTGCTGCGGTGCAAGCTCCTCCCAGCAGCTCTCGATAGCCTGATTCCCCTTACCCGTACCATGGAGGAGGAGAGGGTGCGCTGTCTGCAGACAGGATCCGGTCCTGCGTTCCCCCTTTGCCCTTGCCGTGCTGTTAATGTGTAGGGTGAGCGGTGAGTGTCGGAAGGTGGGGGCGGGAGATGCTGTTGCAGTGTGTGCAGAGAGTAATCTCTGTAGTGTAGTCACTGCTGGTTTTGCTGCCACTTCACATTCACTACTTTTTCTTGTCATGTTCCCTACAGTTTGTTCTCCAACCCCACCCTATACCATCTCCCCTGGTACAGGACCCAATAGGTGCTGCTAACCCTCATTGTTATTTTGGCTCCCATTTGTCACTGTAACTGTGTGAAAACCAGACTTGCTGGTTGCACCCTGGAACTGTGTATGTATATGTGTGTGCAAGAAGTGTATGTCCTCATGGTATCAGGATCCCAGCGTTTGGGATGCTGCTGCCAGAATACTGACAGCAGCATCCCAACGTGCAGGATCCCAATGCATGTATGGTATGTAGTCTAACCCTAACACTGTACCTCCCTAACCCTCACTCACATTATTGTACCCCTTATAATCAATTTTACAAAATATTGCACGTTACATTTCAAAATATAAAACATTGTAAAGAAACATGTTAAGAGGACTTTTTTGTAGGAGGGTGAAAATCTATAGTTTGCAGGGGGGCGCCGAACACCCTAGCACCGGCCCTGCTTGTGAGACTTTAGTCCTGCCTCCTATTCAACAGGTCACACATAATAATGTTAGTATTTTGCTTCTGCTGCATATAGGAATCATGAGGGTTCAGCAGTATGCAGAAGAGTTATACTCGTATGAATAGGGAGGAGGCAGCTGGTGCAAGACAGAAGGAAAAGTGATTTATCATTGGCACAAGGGAAAAGTGGGAGTTGATGGTAGAAGGATTACATTTCTAATCTTTTTAATGTGTTAGGTCTAGCTAATATGACATGCTCTGCCTTTTGTTGGTGTAACTCCACATACATTACATTTTGAGGTAGTGATCCCGCCTACTTTGGTAGTGGCTCCGTCTACAGTTGGTTTGCTGATGCCCACATGAGGCCACTTCTAGAAATTTTTCCAGGGCCACTTTTGTTTCCCAATCCGCCCCTGTGTGTAAGTGTAGCTGGGACTGTGCCCCTATGCCACAGCGCACCGGGAGAGGGCCCTGTCAGTCTGACTGACAATACCATTACAATGATAGCAGTGCCTTAGATTTTATAACATATGCCAAAAGGCAGACCATCCACATTACCCCATTCAAGAAGAGTGTGCATTCAGCAACTGGAACCAGGCAGGGCCTACTATGCAATATTGGTCACTGGGGTTGCAGTTAAAATACTGGAAGTCGGAATTTTGACATTCAGGATACTGATGCCAAAATCCTGACAGCGGCAATGCTAACAGCCAGAATCCTGGCGCACCAGGGCTATTCCCACTCATGGGTGTCCACAACACCCATAGAGTGTGAATAGATCCTGTGGCAAGCATAACTGAACCCGCAGCATGGCTAGCACAATGAGCCTGAAAGAGGACTCTTAGCGCTCACCCCTCTGCCAGCATTATGGTGACTGAGTTGTTGCTGTAGGGATACTGATAGCCAGCATCCCGTCCGCCGGTAAATTGTATGTAATACAGTCAGTGAACAGAGTAGGCACAGTGTGTGTCTGAAAGTGACAAGACAGATGACAACAAAATGTTATCTCCTCTGCAGTATCCAGAAGCCAGGTGCTGCAGTCTGATATTATCGTGCAGCGCATGACTGCTGTCACTGAGAAGGAGCCGATAGTGCAAGAGAAGTCTCCAAGGAGCAGTTCAGCATCTCCAGGAATGATGCCCTGGAGTGATGTAAACAGGGACTTCCTGTGAGGTTATGCCCCTTCCTGTGAGCCACAACCTCTTTTTGGTGCACGTGGGAGTTGTGGGGTATTGGCCGCAGTCAGTGTCACCAACCAAAGTGCCACCGTTGCCTACACTGTCTCTTGGTATATGAGCTGCTGTGTCTGAGCGCCAAGCTGCCTTACCCACTTCCTGCAGCTACCAGCAGAGTAGAACTCCTCATATAAAAGTATAGCATGTATGTCACGATAAATCCTCTGCCACAGCACCCAGGGCATCTGCCTCCAACATGATCCTTTCCATCAGGAAGAACATGCTCTGCTTTCGTACTTCACCTGTACAAGCCAAAGCAAAATTAAACTGCAAGATTGTTAGTGTGGTGCCCCTTTAAGATATTAGTGATTTCCCTTTTCTATTTTAATATGGTGACGAGGTTGAGGACTGTGAGCCTATCACAGGTGAGGGTGTGGATTTTGTAGGGTAATATTAGTGATCTCTGTCACTCTTTCCATCTCTTGTCTGCTGGAAACACTCCTCTTTTTGTATGTTGTTTCTGTGTTGCGTTGTTGTTGTTGTATTAAGAGTTTAGATGAGTTATCAGTTATTTCTTAGTTGTGTGCGCTTTCCTCAGTCAATGATGTGTGATGATTGTTCCATTAGTTCATTTGACCCTGCCATGGTGTGTCTAATTTTGGAAAGATGCACACCGATAATTGAGTTTGAAATGCATGACTGTTACAGTATATTGGGGCAGATGTATTAATCTGGAGACGGCATAAGGAAGTGATAAACCAGTGATATGTGCAAGGTGACACACGCGCCAGCCAATCAGCTCCAATATGTAAATGAACAGTTAGGAGGTGATTGGCTGGTGCGTGTATCACCTTGCACATATCACTGGTGAATCACTTCCTTATGCCTTCTCCAGGTTAATACATCTGCCCCATTGTCTGTTCTTGTTTTCCATCACCATACTAGCTAGTCATTTGAAAGAAACTTAATTATCAGTATTGTTGACATGTGTTTTATTTCAGTAGATAAGTATGATGTATATCTTTAAAGGATATACCTGAGTTAATATCAACCATTAGTGTTTCAACACAGTTGACAGCAATCATAAATTGAGAAAGAAGTCCAGGATCAATGCATTTTGTACCTGATAAAAAGGGTCATGTTGGAGGGTCTGCGTGCTCCGATGCCCTATCATCAACATTGCAGGGTTTCCATTTTCACTTTTTGCTTTTACTGTCTTACATTCACTGCCAGTTGGAAAGCATTGTTCACTCATCTATGCTATCTATGACACCATATGGTAAGTGGCAATCAATTATATATACCCTTGAACTAGTTAACATAATGGCCGGAATCTAATGAAGTCCAAGTTTGGCGGCTGTGCAGGATGTCAACTTGGACATTATTTTAAAGGTGCAATCATGTACAAAGCTAAACCTTGCCTTGTACATGACTGCCCCTTTAAAAAAACATGCGGATTCAGCCGGAATTCCGCACGGCTACCAAACTCGGACTTCATTACATCCCGCCTATTAGCACCAAATTTGTAGATTTGTCCAACCATCTCTAAGAAATCAGTGGATACATTTGCCTTTTAATTTTTGGTTTTGCTCTTTCAGACTTTTATTTCTCATATAGTTACAGTTAGGGAAGCCAATCTCGGGCCATTTTTTCAATCCCGGGTATCGGGATTGAAAAATGGCCAATCCCGGGATTCCCAGGATACCTGGGATTCCCGGGATTGGCTTTTAGCTATGTGGCTGCCCCATAGCCCCACCCGCCCCGCCCACCCCGCACACATAACTCACCATATACCAGGGGCGGGCGGGTAGGGAACAACATCTGATCGCTGCTGGCGTCTCCCAGCAGCGGCTGACGGCACAGCGTGACCTCTCACGCTGCGCTGGGAAGCTGGAACAAGGAATCCGGGCAGCGTCTGAGCGTCCTGTGGACGCTCAACGCTGATCCCTCAATCCCCGGGATTGGAGCTTTCAATCCCGACCATTTTTGACCCTAAATACCGGGATCCCGACGATCCCGATCCCGGGATTGGCCACCATAGTTACAGTATATCTCTAGGAGTTCAGGACTGTACTTGCATGTACAAGATCCACCGCACTTGGAAAATAACTTTCTCATCTAACCTGGTTTTCTCTGGGCTATTCTTAGGCTTACAGAAAATAACGGTTGCCTTTTACACATTTAATAACACAATTTCATTTTTTTCATAGTTAAGTCACCTGCTAAGACATAAAAACTGAATATTTTTGTGGCTTTGCAACCCTCTGACTTATATTTTGTACCAGCGTAAGTGGATGTTGATTGTTGACTGCATACTGCAGCATGGAGAGGCTTGGGATTAGTGCTAATAAGACTTCAACTTGTTACAGCACCATTCACAAAGTATGCACTTAACAAAAAGTATGTAATCAATATCTCTAAAGCGGAAAGGTACATTAAGAGTCAGGGATGATGAATGCTTTGCTATGGTCAGCCACAGATTGTACACACTGATGCATACTAAGAGGCAATTTGCTGAAGTGTGTGTACTTACTCCATCAAGGTATGTGAGAACCAATATTGTAACCTGGGAAGCCTCTGTCTGCATAAAATATTCCTATTTTGAATATTTTATATTTTAACTCATAAATTGGATTACATCTTTTCCTGCCACATAAAAGAAAACTGCATATAATAGAAAGAAAAAAAAATATTTTAAATAGATAATTAATACTTGCTCCAAACCAAATACAGGTTGAGTATCCCTTATCCAAAATGCTTGGGACCAGAGGTATTTTGGATATCGGATTTTTCCGTATTTCGGAATAATTGCATACCATAATGAGATATCATGGCGATGGGACCTAAATCTAAGCACAGAATGCATTTATGTTACATATACACCGTATACACACAGCCTGAAGGTAATTTTAGCCAATATTTTTTATAACTTTGTGCATTAAAAAAAGTGTGTCTACATTCACACAATTCATTTATGTTTCATATACACCTTATACACACAGCCTGAAGGTCATTTAATACAATATTTTTAATAACTGTGTGTATTAAACAAAGTTTGTGTACATTGAGCCATCAGAAAACAAAAGTTTCACTATCTCACTCTCGCTCAAAAAAGTCCGTATTTCGGAATATTCCGTATTTCGGATATTTGGATATGGGATACTCAACCTGTATGTAAAACATCTCCAAAATACCTTTTCACTTGCAGTTAAAAAATGTAAGGCAGATTATGAACTCATACAACATGCACTGGCTGATATATGGAAATCCAGACACTAGCAACACATTCTAAATAGCCAATCTTTTGTCTAATCTAGCATCACACTTTGCAACCAAATACAGGTTGAGTATCCCTTATCCAAAATGCTTGGGACCAGAGGTATTTTGGATATTGGATTTTTCCGTATTTTGGAATAATTGCATACCATAATGAGATATCATGGCGATGGGACCTAGGTCTAAGCACAGAATGCATTTATGTTACATATATACCTTATGCACACAGCCTGAAGGTCATTTTAGCCAATATTTTTTATAACTTTGTGCATTAAACAGAGTGTGTATACATTCACACAATTCATTTATGTTTCACATAAACCTTATACACACAGCCTGAAGGTCATTTAATACAATATTTTTAATAACTTTGTGTATTAAACAAAGTTTGTGTACATTGAGCCATCAGAAAACAAAGGTTTCACTATCTCACTCTCACTCAAAAAAGTCCGTATTTCGGAATATTCCGTATTTCGGAATATTTGGATATGGGATACTCAACCTGTACAAAGTTATGTAGGTAGTTTATCCAAATGGATATTGAGGTGTCGCACATTACCAGTAGAATGTCTAGGACTGTCATTGGTTAAATTTGATGTGACTGAACCACTGGATCAATCAACTGTATTTCACGAGCAGGGCCCTCTTTCCTCACGTGCTTTTATGTCTCTTACTTAACCTATCGTCTTTTCAATACTCCCTTTGACGGCACCAAATCCTTTGGTTTTCTGCTGCCATGATATTTATTTCAGTGCTGTTTACTGAGGCAGCTGTGTTTATATACCCTGTACTTGTCCTATATTGTATTGAACTGTAAATCAGTGTCTTCATGTTTTGCTTATTTGTTTACTCTGTAAGTTGGTGCTGCAGAGCCCATGTGGCGCCATATAAATAAAGTATAATAATAATAATAATAATAATAATAATAATAATCTTTAAAGAAAACTATCAAATGGGGCTACATATTAAATAAAAGTTGATAAATCCTGTCGTAAAATTAGCATTATTTCAGTGTTCATTTTAAGTATGTTTTCTTTCATAATACAGATAGACCAGACTGCTTACTGAATGAATCCTTGTAAGCTGTTTACAGAACTAACAATTTCTGCATCAAACTTTGTGTCCTAACTCCAAAGTCTCCAAACTCGTATATATATATATATATATATATATATATATACACAACAAATGACATTAGCACCAAAACTTAAACTGACGCTGAGATCATCTTTCAGCTTTATATGTACTAGGAACGTTGCTGGCTCTTCGAATTTCTTACCATATGCAGTGCCCAAAATACAACATCCTGCCCTTAGACTTTTTATGGCAAAGACACTGCGGGAGATAAGTAATGTTAGTATGTTCTAGGGTGAGGATAGAGCTTTGTGAATTCAATCTGCTGTTTCTTTCTCATTCCACCAGCAGCTTAGTCATTACGACAAAAATAGATGTAAAATACAATGTGTTACTAGCACCACCAGCACATAGAACACAGAGATCCTCTCGAGCCCCATAACAACCTTCGTAGACATTTACTGGTTTAAAGCTTTGTTCTCTAAAACAGCTTGCAAACTACATAATGTAAGCCAGCCTTTTTACTCCTTCTCATTGAAGCAGCTAGATTGCAGTTAATTTAATCAGCCTGGATTCCTACATTGCACCTGTGCTTTTCTTCCAACTAATTATTAAATTCTCTGGCTGTATTTAAATTACAGGGAACCGCTACTCTAACCTCATTGAAATATTTGTCATTAGAGAATGTTACTTTAGTCAGTGTAACTAATTTTCAAAAGAGTTTTCATCTGTGAAATAAAATATACTTAAATGCTAATTTGATTACCCACAGAGAGCCTAATACAGTATCAACGTTCAGTAGATGCTGACGCTTTGTAGGCTGTGCTAGTATTTTTAAGTGCAGCCTAGAAATGTACTAAGACCAATTGACATCATAGAAAATTTAGTTCATAGAAAAAAAATGCAATTGTGACCATATGCAAAGAGGCAACTATCTGAAGATATGTATTTGTTAGTAAAGTAGCATATTTGCGTGGTTTACGGCAGGCACAAGTCACAGACACTAAGATATTATGATACTATGATGCTCGGTAGCTCCTAACCTCTGGAATGCTCTCCCATGCTCATTTAGACTATCATTTAGCCTCCCAATCTTCACACATGTCCTTAAAACCTCTTTTTTTAATTCTAGATTACTAGCTTCCCCCTAACTGCTATCTCTGCCCTCCTCTACTCTGTCCTCTTTCCCCTATTATGTTCTCTCATATCTAACAAAGATTGTAAGCTTACACGAACAGGGCCCTCCCTCCTTTGTCTTCTCCAAATATTGACAGTATGATAATGGAACATTGTGTTATGTATCTCTACAGATGTGTGCTCATACATCTAGAATCAATGCGCCATGCACCATGAAATGCCTGGTGCGTGTGAGCCTCCAGGTACCATGCAACTCTGCTAGCATTGGGCGTCATTTTTGGCAAAAATGCATCTTAGTGGCAACCAGTAGACTGTGCTGATTTATTTGATATGTAACACTTGTGTATTGTGTTTGACTGAGTCTGTACATGGAACATAACGGAATCTGTATTGGAAAAAGCTACGGCTGCTACATTGAACTGTAGCACTTTGTATACGGAATCAGATACTCAGTTGCACAGATATACAAGTGAATCACTCTCCTGGTGTGTTCTAATTGCCAGTGTCAGAATTGCAAATTTTTACATAAATACTTGGTTCTGGGCATGCACAAAACGAAGTCTCTTAAGATATGCTAGGGTATCTGATGTAGTACTCACTCTGCATCAGTATTTTTAGGGTCAATTCAACTAGTTGTGACTTGGATCATGGCGTAAGTGCAGCTATATTCTGCCCTTATAGTAGCTGACTTGTAGATATTGCCACATAGGGCTGCATACAAATATCTGTCGGTCCAATGTGAGATGGGGGTTAAATGAGGTACCGGTGCTGGCATTTCCACATCATTGACATAGCACTTCTTCGCATACATATCTACATTTAGGGTCTCATCTCCAGAAGAAGCCCACAGAGGAGACACTGCAGGTTACTTTGAGGGCAGGGCTGGGCTGTCTTGTCTTTAAGCCCCATCCTGTGATGGCAAAATGTCATGATTCATGGGGATGAGGTGGGGCTAAGTGACACGAATATGTGTGATTTGACCCTGCCCCCTCTTACAGAGTAACGAAATAAGCACCTCATCCTGCCCATTTTAGTAGGAAGCAGGAGATTCGACCACTCTTTCATCGGTGCGGAGGACAGCCTGAAAAATTAGGAGTCTCCCACAATTTGCGGGAGAGTAGGCAGTGGTGTCACAAGGGGAGTGCAGCCCACACCTGGGTGTCAACCTTGGAGGTGGGTGACACCAAAATGCTGGCTCCTCCTCAGTGGCAGAACTGCACTGTGACATTACAAAAGACTGTCTCCTGAAGATGCCCAGCACAGTCCAGCATCTCTGGAGATGCTGAGCATGCCTCTGTAGTGATGATATCAAGATCCCCCATGAGGCCACAACCCCTTTGTAGACAGCCACCCTCACCTTTCCACTGCCCGTGTGCGGAGGGGAGATCTAGGGTGCGCACCAGGTGTCACCAGACCCGGTGAAGCCTCTGAGAGTAGGCAAGTACTCTTCTCTATGCTCGCCCTAATTGAATCAACCCCTTTGGGGGGTAATTTAGAGTTGATCGTAGATGTGCTAAATTTAGCACATCCACGGTCTGTTTCTCTGACATGCGGTGGGACACCCAGCACAGTGCTAGTCCGCCCCGCATGTCAGGCCCTACCGCCCCCCCCCCCCCCCCCCACACACACACACACACACACACACACACACACACAAACACAAACACAGGTACAAAAGTACGCACGGAGGTACAAAAGCATCGCCCTGCGCATAGTAATTCAGACTGCGATCGCTGCCACTGCAGCCATCCAGTCTAAATTACCCCCTGAGTTCACCAATGCCACTAATTCCCCATGTATCTCTGGACTATGGGGGTAATTCCAAGTTGATCGCAGCAGGAAATTTTTTAGCAGTTGGGCAAAACCATGTGCACTGCAGGGGAGGCAGATATAACATGTGCAGAGAGAGAGATTTGGGTGTGGTGAGTTCAATCTGCAATCTAAATTGCAGTGTAAAAATAAAGCAGCCAGTATTTACCCTGCACAGAAACAAAATAACCCACCCAAATCTAACTCTCTCTGCAAATGTTATATCTGCCCCCCCTGCAGTGCACATGGTTTTGCCCATCTGCTAAAAAATTTCCTGCTGCGATCAACTTGGAATTACCCCCTATATGTTTGTGGATATTGGGGGTAATTCCAAGTTGATCGCAGTAGGAAAATTTTTAGCAGTTGGGCAAAACCATGTGCACTGCAGGGGGGGCAGATTTAACATGTGCAGAGAGAGTTAGATTTGGGTGTGGTGTGTTCAATCTGCAATCTAATTTGCAGTGTAAAGATAAAGCAGCCAGTATTTACCCTGCACAGAAACAAAATAACCCACCCAAATCTAACTCTCTCTGCACATGTTATATCGGCCTCCCCTGCAGTGCACATGGTTTTGGCCAACTGCTAAAAATGTTCCTGCTGCGATCAACTTGGAATTACCCCCATTGTCTCAAACCAGGACTTGGATACCTCTACTATACAAAGGTAGTAGTAAGAAGTTATATTTCAAACATGCAGATAAACTTTGATTCCAGGTTGTATACTGTTGCTTTGTTCCTAAACCAATAACTAGAAGAAAAAAAAATACTGCAATTTGTTTGGACCATTACCTAATACACTGCAAGCCAATCAATCTAAGGCATTAGACTTCTGCAAGCTTCTGTCGCCTTCCCTTTCTAGAGTAACATAAAATAAAGAAGTGTCAATCATACAACCTTTTTTAACCACATTTATTTTCAGCAATGGAATAGGATCGACAAGTACAATGTTCCGTTAGTATGCCATGTGCATCAACTTGGTTGTTTTATACTAAAGTGGTCCCAACTGCTGCATTTGTGAGCCCAATACTGTCAGCCAAAGTCCATCATGATGACTGGAAAATGCAGAAAGAAGATTACATTCACCTGGTAGTGTACGCAGTCTGGAGGCACTAAATAAGGTTCCTGGTTTCTGACCACTAGTTCTGGCCAGAATAATAACCTTTTAAACTAATTTTTGAGAAAAGTAATTTTTTTTCCCTTCTGCTACTACCCGTCATGACATGGAGCTTTTGGATAAATTCTAATTTAGTAATTAGCGCCGTAGTCTGTCTAAAAGCATTCTATTTATTCTTATCAAAGAAAATGCCAGTCAGCAAAGAGAGTACAGAGAATCAAAGCGTTAATCAATTCTCTTCTCAATCAGTTTGTTAGTTATACTCCAAAACGGAAGCTAAAATAGATATCAGCATTCTGCCAGTCAACTACTGAAAGCTGAAGATTCCCAGATATCATGAGATTGCTGTTAAAGCTAATTAAGGCGAGACACAGAAAGAGGTTCATTTTGATAACACAGATGTCTGGTATTTAAAGTTGAGGCTAATTTCATGATCAGATGTTGCCGAAAAATTTGTGATCCACGTTTGTGCTTTGCCACACTATTGTATTTGCATTGAAGCTTTTACAATCCATTGGTCAAGTGTGTGTGTTTAAAATGTCATGGGATCATGTGAAATTCAACTTTATAATGTTGGTATTTTAAATGGATTGTTGGGGGAATTGTATCAAGCCTTGGAGAGAGATAACATGGAGACCATTGCCAAAAGAAACCAATCGGCATCTTACTATCATTTCAAAGATTTGGACAACTGCTCCACTTTATTACTCTCCAAGGCTTGATACTTCTCTCCTTGTAGCTGATGTTGGTAGAAGGTGCACATGCCAAAATGGCAGAGCCTGACATTTACATCTGCAGACGTGTTTCTTTAATGTACTTTACCTCCCATTTCACTTGTTGTCCATGTGGGAACAGTAAGCATTGCAGCACTGGCAAGGTGAATTCTCTTGAATATATTTTGCCCCTGGCACAGGACCTCCACAGTTGTACTTTTTATACTTATTTCTGTCTAGATCTCTTGATGACGCCAGTAGTTTTACATTGATGGATGATATATTCTTCTTCAAAATGAGAGGAACAAATATACCCTACAAAATATGGCAGAGTTACTAGAATACATCCAGTGTCACAAAATCTGTTAGAAGAAGGGTTAGAAAAAAACCACTCGTGTCAGCATTAGATTATTTCCTGAGCCATGTTCTTTAATGTCAAACTTACAGTGAGAAGTTGTTTGCACTGCCATACATACTTTATGTACAAGATTAAAATGGAAATGACAGGTAGAAAAACATTTGTCATATTTGCAATACAACTGTGGAAGTTTATATGGCTGGAGGTGATGCTGAAGGAGCAGAAGAACATACTGTAACTCCAGGCTGACCAGATCAAACCTATCATAACTTCAATATTTCATGAGGAGACTTAACTTTGTTTTTTTCCACATCAGAACATACAGTGGGCAATATCTATTGTAAGTATTTTAGTGACATTCAGAATGTTTTATTGGAATATCTTTATTTTATTCATTAACATTTGCTATATACAGTAGCATACACATATTATGCAGTGCTTTGCAAAGAAAATGTCAGCCCTTCATTTCAGTCCAGAGTCCTCAGGAGCTTACAGTCCATGGACTACAAGTACTAAGGCATAAATTAACTTAGCTCCGTGCAGGGTCGGACTGGCCCATATGGGTACCAGGGAAACCACTGGTAGGCCCCACTGCCTGAGGGCCCACTCCTTCCTCTAGGGATCAGGTTCCAGACTGTGCACTTGTATTATACATGGTAGATATGTTGCATTACACTGCACTAGACTATTGTATATTTCAAGCCTCCGTGGAGGCTGGCCACACCCCCTTTGTAGGCTGGCCACACCCTTAAGTATGGGCCCCTATCACTGCATTCATCCGATGGGCCCTTCATGCCCCAGTCCGACACTGGCTCCGTGTTTGCCCAATTTGGCAATCACAAAAAATTGTTTGGTCACTTTTATAAACACGGAAATTTACCAAAGTCCAGGTACGGGAGTGCTGTATAAAATAGAAGTTCAACACATGGATGGAAGTGTCTAATGTCACTAGTTTTTTGGGTTTTTTTATGGCTAGGCTCCTTTTTTGTAGGAATATTTGTGTAGCAAACAAAACAGCATCATCTACTCTCTATAGGTGAAGGGATATTTTCATATAATTTTTGTAAATCGCATGGATTACTTTGTGTTTCCATTTTATCAGTGAGGATAATTAATGGCCAGCATCAAACATTTAATTTTTTTTTTATTCTTGGTGTACTATGCTAAATTTGGTGTGGTTAAATGTGGTTCCCAGATAACCGACCCCCCCCCCCCCCCCCCAAACTTCACGCTCTGAGCCTGGATCAGAGTCCGTCTCGGGACTTCCCGGAAGACTCTAAAACCAGAACGAGGCTAAACATCATCATCCTGCTGTAGGAATCTTGCACATTTTGGATTCCATATAAACAGCTGTGCATCTCTGCCATTTTCTCTCCGGAATTGGAGAGTGAGGGAGACAGACCTCTGTCTCTCTGTGGGTGGTGTTGTCAGGTAGGGTTAGTGTGTGCTCTGTAGGGGTGCTGCTGCAGTCACTGTTGTGTACCTGTGCTGTGTTAGGGGTGCTGTCCTGGCTGTCACTGGTGTTTCATGTGCTGTTACAGCTGGGGGCTGCAGCTGTATGTGGGTGTTGCTGTCACTCTGTTGTACAGTGTGCAGGGAAACACTCCTCCTGTATACTGTAAAATATAGGGGTGCTGCTAGCCCTGTATGTTGTCAAATTTCAGGGGTGCAGTTGTTAAAAATTAAAAGCGCACTGCTCCTGTATGCTGTAAAATATAGTGGTGCTGCTGTTCAATTAACATTACACTGGCCCTGTATGCTATAAAAATTCAGGGGTGCAGTTGTTAAAAATTAAAAGCACACTGTTCCTGTATGCTGTAAAATATAGGGGTGCTGCTGTTAAAATAACATTACACTGGCCCTGTATGTTGTAAATATTCATTTGCATGCACCCTGCAAGTGCGGGGAGGAGCACTGCCAGTCCAGTTGCTGATATTGAGATTGAGGATGTCACTGTAGAAGCACACCAGGATGAGGAAGATATAGGTGTAGCTGGTGCTGGGGAGGAAGTTGACGATGAGGAGTCTGATGGTGATGTGGTTTGCTTGAATAAGGCACCAGTGGAGACAGTTGTTGTCCATGGGATGAGAAAGCCCATTGTCATTCCTGTGTAAAATACCAAAAAAGCCACCTCTTTGGTGTGGAATTATTTCTTAACAAATCCAGACAACAGGTGTCAAGCCATCTGTTGCCTTTGTCAATCCGTAATAAGTAGGGGTAAGGACGTTAACCATCTAGGAACATCCTCCCTTATACATCACCTGCAGCACATTCATCAGAAGTCATTGTCAAGTTCAGAAATTTTGGGTAAGAGCTTAAGCAGTCCACTGACACCTAAATCTCTTCTTCCTGTTGTACCCAAGCTCCTGTAAACCATACAACCAACTCCCTCAATGTCAAATTCCTCCTCAGTCAGGAACGTACTGTAAGAAGTCCTGCAGGCCATGTCACTGGCATGACTGACGAGTCCTCTTCTAACCAGGATTCCTCCAGAGGATCCTTGAGTGGTACACGTACTGCTGCTGAAGCTGCTGCTGTTTTTGCTGCTAGGAGTCGATCATCATCCCAGAGGGGAAGTCAGAAAACCACTTGTACTACTTCAACTAAGCAATTGACTGTCCAACAGTCCTTTGCAAGGAAGATGAAATACGACAGCAGCCACCCTGTTGCAAAGAGGATTACTGAGACCATAACAACTATGCTGGTGTTAGATGTGCGTCCGGTATCCACCATTAGTGCAGTGGGATTTAGACAGTTGATGGATGTACTGTGTCCCAAGTACCAAATCCCGTCTAGATTCCACTTTACTAGGAAAGTGATTCCCGGACTGTACAGGGACGTTAAGAAATACGTCCTTAGTGGAAAAATGCAGTTGTATCCACTGACCACTTGACCACGGACATGTGGCCTAATGGAGGAGGGCAAACTAAGGACTACATGACTGTGACAGACCACTGGGTAGATGTTTTGCCTCCCGCAGCAACAACAGCAGCGGCACCAGTAGCAGCATCTTACAAATGCCAACTCATTCCTAGGCAGGCTATGCTGTGTATCACCGGTTTCTGTAAGAGGCACACTGCTGTCAACCTCCCTACGGAAACTGAGGGACATCATCGTACAATGGCTTACCCCACTTAGACTCTCCTGGGGATTTGTGATATCGGACAACGCCACAAATATTGTGCGTGCATTACATCTGGGCAAATTCCAGCACATCCCATATTTTGTACATACAATTAATTTGGTGGTGCATATTTTTTTGAAAAATAACAGGGGCATGTAGGAGATGCTGTCAATGGCCTTAAAAATTGTGAGCCACTTTCGACATTCAGCCACTGTGTGCCGAAGACTGGAGTGCCAGCAAACACTCCTGAACCTGCCCTGCCATCACCTGAAGCAAGAGGAGGGGGAATGCACCTGACTCAAGCACAATGGAGAATGATTTCCGTATTGTGCAAGGTTCTCCAACCCTTCGAACTTGCCACACGTGAAGTCAGTTCAGACATTGCCAGCTTGAGTCAGGTCATTCACCTCATCAGGCTTTTGCAGAAACAGCTGGAGAAATTGAAGGAGGAGCTAAGAATGAGCGATTCCGCTAAGTATGTGGTACTTGTGGATGGAGCCCTTCATTCGCTTTGCCAGGATTCAAGGGTGGTCAATCTGTTGAAAACAGAGCACTACATTTTGGCCACCGTGCTCGATCCTAGGTTTAAAGCCTACGTTGTAGCTCTATTTCCAGCAGACACAAGTCTGCAGAGGTACAAAGACCTGCTGGTGAGAAAACTGTCAACTCAAGTGGAACGTGACCCATCAACAGCTCCTCCTTCATTTTCTCTCACAACTGGGTCTGCGAAGAAAAGGATAAAATTTCCTAGCCCACCCACTGGCGGTGATGCAGGGCAGTCAGGAGCAAGTGTTGATATCTGATTTGGACTGGCTGCTAACAATTACTGACATGTCTACAGTAACTGCATATGATGCTGTCACCATTTAAAGAATGGTGGAGGATTATATGGGTGACAGCATCCAAGTAGGTATGTCAAACAGTCCGTATGTATACTGGCAGGAAACAGGGCAATTTGGAGGCCCTTGCTCAAACTGGCTTTATTTTACCTAAGTTGCTCCCCCTCCAGTGTGTACTCCGAAAGAGTGTTTAGTGCAGCTGATAACCATGTCAGTGAACGGCGTAGGAGGTTACTTCCACAAAATGTGGAGATGATGTTCGTCAAAATTAATTATAAATTCCTTCCTCCAGAAAGTACAGAGGGACCTGTGATGGTGGATTCCAGTGGGGACTTATTAATACTCTGTGAAGAGGAGGATGTACACACTGAAAGGGGTGAGGAATCGGAGGATGAGGACGACGTCTTGCCTATGTAGAGCCAGCTTGTGCAAGGAGATATTAATTGCTTCTTTTTTGGTGGGGGGATTAATTGCTTCTTTTTTTGTGGGGGCCCAAACAAACCAATCATTTAAGCCACAGTCGTGTCGCAGACCCTGTCGCTGGAATGATTGGTTTGTTATAGAGATGAGCGGGTTCGGGTCTCAGAGAACCGAACCGTACCGAACATCATGCTCTGAACCCAGTTCTGAGCCCGGCTCAGGTTTTCCCGCCTGACTCGGAAACCCGAACGAGGAAAAATGTCATCATCCCGCTGTTTGATTCTCGGGGGATTTGGATTCCATATAGGGAGCTGCACGTCGTGGCCATTTTCACTCCAGTCTCGGAGAGTGTAGTGAGAGGACGTGTCTCCATCCTCAGTGTCTGTGTGGGGGCGGGAAAGTGGGGTAGCGAGTCGTGTGCTGTGTTGTGCCGCTCAGTCCAGTCCAGTGTAGTCAGTGTATTGTCATGCTTTAGTCCAGCCAGTCACAGTGTTGGTGTCCTCTGCTGCTATATGTCCCCAGTGCTGCTGGCTGCTGTATAAATCCCTTGAATTTTTGCTGTGTTGTCTTGCATCAGACCAGGGGTAGTGCCTTGTGCAGCATCAGTCCAGTGACCAGTCACAGTGGTGGTGTCCTCTGCTGCCATATATCCAGTGTAGCTGTATAAGTCCCTTTTAGTGGTGCTGTGTTGTCTTGCATTAGACCAGGGGTAGTTTCTTGTGCAGCATCAGTCCAGTGACCAGTCACAGTGGTGGTGTCCTCTGCTGCCATATATCCAGTGTAGCTGTATAAGTCCCTTTTAGTGGTGCTGTGTTGTCTTGCATTAGACCAGGGGTAGTTTCTTGTGCAGCATCAGTCCAGTGACCAGTCACAGTGGTGGTGTCCTCTGCTGCCATATATCCAGTGTAGCTGTATAAGTCCCTTTCAGTGTTGCTGTGTTGTCCTGTATCAGACCAGTGGTAGTGTCCTGGCCTTCAGTCATTCCAGTGACCAGGCAATCACAGTGGTATACGCTGCTGCTATATGTCCACTGCTGACATATAATAATAATAATAATAATAATAATAGCAACAAGAAGTCCCTCACAGTGTTGCTGTGTTGTGCTACATCAGACCAGTGGTAGTGTCCTGGCCATCAGTCATTCCAGTGACCAGGCAGTCACAGTGGTATACGCAGCTGCTATATGTCCTCTGCTGCCATATTATAATAATAAAAATAATAACAACAACAACAACAACAACAACGTCCCTTACAGTGTTGCTGTGTTGTGCTGCATCAGACCAGTGGTAGTGTCCTGGCCATCAGCCATCAGTCATTCCTGTGCCGCATATTGGCCCTCATTCCGAGTTCGCTCGCAAGCTGCTTTTAGCAGCATTGCACACGCTAAGCCGCCGCCTACTGGGAGTAAATCTTAGCTTATCAAAATTGTGAACGAAAGATTCGCAATATTGCGAAAAGACTTCTCTGTGCAGTTTCTGAGTAGCTCGAGACTTACTCTTCCAGTGCGAACAGTTCAGTGCTTGTTGTTCCTGGTTTGACGTCACAAACACACCCAGCGTTCGCCCAGACACTCCTCCGTTTCTCCAGCCACTCCCGCGTTATTCCCAGAAACGGTAGCGTTTTTTCACACATTCCCATAAAACTGCCAGTTTCCGCCCAGAAACACCCACTTCCTGTCAATCACACTCCGATCTCCAGAACGAAAAAAAAACCTTGTAATGCCGTGAGTAAAATACCAATCTTCATAGCAAATTTACTTGGCGCAGTTGCAGTGCGAACATTGCGCATGCGCAATTAGCGGAAAATCGCTGCGATGCGAAGAAAATTACAGAGCGAACAACTCGGAATGACCACCATTGTGTTATATAACTCCAGTAACATAATGGAAAACATTATGTGGAAAACACGATGTGGCGCTCCCTGATTGGCTGAAGGGACTCTCTGTGACAGGAGTCACGGGGGGTCCTGGTAGTCGGGGAAAGGGGTCCCATGTGTAAACATGGGACCCCTTTCAGTGCGTGGTTCGTGTTTTTCGTTTTGTTTTTTTGCCAAGTACGTGGATTACAAGCTCAGAAGAGGACCGATCTACCCTGGATTTTTGTGAGTATAATTTTATTTTCAGGTACCCCATGGATTCTACTTGGAGAAGTGGACCGAGCCACATGTGAACATAGGTAAGTATGTGTGAATGTAAGTGTGCATGTATGTAATAAAGTTTTACTTTCAAGGTGTGTGAGTTCTGTTTTTATTTGGATATTTTTTTTGTAGTAGCACTACAGGTACCAGCGGGCCCATTTTTCCACCGCATGCTGGTACTTGTGGTTCTCCAAGTACCAGCTTGCGGGGGAGGCTTGCTGGGACTTGTAGTACTGCTACAAAAAACAATATTCTATTTTTTTTACAAGGCTATCAGCCCCCCATCCGCAGCCCTTGGATGGGGGGGCAGCCTCGGGCTTCACCCCTGGCCCTTGGGTGGCTGGAGGGGGGGACCCTTGATTTAAGAGGTTCCCACTTCTCCAGGGTACCCCGGCCAGGGGTGACTAGTTAGTGATTTAATGCCAGGGCCGCAGGGACCTATATAAAAGTGTCCCCCGGCTGTGGCATTATCTCTCTGACTAGTGGAGCCCGGTGCTGGTTCCAAAAATACGGGGGACCCCTACGCTTTTTGTCCCCCGTATTTTTGGCACCAGGACCAGGCGCAGAGCCCGGTGCTGGTTGTTAAAATATGGGGGAACCCCTGTCATTTTTTTCACCATATTTTTTCAACCAGGACCGGCTCAAAGAGCCCGAGGCTGGTTATGCTTAGGAGGGGGGACCCCACGCAATTTTCCCCCACAGTTTTTACATTAAACAGACCCTTTCCCATAGATAACCATGCACAGATCTCACTGATCCGTGCATGATTATCCAAACTCGCCTGGAAAAAGCAGGTCTATTTTTTTGCTGCTTTTTATAACGAATCGCAAAAAAATACACCCGCACTTGAGCACTCAGAGACTAACACCCAAATACGAATGGATAGTGAATACCCGTGTTGTAGGAAATAACAGCCACGTTTGACCGATGGTCTATTCATTCGTATTTCTGAACTTTGTCATTCAAACCATTACGAATAGTCCAAACACTGCCGATATTGGTGCTTAGTGAATTCCCGTGTTGGGACTAAGAAAAAAAACAACACAAATCGGACAAACTTGATTTTTTAGTAAATTTTGGCCATGGTCCTCCATGTTTTCAAAACCAGCTTTGGCCTCCACTAGTCAAGGCAGTAATGCCACAGGCAGGAGACACACTTATATTGGTCCCGAACACCAAAGCATTAACCCCCCTACTTAATCATCCCTGGCTTAGTTTTAAAGAAGATTTTTAATACAAATACTTGAACATACTAACCTACAGTCCCTGTAGCCATTCGGTCCTCTTGTCCAGTAGCATTCCCTTTAAAAAATCAAGTTCATACTCGCCTATTCCCAGTGTAGATCAGGTCTTCATTCCAACTAGGAATCCTAGGGGTTAAAAAAAATAATATGTAATACCCAGACCAAGATGGACTGAGAAAGTGTGTGTTACTCACACTTCCTCTTCGTGAATGACGGGAATCCTGTCGTTATAAGAGCCATTAGCCAACCAGCAAGTGCCTCCATAAGAGCAGCTCATTGATTGGCTGTGAGCGGCCACACTGTCAATCAAACAAGAGACTCCTTCAGTTTAGATTAGCATACTTCCCATTTGCCCAAGGGTCTTTTTAATTAGAATGTGTCTCTGGCATTTGCAGACTGCATAATGGTAAGTTCACTAAGAATGTTAAGTCCTGAATAAATGTATACAATTTGTCAGCTTTAGGGATGAGTTTGAAGCACTTGCTCCCCTGGGTTGGTGTGGTCTGGCTGCTTTAAGGCATCATATTGGAACACTTAATTTGGCAATTTTTAGCACTTACCTTATTTTTACCAATGAAACACTTTTTAACACCCTAATTATTACCTCTCACCTTTGTAACACTCTCAACACATAGCTGATGCTTCCTACAAATGTAACATCTTTTAACACTTAAACCTAGTGTGATGCCTTGGGCAGTTGGCTTGTGCTTGCCCTGGGGGATCCTGTGCCCTGGACTTGAACCCTTGTGTTAAAGACCCACCAGATGAATCAGAATCAGAATCAGCTTTATTGGCCAGGTGTACTCACGTACACTAGGAATTCTTTGTGGTACAATGCATCGCCAAGCAGCAACATGAAGCGGGAATACATAGCATACGAAGGGGGAAGAACATAGCATACATTACACACATTACACGTATGAGTTGATACTGCACTTTGCAACTGTACAATAGACTCAACATATTAGACATATTATACATGTAGGACTAAACACAAAGGCTGCTTGGCAGAGCAGCACCGACGCAGCCATCCGCAGCGCCAACTAGAACTCAAACAATGCACATAGGCCCTCATTCCGAGTTGATCGCTCGGTATTTTTCATCGCATCGCAATGAAAATCCGCTTAGTACGCATGCGCAATATTCGCACTGCGACTGCGCCAAGTAATTTTACAATGAAGATAGTATTTTTACTCACGGCTTTTTCATCGCTCCGGCGATCGTAATGTGATTGACAGGAAATGGGTGTTACTGGGCGAAAACACGGCGTTTTATGGGCGTGTGGATGAAAACGCTACCGTTTCCGGAAAAAACGCAGGAGTGGCCGAAGAAACGGGGGAGTGTCTGGGCGAACGCTGGGTGTGTTTGTGACGTCAAACCAGGAACGACAAGCACTGAACTGATCGCACAGGCAGAGTAAGTGTGGAGCTACTCTGAAACTGCTAAGTAGTTTGTGATCGCAATATTGCGAATACTTCGGTCGCAATTTTAAGAAGCTAAGATACACTCCCAGTAGGCGTAGGCATAGCATGTGTAACTCTGCTAAAATCGCCTTGCGACCGATCAACTCGGAATGAGGGCCATAATACAGAAGATTTAAGTATTACATCAAAAGATAAACCACACAGACAATAAAGACAGAAAGCATAATGCAGGGTTGGTGTAAGCATTTTGGGTAATAACCTCCAGGGGTTGTGTATTCCACCCTCACAAGGTACCAGGTGCGGCAGCCATCTTAGGCGCTCTGCGTAGGATTACCCAGGGTGGAATAGTCCACCCCTAGAAGAGAACGCAAAACGGGGAGATTGCAGAGTCCTTAGGTTCAGAGTAGGGTTCCAATAAAACCATCAGGTCCATGTATTTTTCATCCCATCCACAAGTTTACCAGATAAGGCAGCCATGTTGGGCGCACTACGAAGGTTACACAGTGGGAGATGAGCCATACAAGGGCCAAATGCATTCACAGGAAAACTGACACGAGTGTAGGAGTATGTTATACCCTGCATGGAAAGATCCAAATGAAGCACACCCTGCCCATGGAGGAACCATCCAAGGCAGCCATGTGAGGCGCACTGTGTAGGTTACTGCTGGCAGGGTGTGCAACCAATGGAGGTACACATTACAGGAATAGCACACAGTGGGGGGAAAGTACCCTGTAAGAAGAAAGAAGAGAAAGACACATTTGCAGGAAAACATTAATTTGTGAAAATGATAAATGTCCTGGTCTCATGAGAGCAGTGCGGGTGGGTGTGAGAGTGTGGGGAGCAGTGCGGATGGGTGTAAGAATGTGGAGTGCACACTAATGTCCAATGGAACTGACCCAGCAAAATCTGGTCCTGATGCGCACGCCCCTCAGTTCCCTGCTAAGCTTGAGGGGTAGTCTTGGGGGCAGTCATGATGTTCTTGGACAGAGAAGTAGTAGGCATTGGTCCTGGTGTTCTCAAGGAAGAGGTGAGGAGAGGCCACATGATGGTCCTGAGTTGCAGTGTTTGGTGAAATTGTTTTATTCGAGATTTTAGCGTAGTCCAAATCCAGTTCAAACTCCGGTTCTAACTCCATTCTTAAATCACATTCTTAACAAATGCATTCTTCACAATTGCAAGCAGGCCAAGTCCTGACTGCAGGCCTTGATAATATTGCTCTTAAATGCTCCAACTATATCAGCTGGCAAAGGGGGAGGTATGCAATCAGAAGTTCAGCTAATTAACAGAGGTTATTTTGCATTGAAGAAGGATCACAGACATTTGCAGACAAGCTTCCTTGGGGTGTGAAAAGTGTAGCCAGAGAGAGATGAGAGACTCAGATATACAAGCATGAAGATGGTGTTTTTACCTGTGAAGAGAGGAGAAATGGTTTTCAGTTCCGGTTCTAACTCCATTCTTAAATCACATTCTTAACAAATGCATTCTTCACAATTGCAAGCAGGCCAAGTCCTGACTGCAGGCCTTGAGGTCACCTGGTCGCAGTTGGTGGCCCATATTTTTTGCCAAAATTATGCTAAACACCTAAAATTGACTCTGTTATATCACAGAGTTTATTATCATTATTCTGATTAGCATTGTTTAGTATTAAGAGTGTGCACTTGCATTTTCTCTGTTTTCTGTGTGGAACTATACATTTCAGCATGGTAGCACCTCTCATTATGTTCAAAATTAAGATGTGCAGTCCTCTTCCCTCTTTGTATAGGAGTGCATACTTTCCACGCGGATGGACTCCGCTCCCTGTATTGCTTACACAGAAACTACTGAGCTGAAGCAGACCGACCATAATACATAATGCAAGGTAAGTAGACTGCAGTCAGTGATACTTTATTTTTGGCAATGCCTCTGCCTTTTCTATTGTCAATCTATAAAACACAACATGAATTTATTGTTCCAAACTAGCTGATTAACAGACAGCAATATAATACACGGAAATTGGATATTCCACCACATTTATGCTATAGAGGAGTTCTAGCTCATCCTTGCCGCTATCCATGCCAAACACATGTTGTTTGCCGTGACTAAAGTGCCCCTGCGTAAGAATCCACAATCCTTTGAATCACATGGTTCACACACTCCCACAAATGAGTCACACGGGGTGTGAATAATTGCACCCGCGATGCATGCACACACAGTGGGCAATCTAAAGGAGGAAATATCTCTACCTAAAACCCTCTTAAGAGATGGGCACTGCACAAGCACTATGGGCCATTGTTGTGTGGACACCCCTAGGCTAAAATTTTACAGTCAACTGACTTGCCTGTCATCCTTGGTGACTGGCCCATTATTGACCCACTCATTGAATTTCTCCAGTGGGCTACACATGCCCAGCCAACACTATTACTGCTTGATTTTTTTTTTCCACTTCAGCCTGCTCCCACATGCTGGCCACACCCTCTTCCCATGTATACTTCAGTCTAGATAAGTCTAAAGTGCTTATTTTATACATTTCCAAAATGATTTCCCTAATTTCTTAATGTTTCTGCAGCTACTGTACTGTAGCTATGAGAATTAGAAATTGACACCAAATAAAGGTACTGTACTGTATGCCACTGAGAAGTGGCGGAACTTCAAATTCATCACCTGGATGCAAGATTTCCTTCTTAGTGCCCGATAAGTTCTTCTGTACTGGTGCTTTCAATGATCCGTCTTGGTCTTCCTCCTCCCAAACATGCATACACCTGGCGCCCAGAGGTGAACACTTCCTTTGCTTGCTCCAGTTATCTATTCAACTTGAAAGAAACTTTAAAACTAAATTCAGTGCTCACTCCAGGTAAATGACATAGGGGTATATGTACTAAGCCTTGTATAGAGATAAAGTGGATGGAGATAAAGTACCAGCCAACCAGCTCATAACTATCATTTCTCAAACACAGCCTGTGACATGGCAGTAAATAGCTGATTGACTTGTACTTTCTCTCTGTCCACTTTATCTCTCTCCAAGGAGTTTTTCATATTCTGGCCTCTGTGTCTGTGTCTTCAACTAAAGGTTCAACTTCTTTATGAAAAGGCTAAAGTAAAAAATCTTCCCTATGAGTCAGTAGAACAGTATTGAAAATATAAATATGTTAATAATGGGAAGATTAATCTGGGTGTGGTATACAAGTTTGACAGGGGCAAAAGTCAGACAGTCAAAAGGGCGACAGGGTCAAAATGTCGACAAAACATTTTAAAAATTGTTTGTGTTATTTTGTATTTTTTAACATTTGTTTTTCAAAAATTTGTTAAACTTCATCCACTTGCAGGCTAGTTTCGGTGGACACGCTTCGCTCGCCACAAGGTTACTTAAGGTAATAGTTTGTGATATGGATAGTAAATTAATTTTTTTCTTAAAAGCATGAAAAATCCTTAAAAAACATGTCAGTCTTTTGACCCTGTCGACTTTTTGACTGTCAACCCAATCAATGTCTATCTTTTAACTGTCTATCTATCAACCGCCTCCCGATTAATCTAAACTCCTGAAGAGAACAAATAAGATGTTACCCCTATCATCCAATCAGATTCTACCTATTACAGTATATGTACTTGCTAAATATAAGCTAATTGTTTGCTATGGGCAACGTCTTTTTCCTCTTTAGAAGATTTCGTACATCCCCTTAGTGCGTTAATAAATGTAGAATTTAATTGGTTGGTTAGTATGGGCAATTCTTCACTTGACCTCTTAAGAAAGGCTTGGCACTATACATCTATTTAGTGTGTTTATAAATTCACAATAGAACTGGTATTAATATACTGTACAAACCTCTTATCAAATTACTTATAAGTAGGATAATTTTTTAACCTTGTTATTGATCATTTGTTAATAATAGTTACTGTTCATAAAAAAAATATTTAACAAGTTACCTCATCACAATATTATTTTCCATATTATGGGCCTAATTCCATAAGGATTGCAAAGTCTGCTAATTAGCAGAATTTGTAATCCTTCTGTTCGCATGCTGGGGGCCGTTCATCACAGGACAAGGTTGCCTAGCATGCTGACCGCCGCCTCCCCCCCTTTAACAAGCAGAAATTGCGATTGCATCACAATTTCTGCTTGTTAGCAAACATTAAGGATGCCTCCTGCCGTTGCCGATCGCGGCGGCTGTGTGTCGCATTACGCAATTGCTAAGAAAATGCCTCTGCCATCCCCCCATTCGTGCCGCACCACCTCCCGTTTGTCAGAATCTGTCAGAATCTGCCCCCGCAATGCTCCGTCTCCGCCTAGGAAGCAGAGCGTTGCGCTCCCCCCTGCCCTATGACTTCCTCTGGCTGATTGACAGGCAGAGGCAATCGCATTTTTTGCACCCCCCGCAGAAAATGTGAGGGCATGCGCAGTACGGATGCGGTGCATGCACCCGCACATGTTTCGTAATTCGGAATCAGCCCCAATGTGTGAGTCTTTTTTGACGTAAATCCCATAACATATATTAAAAGAAAGATAACCCAGCGCAATCTGATAATATTAAAATATCTGCAGCCTCTAAAGTGGGTATGCTCTTCCCACGATGTAGCAAAAAGACTAGAAAATTTCTTTCCACAAGTGGAAAGAAGGTAGAGGCGCTGATATGAAAATATTATTGGTACACACGTACTATAACAATGTATATAATTAATAATTTTTTATTTTAAGCAATAAAAATGATTGTTTATATTAATACCGGCCGGTAAATATGTTCAAATACATTACATGATTTGTGCAATCCTTAAAAATAAACAATTTAAAACAAATTCATTCCTGTATAAAAAGAGCTACAATACAAAGTGTCCTTTATAATAGACAGATATCCAGGTACTGGGGATCTATTGCACCGATGTGTATGCCCAGCTCAATAGTGATAATCCCTCTTCCCGTCCGCTGGTAGCAGTTCCTTTAAATGCAGACCTATCTGGAAATGAGGTATATTTGATGATGAGCTGAATTTTGTGCAATACTCAAACTGAATATTGATTTGCCCAGTATGGTTCACTATAAGACAGTCTCTTAATTGCTAAGGCACAAGAGGGGCACAATTTTCCTTTTGTGCAGGTGATGGTTTAAGAAAATGCCTCTGCCATGCCCCCATTCGTGCTGCACCACCTCCCGTTTGTCAGAATCTGTCAGAATCTGCCCCCGCAATGCTCCGTCTCCGCCTAGGAAGCAGAGCGTTGCGCTCCCCCCTGCCCTATGACTTCCTCTGGCTGATTGACAGGCAGAGGCAATCGCATTTTCTGCACCCCCCGCAGAAAATGCGAGGGCATGCGCAGTACGGATGCGGTGCATGCACCTGCACATGTTTCGTAATTCGGAATCAGCCCCAATGTGTGAGTCTTTTTTGACGTAAATCCCATAACAACATGCAGGAAAGGATATATATGTGTGTGTATTTGTTAAAACCGTTCTCTTTCATATCATTGCACTTATGCTGCTCCACTAAAAGATAGTGTATGCGGTGCTTTCCCTGTCACTAGTTGATGAACACTAGGTTGGTACCACAGGCTGTGGGTACAATCTGTCTCAGTGAATGGGCGATGGGCCTTCTGATGTTAAATTACTGCTGCAATACTTAAAAGTGCTTTGTCTCCCTTAATTCTCTTTTCTCATTTCTGAATGCTTCTTTGAATTTATCGTCTCAATTAATTAACATTTCTATAACACAGTCTGTCCGGAGTGTTAAAATTTTTGCTCATTACTTAGCACATCTTTTATCATTCTTTTTTCAGCTGGGACTTTGTAATTGCACTAAATTCTGCCTTAAATCTCCACCTGACTTCATTTATACTATGAGAGCTGGTTTTTAGTTTTTTTTTCCCTCTAGTTTCACTGTTAAATCTTAATTTACCTCTTTATTATTCTCAATGTGATACTTTCTTTCCTCAGGTCTGTCCCTATGCCCTCCCTCTTGCTACTGTACGTCTCTTTCTATCACTGGAACTTCATCTCTGCTCTACTGTCATCCGTCAGACCTGCTTAAGAGAGTTTTAATTTAAATGGATTAGTGAGTTGCAACGTGTCATGCTGTATATAAACATCAGTATAACAGACAATGTACACTGCATAATCCTCTGGCCCTCATAAAAATGTCAGAGGTACTACAGGAGGCCTAGCATCAATTATCTTGGGAGGCTGACTTATGAGTGGACCATGGTAAAAATGGTGATGTACAGTATACACAATTGTACACTATTGTATACACTATTTACCAGCCCGTAAAAATGATGGAACAACATAACAGTAATGTCAGCTGTGCACACCCGAATTGAGCAATACTTGAATTCCCCCCATAGAGATGAGGAGCAGTGTTAGCCTATTATTACATAGTATTAAACAAATGGTATGGGCCAAGTGAGAACCAGGTAACTTTCGCGCAACCCCATATTTGCTATGTAAAATGACTGCCACTACTGAACATACTATTTGCAAACACCATTGGAAAGGGGTGCTTTAAAGAGGTGGGGGTACATGTGCAGATATCCTGAAAAATGGCTCTGATGCCATTTTCCAGTGATTTCTGTGGTGTTGCCAGAGAGGTAAGTATAATCATTGGGGGCAGTGAATTCACACACCCATGTCATAAAATGCCTTTAATTTCCCAGTGGATCTCATTTATAAAAGTAGGAACATCTATTGGTTTAGTTACCCTTCTGTCCTTGTGACCAACTCACCCTTGTTTTAAGCAGAGATGTGTGCTGACCCCTGTATGTTGGTTTTGGCAAACCACATTAAGGCCCAGATTTATCAAGCCTTGGAGAATGATAAATAGCATGGTGATAAAGTACTAACCAATCAGCTCCTAACTGTCATTTTTTAAAACACAGCCTGTAACATGGCAGTTAGGAGCTGGTTGGTTGGTGATTTATCACTGTGCTATTTACCACTCTCCAATTCTTGATAAATGGGGGCCTAAGTGTTTTGTTTTAGTTTTGTATTTATTTTTCACTTGACACTTTAAAGCTTAAAATATAGGTTTATTATTCTCAATTTGATCCTTTCTGTCCCTTTGCCCTCCCTCTTGCTACTGTAGGTCCCTTTCTATCTCTTTCTCTAGAACTTTCTCTATTTGCTCAGCTGTCATCTGTCTACTAAAGAGAGCCTTATTTTAAATGGATTAGTGAGTTGTGGTGTGTCATACAGTATGTAAACATTAATATAACAGTCAATTTACATACTCTATAATCCTCTGGCATTTATAAACAAGTCATCTTTACTAGAGGAGGTCTAGCATCAACTAGCCTGGGAGGCAGCATTTATGAGTGGACCTGTGGTAAAAAATTAGCTTTAGTTTTGGCAAAACCACCTTCAATGTTTTGGTTCGGTTCAACTTATGAATTCCTTTAAAAGTGAGAAAAAAAACTCTGTAAACTATGTACATTTTGGATCTGTTGTAACAACATAATTATTAACATCAATGACATTCATTTCTACTGTGAAATGGCCCCTAAAATCATGAGGGAGTGACTTACATGCCAACAAAAACACAAAAGATTTGTTTCTAGATCCGAGCTCCGACCCCACTTGAAATCCCAAAGTTCGAGTGTGGTCAATTTTCAACAAAACCAAACCGCTCATCACTAGTTTTAAGAAGGCAAATTCTCTCAGTTTAGTATTATACACTGCTCAAAAACATAAAGGGAACACTTAAACAACACGATGTAACTCCAAGTCAACCACACTTCTGTGAAATCAAACTGTCCACTTAGGAAGCAACACTGATTGACAATCAATTTCACATGCTGTTGTGCAAATGGGATAGACAACAGGTGGAAATTACAAGCAATTAGCAAGACACCCCCAATAAAGGAGTTGTTCTGCAGGTGGTGACCACAGACCACTTCTCAGCTCCTATGCTTTCTGGCTGATGTTTTGGTCACTTTTGAAAGCTGGCAATGCTTTCACTCTAGTGGTAGCATGAGACGGAGTCTACAACCCACACAAGTGGCTCAGGTAGTGCAGCTCATCCAGGATGGCACATCAATGCGAGCTGTGGCAAGAACGTTTGCTGTGTCTGTCAGCGTAGTGTCCAGAGCATGGAGGCGCTACCAGGAGACAGGCCAGTACATCAGGAGATGTGGAGGATGCCGTAGGAGGGCAACAACCCAGCAGCAGGACCGCTACCGCCGCCTTTGTGCAAGGAGGAACAGGAGGAGAACTGCCAGAGCCTTGCAAAATGACCTCCAGCAAGCCACAAATGTGTATGTGTCTACTCAAACGATCAGAAACAGACTCCATGAGGGTGGTATGAGGGCCCGACGTCCACAGGTGGGGGTTGTGCTTACAGCCCAACACCATGCAGGACGTTTGGCATTTGCCAGAGAATACCAAGATTGGCAAATTCGCCACTGGCGCCCTGTGCTCTTCACAGATGAAAGCAGGTTCTTACTGAGCACACGTAACAGACGTGTCAGTGTCTGGAGACGCCAAGGAGAACGTTCTGCTGCCTGCAACATCCTCCAGCATGACCGGTTTGGCAGTGGGTCAGTAATGGTGAGGGGTGTCATTTCTTTGGGGGGCCGCACAGCCCTCCATGCGCTCGCCAGAGGTAGCCTGACTGCCATTAGGTACCGATATGAGATCCTCAGACCCCTTGTGAGACCATATGCTGGTGCGGTTGGCCCTGGGTTCCTCCTAATGCAAGACAATGCTAGACCTCATGTGGCTGGAGTGTGTCAGCAGTTCCTGCAAGACAAAGGCATTGATGCTATGGACTGGCCTGCCCATTCCCCAGACCTGAATCCAATTGAGCACATCTGTGACATCATGTCTCGCTCCATCCACCAACGCCACGTTGCACCACAGACTGTCCAGGAGTTGGCGGATGCTTTAGTCCAGGTCTGGGAGGAGATCCCTCAGGAGACCATCCGCCACCTCATCAGGAGCATGCCCAGGCATTGTAGGGAGGTCATACAGGCACGTGGAGGCCACACACACTACTGAGCCTCATTTTGACTTGTTTTAAGGACATTACATCAAAGTTGGATCAGCCTGTAGTGTGTTTTTCCACTTTAATTTTGAGTGTGACTCCAAATCCAGACCTCCATGGATTAATAAATTTGATTTCCATTGATAATTTTTGTGTGATTTTGTTGTCAGCACATTCAACTATGTAAAGAACAAAGTATTTAATAAGAATATTTCATTCATTCAGATCTAGGATGTGTTATTTTAGTGTTCCCTTTATTTTTTTGAGCAGTATATATATATATATATATATATATATATATATATATATACATACAGTCACTGGAAATCCGGCACTCAAATAACATTAATCAACGGCCTGTGTGCCCTTGTCCCATAATAAACACATTGCAGGTTTAGGACAGATTCAAGTTCAGAACAGACACGGCACTCCAGGACTTATGAAGTTAAAATATGCATACATACATATCCCAGGTAGTACATCCAAAGATAAATGTCATGCAGAGTACATGTGAGTCGAGGCACAAGCATATAAACTATGCAGCATTTCGGGCCACGGAGGGTCCCTTCATCAGGTTTTGCAAGAGCTCGTAGACAAGAGACAAGGGCCTATATTTATTAATAATCCGAGTTTGACCGATTTGTGTTTTTTTTCTCTAAGTCCCAACACGGGAATTCACTAAGCACAAATCTCGGCAGTGTTTGGGCTATTCGTAATGGTTTTAACGGCAAAGTTCAAAAATACGAATGAATAGACCATCGGTCAAACTTGGCTGTTATTTCCTACAACATGGGTATTCACTATTCATTCGTATTTGGGTGTTAGTCTCTGAGTGCTCAATTGCGGTCGTATTTTTTTGCGATTCGTTAAAAAAAGCGGCAAAAAAATAGACCTGCTCTTTTCAGGCGTGTTTACATGTGTTGCAACTAACAAATCACTCACACCTGAATTGGGATGACTATAAAAGGATCTTAGGCCCATTTCAATCCACCTACACTCAGAAATGGCAACAGGACTGTGGGCCAGTGATATTTTGTGTGCTGTGGGATTCCTCAGACTCAGACATCAGCCTGTAAGTAACCAGGGCCTAGAAACTGAACATGGTCAGCAGGTTGTACAGGTTCCGCGGAGGCTGCGCAGGCCT